>NC_044324.1:110077784-110380814 GCF_007399415.2 Gopherus evgoodei
CGGTCTCCCTGAACACAGCAGGAATCAAAGAAAAGGAGACAGTTTCTTTGCTCGCAGGTCCAAGCCTCTTTCCAGTCACAATCAGCCCCAAAAGCTCTCTCTCTCTTGGCTTTCTCTCAGACCCATATAAGCATCGCTTTTCTTGTTGTCTAGTTGGCTTTCCTGCTGCCTTCGCTGTCTGCATCTCATTCAGACATACCTAGCTTCAAATGATACCCGTTTGAATTTGAATTCAGAACCCAGGGAAAGCCCATTGGACTGTATGGCTCAACTCCTACTCCAGCTTCATTATACTAGTCTGTGATATGGGTGGTGGCTTCTGTTGCTTAGCTATTACTTAACAAAGGCATATTTAATTGCTCTCTCATTCAGATTCAAAGGAAGGTGGCTATCATCCCCACCAGCTTCAATGAGGTTGTGACTGTCCATAGATCAAAAACATGCATGTTGGGAACCATCCAACTCCAACATAATAGTATAATTTGGATGGCTCAGAAATGAAGTTTTGTAATTAATGTAAGGAAGCCAGAAGATAGGGGTTCTGTTTTCTGTTCTGGTATGGGCTTGCTGTATTAACTTGGATAGGACACAATTTCAAAGTGTCCCCATGCCAGGAAAAAACACTTCAGTGTCTCAGTCCCTTATCTGTAAAATGAAGAGAATTACATTCTCTATCTAGAGTGTGGTGGCTTAATTCCCAAAGAATGCTGAGGGGCTTAATTCATTAATTTGTTTGGAGATCCTTGAATGGAAGTCACCATTAAAATGTGAAATTTTATTATTATGAAACTCTTTTTCTTTAAAGCCAGCTGCATGAATACACACCACAGAAATATTGCAGAGCAGCGCTTTCTAATGTCTTTTCTTGTAACCCATTATCTAAGCACCCCTGAGCGCATTGGGCCTTTGAAGCGCCACTGATTGAAGAAGAGTGCTGGATAAGAAATGCTGTTGGAAGCCATTGAAAAATCAGCAGGTTGCTACTATGCAATGCTACAATAAGAAGACAGACAATGCTACAAAAAAGAAAAAGCAGCAGGAAGGAAAAGAATCGGGAACAGTACGTGGGAAGAGAGACCAGCACAAGTTCTGAGGGAAACATGGTTCATAAACCCATCACAATTTAGAAGAGTTTAAAAAAAAACACCTTAAAAATTACATTTTGTGTTATTTTCCTTCTTGCTGTTAAATCTACAATTAAGAATATGTAGTAATTATCCTTGTTACTAATTTTAGGTCTACAGGTACCATGTAGTTTGCTGTTGTAAACAACAGAAGTGCCTAGTCATGCTAGATTGATAAACAATAGTCTCAGAACATAGCAACTAACATTTATTGTTGACAAGAGGATTCTGAGCCATCCATCTGTTCATGTAACAGACTCAAAGTAGTGTGTGTTGTACTCATTTCTGCAGCCTCTTCCCAACATGTCTTTTGTTTGGCCTTGCTGATACCTGTGATATTTATACCATCTTCAGGAGCCAAAGCAGTCAGATTTGTCAGTCTCCTGTTATTGAGCAGCAGACACTGACCCACACTGGTAGCTAGGATATATGTGTATTTCTTGTGCTGGTAATGCTGGTGACCACTCTCCAATTAAGTATTATTTGTTTCTTATCCTACTGAAACATGCGAGTAAGCCTCAGCACAACAGCAATGGTTATCCTATACCCTGGTAACTCTCACCTAGGCCACTTCAGACAAAAATCTCTCATTTATGCGTGCACCTCTTTTTCATGCCATTTCTCCCTGGGGCCACATGAGTTACATTGACTTAGCACAACATTCCTCAGCAGGAAATTCAAATGTACTTGACAGCAGGCAGTCAGGCACCTGTATAAGGTCTGGATGACCACATACTTCAATATGTGCTTCAGCTATAGGTAGGGTGACCAGGTGTCTGGTTTTTCGACCAGGGGACCCTGGCAGCTCCAGTCAGCACTGCTGACCAGGCCATTAAAAGTCAGGTTGGTGGTGCTGCGGGGCTAAGACAGGCTAGTCCCTACCTGCCCTGGCACTGTGCTGCGCCCAGGAAGCAGCCAGCAGGTCCGGCTCATAGGCAGGGGGGCCACAAGACTCCACGCACTGCCCCTGCCCCGAGCACCGGCTCCACACTCCCTTAGGATGAGAACCGGCCAATGGATTGGGGGTGATGTTGCCTGCGGGTGAGAGCAGCATGTGGAGCTTCCTCCCCATGCCCCACCTAGGGCCCGGACCTGCTTGCTGCTTCCGGGACAAAGCTCAGTGCCAGGACAGGGAGTGACCCTGCCTTAGTCCTACTGCACCACTGACCGGGAGCTATTCAAGGTAAGCCCAGGCCCCAACCTTGAGCCCTGCCCAAACCCAGAGCACCCTACTGCACTCCAAAACCCCCATTCCTGGCCCCACCCCAGATCACGCCCCTCCAGCTCAGAGCCTTCAACCTCCTCCACCCTAACCCCTGCCCAGGTCCAGTGCCCCCTCCCGCAGCCTGAATGCCTTATCCCCCTCCAGCACCCCAACCCCCTGCCTTAACCCACAGCCCCCTCCCACACTCTGAATCCCTCAGCGCCACCCACGAGCTTGGAGCCCACTCCTGCACCCCAAACCCCTCATCCCCAGCTCTATCCCAGAGCACGCACCCCCAGCCAGATCCTTCACCCCCTCCTGCACCCAAACTCCCTGTCCTAACCCAGAGCTCCCTCCCATACTCTGAACCCCACCTATCTGGCCCCACCCCAGAGCCCACACCCCCAGTTAGAGCCCTCACCCTCTCCCGCACCTCAACCCCCTGCCCCAGCCCAGTGAGTGAGGATTGGGGAGAGTGAGCCACCGAGGGATGGGGAATGTAATGAGTGGGAGGGGGGATGGGAAAGGGGCAAGGCTAGAGTGTTGGGTTTTGTGCAATTAGAAAGTTGGTAACCCTACCTACAGGCAGAAATAACTCCACACAAGTTAATTCACACATTGACAGAAACCATAGACACACATTAAAAGGCACTGTCAAGAAGAAGTGGGTTTCGTAGGACAGTGAGAAATTACTACTTCAACATCTGCTCCGTTTGCAGTTGATGCTACTTTTACCCATATGTATCCAAGCTTTGAATCAGAGGCGAGTCATTCTTATTTTATTAAAATTAGCAAATATAGTAATAAGTGCTGATTAACAACGCCAGAAACTGAATCCTATGTACAACATCAGAAGCTTCCCTATCCTGACCGTGATGGTCCACATTCAGGGGGCTGAAAGTAGAATTTAGTTTCTATGCTCAGATAGTGCTTGTTTGCTGAGATGCCAATAAAGGTGCTAATCATGGTGATTGGGGTGTATTTGGGAGATAGGGGCACATGTTCACTGAGAACTGGACTAAGACCAAAGATCTTAACAATTTAGCTAGGGGGTGTGGTGAATTCTCCATCACTTCGTGTCTTTAAGTCAAGACTGGATGTCTTCCTAAAATATCTGCTCTATTCATCCACAAGATACGGTTTTGATGCAACAGTTACTGGGAGAAATTCTATTACAGGTATTATGCAGGAAGTCAGACTAGATTATCATAATGGGCCCTTCTGGCCTTAATAATCTATTATTCATTTCATACAGACCACTCAAAAGCAGATGTTAATTTCCATGTTGTTCTCGCATAAATTAGGTCTAAGAAACAGAGCTATAGTGGGCATAAAATTATAGAAAAACAGAATTTGCTTAGCATTACTGGCGTAAAAGCAATCCTTCAAGAACATGATCCAAAGTCCATTAAAGTCGAAGAAAAGTCTTCCGCTGTCTTCAATGGACTTTGGAACAGATCCCAGACAGACAATACATCCCTTCACGGGGATGCATCCTTCACAATGATATGTTCCTTTTAAAAATGACACTATTGAATTTTAAAACCTTTTACTGGAATGACATATTCCAGAAAACCTACTGCTAGTGACATTTACATGAACACAAAAAAACTTAAGGCAAAAAGTTTTTGTATTGAGTCTGGGAGAAGGAACACTCTCAAGGGGGAAAAGAAAAGGAACAGAAGAAAAAGAAATAAATGAAAATCTGTAAAATCCTACCTTCCTCTGGACAGGACAATATATGGTTTCTGAGTAGGCCATTCACAGATTATTTAAATATCTGTAAGGTGATTAGATACTATGATGATGGGCATGATATTAAAAGCTAGACAGATGTTCTAGCAGACACCTGCTTACCCCTTGTGTTAACAGAATATTAATATGTGAACAAATAAAGGAATTGTTTGAAATAACGAGCTATGATTCATCACATCAGTATTTCATGAGGTTAGTAGAGACTGAAGCCCAGAGCTTGTTTTTGTTCAAAGGACATGGTAGGGTTTGGAGGAGGATTTACTAAACCAGATGCCGTAAGGCAGTGTTTCTTATTCAGAGGGACATGATCCTGGGGAGGGCGGGGGAGCATCTTGAATGGCAATGGGGGGGCAGAGTCTTGAGGGATTGAAAATTGTATTACAATCTAATGCAAAGAAAATCTCACTCCCCTACTCCCTGCACACCCTTGTAGATTTTACAGTCAGAAGGGATCATCGCAATCATCTATTCCAATCTGATCTCCTTCAGGGTCAGGTATTCTTGGCCAAGCTACACAAATTAAATAGGTCTGTCATTGTCACTTTTATTAATGAATGTTACTATACTTTTATTTACCCATAAGAGGTTGTGAAAATTTTTCATTTCGAATAAGGGGTCACAAACCTCAAAATGTTGAGAAACCATGCTGTAAATGACCCACTTAATAGCATTGTGTTTTCAAATAGAAATCTTTTCTTTTCTGAGTTCCCCTCCCCCTTAATCTATGTCTTCTCCCCTTTGGAGTTGTACCTCCATTGTGCCACAATCACACATGTATCCTAAGCTGCCATGCACCAAGAAACCCATGGCAGAGAACTTGTTGCTTATTAACACAGTTTTCGGACTGCTTACTAATGTGTTCCATTGTAATTAAATTTTGATTGCATTTGCTTTAACACTTTAATTGATAAAAGTCTTACACTGCATACATCATTCAGGAAAAGCGACAACCATGGCCCTACATGCTGAATCATAGTCACAGAAAGAATCTAGGATTAATAAATGCCAAGTTATAAGAGAGAAGCATAGGAGTGCGATTATTGGTTTTTTGGATAGGTTATCGCATCAAGGATGGCATGAAGGTCTGCATTTCTCATTCCTTTCAGGATAAGAGAGAAGAAAAATATTCAACTGGCAGATGGCTGCAACTCATTACTGTGTGGAACTACAGCACTGAGGGTAAAATGATGGCAAATTAATCATCATTCACTAAGAATGAATGGCAGGGAATGATGTGTGCTGTTGCTCTTTTATTTCATGTCATATTAAACCTGTACTGGATAACTGACAAAATGTGTTAAACTCACTGTGGCCTGTGCTAACATCAACAGATGAGCTAAGCGTCTCTTCTCGCATAAACAGCTATTTATTATTTTCTTGCAAATACTGTACCAAAAGTTACAGTTATAGACTGAACATAATCATGGATGAACATAGACCCTTGAATATTGATATATAATTACATCTGATGGAAATTACCTTATTTTATTGTAAATTATATCTTAATTTTAAATTACATTATGCCTCAACCTGATTAATTTCAATTTAAACCAGATACTGATTGCCTATGCAGTCAGGATTAAACACTTTTTTTGAACCCTAATGTAGTTCTCTTTAGCTTGTGCTATCACTTAAGGCAGAAACAAAAGTGTTTAATGTCTGGCTGCTTTCTAGATCTCACTAAAGACTGACTTCCTTCCCTGATGCCTGGCTGCTTAAAAGAAAAATTATTTACAAAGGGGATATCAGACTGCATCTAACTTGTTAACCAAGGTTCTTACAGAAGATGTTGTATTCAATCTGCCGCTCAATTCACCTGCTCTTGGACTTTTTCAATTGGACAGTTACTTCTCAGGTAAAAGCTATCTAAAATGCTGGGCACACTTCAGGTACTGCACAATCAATGGTCTATATTTTTTAAGTGACTAGTGATTGAGATGCCTTAATAGCTGATTTTTCAGAAGTGATGAGCCCTC
Organism: Gopherus evgoodei; assembly: GCF_007399415.2. NCBI lineage: Eukaryota > Metazoa > Chordata > Testudines > Testudinidae > Gopherus > Gopherus evgoodei. The sequence goes on from NC_044324.1 coordinate 110,083,844, forward strand.
ACTATATGAAAATCAGGCCCCTTTAAAGATGTTAAGTTGAACACCCAAAAACTCAGGCACCTCAAAAATCACCAATCATTTTTGAAAGTAAGGTCAATAATGATTTGTACTTTTTAAATGGCTTGTACTGTAAATAGATTTTAAAGGGCACTTCCATGGCCTATAAGGGACTGTGATTTGTAATACTGTTATGAACTAGGTGAAACCTGGCTTTGGGATGGAGGTTGACAGGTGTGAACTCACACTTCAATTAGAATAGCTGTAAGCATAAGCATCACCTTAGACAAAGGGAATGTGTGAACCTGCCCAGGAACTTTTTCTGAGTATTGTTTTGGATAGAGACACGAGGAGGCAGAACAGCTGAAGGGAGCAGCTGAAAGCATGGTGGCTGACCTGGGAAGAAAAGTAGGGAGAGGTTTTTGGGTCGGGGTTCAGGCTGAAGAGAGTGCTTGGTGCTGCGAGCAAAATAAGTTGTTTCCTGCTATTTGATTCCTTCTGTGTTCAGAGACATGGAACTTTGTGCATAAACAAAACTATATCAAAGAAATAGCTGATTACTACCAATTTCTACTCCCAACTGGAACACCCACATAAACTTTGATTAGCTGCTCAGTCAAAATGGGCAGTAGTGAACATTTGTCCACAATAGCAAACAGCATGTAGTTTGCTACAATTAGCTGCCTCTTTGCAGACAAGGGCCAGCACTGGAATAGCTGGGGCTTTGCAGGTGAGGACACATAAGAACAGCCATACTGGGACAGACCAGTGATCTACATAGCCAAGTATCCTGTCTTCCCACAGTGGACAATTCCAGATACTTCAGAGGGAATGAACAGAACAGGCAAATGATAAGTGATGCATATCCTATCCCCCATTCCCAGCTTCTGGCAAATAGAGGCTATGGACAGTTCAGAGCATCATGTTGCATCCCTGCCCAACCTGGCAAATAGCCATTGATGGACCTATCCTCCATGAACTTATCTAGTCCTTTTTTTAGCTCTGCTATAGTCTTGGCCTTCACAACATCCTCTGGCAAAGAGTTCCACAGGTTGACTGCATTGTGTGAAGAAATACTTCCTTTGGTTTCTTTTAAACCTGCTGCCTGTTCATTTCATTTGGTGACCCTTAGTTCTTGTTTATGAGGAGTAAAGAATGCTTCCTTTTTACTTTCTTCACACTAGTCGTGATTTTATAGCCCTCTATCACGTCTCCCCTTGGTCGTCTTCTTTCCAAGCTGAATAGTCCCAGTCTTATTAATCTCTCCTCATACAGCAGCCATTCCATACCCCTAATCATTTTTGTTGCCCTTTTCTGTACTTTTTTCAATTCCAATATATCTTTTTTGAGCTGGGGCGACCACATCTGCATGCAGTATTCAAGATGTGGGCATACCCTGGATTTATATAGAGGCAACATGACATTTTGTCTTATTATCTATCCCATTCTTAATGATGCTCAACATTCTGTTCACCTTTTTGACTGCCATTGCACATTGAGTGGATGTTTTCCAAAAACTATCCACAATGACTCCAAGAGCTCTCTCTTGAGTAGTAACACCTAATTTAGACAATATAATTTTATATGTATGGTTGGGATTATGTTTTCCAATGTATATTACTTTACATTTATCAACACTGAATTGCCAACAACGAGCTTTCATGGGAAATCTTGTATAAGTTCCTATTGCATTGTTGCCTCTAATTAATACAATTATAGTCCCTCACTTTCATTCACTAAATTTCTGTAACGATTTTAAAATAATAAAAGAAAAAACATGTTTTGGTGGGGTTTGAGGGTTTTTTAGATTATTTTAATCAACTGTGGGTGAATCTCTACAGATTCAGAGTTCTAAGCTCCCCCAAACCTCTACAGTTGGCAAAGTCAGGCTGGAAATCACTCACAAACAGCCTGCTCTCATACTTGCTTTATTTTCAGAGGGGTGTACACTTTACTGTGGTTATATATTGACAAGGCCCAGTAATTCCTGTGGTAGGACAGAAGAAACTGTCAGGGCAACAAGCAGCACTGTCCCATGAGAATGGACACAGGCTGCAAGGAACTATCAGCTAACCACCTTCACTAAGAGAAATAAAAATACATTCTTGTATAACAGGTTTGGTAACCATAAATAGGATGCAACACAAAATATTAGGTACTATGGCAGAGCTCTGACCTTGCCCCCGTGGGTTCTGTGCTTCCAGGAAGTTTATGCTAGCCTCAGTGGCTCACTGTGACCCTCCATGTAGCCCTTCTCTTTCTAGGGCCAGAGTTACAGTCTACTGAGCCCTTTTCATCATAGGCCTGCAAGGAGGTTGGTGAAAGAACTCCCACAGTCTCTTGTCCCTGGGGACTTATTTCAGAACAGTTTAGCCTCCTGTCCTGACAGAGGCCTGACTTCCCCTCCCAGGAGATGTTCCTGTAGTGGTGGGTTGGGGGGAACCCGGACCCACCCTCTACTCCGGGTTCCCACCCAGGGACCCTAATGGTAGCAGCGGTTAGCAGCCAACTTTTCACTGCCAGAGTTGCTACATTTCCCAGGGTCACTTCCCCACAGCTCTCCTGCTTCTCCCTTCCTCACTCTTATCTTAGGGCTCCCTTACCAATGGTTTGAGGGAGTCTTCATAACCAGCCCTTCAGCCGCACCTCCTCTCCTCTGGCTCTCCTCTGCCTGACTGGAGTGAGCCCTTTTTATAGTGTCAGTGGGGCCTTAATTAGAGTCAGGTGATCACATTAGCCTGGAGCAGCCCTGCTCTGGTCAGTCAGGGAACAGAAAACTGTTAATCTAGTGGCCAGTATATCTGCCTTCTGCTACTCTGCAGTACCCAACTGGCCTGGGTCTATCACAGTACATTTTTATATTTGTAATTTGTTTTTTAACTCTTGTTTTGACCACATTTTAAGACCTCTAACCTGTATACCATCAGGGTCAGTTATGATAGGTCCCATCCACATTCAGGGCAAGAGTTTGAATCTAGCCCATGGCTCTTCATTGATGTATGGGAAATGAGCGGCCAGTGAACAAGTGCCCATATAACAAACCACTATCACAAGCTGTACCCTCATGATTAGGATAGATGGACATACACTGAACTATCAACCCTCGAGGTGGTCAGGGTTGAGATATGTTGGGGTGGGGATTTGCACAGATGGATCTCAGTTGTACCGTCTGTGAATAAACTATAGCATGTCTTTTTATAGTGGTGCAGTATTTAGCACCATTCAAGCACTGATTTTGTTTTCTTTGTTACACAGGAACAAGGCTAAACTTGGAAATGGCTGTGATTATGTTCCTCTTCAAGACTCAGACTCTTCAAAAGTAATTAGACTAACACCAGAGGTGCTAGAATGTAAAAAGCTTAACTGTACTATTTTACTTACGATTTCTGTGATGATCGGCTGAAAAAAACTTTTCTAATTAGAAAGGTCCTTAATTCCTAGCCGTTTTGCACAGTCGTTGCTCTCCAAGCATGTGTCTTTAAGCGTGACATTTCCACAGCTACAAAACGCATGTGGCGTATTCAGGCTCTATGAAGGTGGAGTGCAGACAGGCCAAGAAGGTGAAATTAAGTCTCACATGTCTGGCATCTACTGCAACACTGGAGGCTTCAAGTTTTTTCTTTAGCTATGTGTGTGTTGTGGGAGGAGGGTACTTAACAGATTTTTTTAAATAGCCCATTTTACTTCATTTATCAGGCCTCTTTGATCTGATTAGTTAACAGAAATTTAAGTGTTTTTAGGCTTGAAACTTGACCAGTCTTAAAATGATTTAAAATTCTCCCACTCCATGGTTGAGAAATAACTAAAACAAACAGCAACTCATCTTTTGGGGTGGCTCAATAAAATAAGGTTTGAGCTCTCTGAGTGGCTCTTTAGCTAGTGTACAATAGCCCAAGTCATACAGAGTACCTGGATCACTAGGTAAGCTGGGACCATTCAAACAGTGTTTTAATACAGTCAAATGCAAGGTCATAACTTTGGGAACAAAGAATATACCTACAGAATGGGGAGTGGGGGGAGCCTTGTATCCTAGAATACTGAGACTTGGAAAAGGATTTAGGGGCCACAGCTGATAAACAACTCAACACAAGCTCCCAGTGTGACACTGTGGCAAAGGGGATAATGAGATCCTTGGATGTATAAACAGAGGAGCTGTGAGTAGGGAGGTGGATTTTATCTCTGTGTATGGCATTGGTGAAACTGATACTAAAATACTGCATACAGTTCTGGCATCCACATTTTACAAAGTATGTTGAAAAATTGGAAAAGTACAGAAAACAGCCACAAAAATTATTCACAGGCTGGAGAAAATGTCTTACAGTGAAGGACTTGAAGAGCTTAATCTGTTTAGTTTACTAAAAAAACATTGAGCAATGACTTGATTACCGCATATAAGTGCCTCTACAGTGAGAAAATGCCAGGTACTAAAGGGCTTTCTAATCTTGTGGAGAAACTCATAACAAGAGCCAATGGCTGGAAGCTGAAGCCAGACAAATTCAAATTAGACACATTTTTAACAGTGGAAGAAACTACTAAGGGAAGTGGTGGATTCTCCTTCTCTTGATGTCTTCAAGTCAAGATTGGATGTCTTTCAGGAAGATATGGTTTAGCCTAACACAAATTATTGGGCTCAATACAGGAGTAACTGAGTGAACTTTAATGGACTGTGATATACAGGAGATCAAACTAGATGATTTAATGGCCCCTGGCCCTAATCTATGAATAAAAATGCCAAGGTTGTTGTGTTCCAGTAGAAAGGCATGGGCGGCCATCAGTACATATAACATTTTTAGTGTCCAAACTTAAACTTCAGTTTTAATAAAATTATGCAGTGTTCCGGACATGTACTAGCTTGACAGTCCAGGAGACTCAGGTCCTTTGTCCAGCCATACAAAAGAGATGAATCCTCAATGATAGACCCAGTTTAGCTACACCGCAGTGCCGATTGGCAGGGAGTTGGACTAGATGATCTCCTGAGGTCCCTTCCAACCCTGATATTTTATGATATGCCTCAACTGAGAGCTTAGGTGAAATCTCATTCACATTTGCCCCCTTTATTTCAGTGGGGCCAGGATCTCATCCCATGTTCAAGAGCAGATAATAGTTCAGTCATAATGCTTATTTAGTCCTTGGTCTCATTGCTGAGACTGACATCGTGAGGGCTAGCTGTGACGTGGTCACTTGTCCACCAGAATTTGGACACCAACTTCATATCACATAACTCCCTGGAAGCTGAGAAATGATTAATTTTGGCCACTTCCAAATTTGAGCCAACGATCTAAAGCTGAAAGGCTCTGTCATTACCAAGCTCCTGAGCAAGCCTCCCCTTTCCATATAATTACAGGAAAATTGATTTTAACAAGTAAGCCAAATTAAAGAAGTCCAGTCCCAATTGCATAGCAGATTTACTTCAGCATTTGCTCTGAGCAAGAGCAATCCAGACTGTCAGTTCAGCTGTCATTTGGCTGACTCGCACTTGGGCATGTCATATTAATAGATTGTTATGTTTTGATTACTATCCAAAATGCTCTCAAACATCTGGAATAACTCTCTTGTTTACTCTGCTTCAATAAGCTTGTTTTGATATTTCCAAAAATTTTTAAAAATTTTATCTGACAGGAAATTGTTAAATTTTGACTTTGTTCTGATGCTGGACAAAGGGGAGTTTTAAAACATTGGCATTTCCTACAAAATGGAAATTATGAGTTTTGACCTGCTGTACTCCCTGCCTCTTTCAAAGCTATACCATCAGATGTCTATATTGGTAACACTAGTTAGATGGCAACCAAAAGGAGTTCTTTTTCTGTCTTTTTACAAACAGTGGCATTTCACCAAAACAGGCATATCAACTTCTTTCCCAAGATACTATCAAGTTCTACAGATCATTCAGGGCATCAGGTATTCCCCTTAAACTGAGCTACATCTAGTGACTTTATCTGATTTTCTTCTGGCCCTTATGAGCCCCTGCTCAGGAAAACACAGGAATCATAAAAACAAAGTGTAATCACACAACAGAAAAATCCAGGACCAGGAATCATCATTCCACACTTTAAAACTGATTATACAAGTGTGATACTTTAGAATTACTTGTGTGAGAGCTGGAGGGTGACCAGATGTCCTGATTTTATAGGGACAGTCCTGATATTCGGGGCTTTTTTTCTTACATAGGCGCCTATTATCCCCCATGCCCTATCCCGATTTTTCACGCTTGCTATCTGGTCACCCCAGAGAGTTGTAACAGCGCTTTTTAAAAAACAAAATGTTATTGCTCTGACAGAGTACCTGTTCCCTTTGTCACCCATACTGCAAAGACAGCTACATGCCCCAAACAATTGATCTGAGATCAGTACAATTTTTGAAACAGGGCTGTTGATTTTACAGATAGAGAGTAATTGCTGTTTAGACAAACAGATGGAACTGATGGGATAATTTTGAACAATATTGACAGCAACTTGTCTTCCAAATGTGTCACTTTTCATTTGGCAACCAGATCATACCAGTGTGGAGGATGGAGAATTTTCTTAAATCCTTTCCAGCCAGAAACCAACCAGTCAACAACTATCTGTTCTATAATCCATCAACTGTCTATCCCTAAAATTATGAAGTGTGACAAGGGAAGATAAAGATGTACATTATCCTCTTCTGTACATAATTTCTCAGCTAACCATATCTCAAATACACGAGCAAATCAAACCAAAAAGTCTACGTGATTGTTTTGTACATGGATGCATGTTATGATCATCTAGTCTAACCTCTAGTATAACTCAGGCCATAGAACTTCTTCAAAATAAATTCCTAGAGCAGATTTTTCAGAAAAACCTCCATTCTTGATTTAAAAATTGCCAATGATGGAGAATCCACCACGACACTTGGTAAATTGTTCCAATGGCTAATGACTCCCACTGTTAAAAACGTATACCTTATTTCCAGTCTGAATTTGTCCATCTTCAACTTCCAGTCATTGGATCACATTATACCTCTCTCTGCTAGACTGAAAAACCTGTTAGAGTACCAAGTATTTGCTCCCCATGTAGATATTTCTAGATGGCAATCAAATTAACCCTTAAACTTCTCTTGGTTAAACTAAACAGAGCTCCCTGAGTTTGTCACTATAGGGCTTGTTTTCTAAACCTTTACTCACACTTGTGGCTCTTCTCTGAAACGTCTGCAATTTAACAACCTCTTTCTTGAATTGTGGACCCCAGAACTGGACAATGTATTCCAGCAACAGTCACACCAGTGCCAAATAGAGAGGTAAAATAACCTATTCACTTCTAGCTGAGAGTTCCGTTTATGCATCTAAGGATTAGATTAGCCCTTTTGGCCACAGCGTTGCACTGGGATATCATGTTCAGCTGATCATCCACCATAAGCTGCAAATCTTTTTCAGAGTCACTGATTCTCACAATAGAGTTGCCCCATCCTGCAAGTGTGACCTACCTTCTTTGTTCTTAGAAGTTCATTGTGACTGATACGGCTATTTAGGGTGACCAGATGTCCTGATTTATAGGGATAGTCCTGATATTTGGGGCTTTTTCTTATATAGGCTCCTATTACCCTCCAGCCTCTGTCCTGATTTTTCACACTTCCTATCTGGTCACCCTACAGCTATTTCCTGCGTATCCTCGGAAGACCTGATTGAATTATGTTTAAGTATATTTGGGTCCATTGCATTACATGAAAAGTTTACGTATTATTGTGGATAGTATGTTACCTCTCTAGGAGGGAGGAGGTGCTTGCTGTGAGGCTTGGGAGTTCAAGGACTCAATTGAAAATGTGTCAGACAAGAATGGACTTTTGAACAATTAAATGTGAAGTGGATTTCCTGGGGAACACCTAGGGAGAGGTTAATGCAAATTCCCCACAACTGATTATGCAAAACCCCAGCCTTTTGAAGCTATACCTGAGCAGTGGGTTAGTCTACTAATTACCTGTTCCCAGAAACTTGAGACCAAAGGCCTGAGCTGTGTAAAGAAATGGCTGAACTGCCCAGCTGGCATTCTGGTTGTGAATCTGAGCCAGCTATGAACTTGTAACCAAGGGGAAAACCCAGTTGTGGGTTTTGAATGACTGACACCTACCAGAGCCCAAGGTTGGCATCTGGTAACCTTCTTAGCATGCTGGTAAGTTATTTTATTGTTTTTAATACATTTTCATTGCAATGCTGTCACCTTAAGAATAAATATGCTTGTTTATAAAGAGCTGTGTGGTAATTTATAACTGCAGGCCATTTTACTGTTCATAACCACTGGAGAGAAAGTAAAGCACACACAAGCCTGTTTAGGCTGTCTGGCTATCACAGCATAGGCAGAGAAATATGCAGTCTTAAAACCCCTGGTCAGAAGGGAGTGAGAAACGGGTCTCTGTCCAGAAGAGATGATGGGTGGGAGCTACAAACCTTTCAGTGGGTTCCCTGAGGGACCAGAAGGGGGTATATATTTACATTTAACCATATTAAAATTTATATTATTTGTTTGCACCCAGCTTACCAAGCAATTCAGATTGTTGTCAGTAACCTGTCCTCATTGTTATTTACTATTTCCCAATTTTTATGTCATCTTCAAATTTTATCAATGATGATTTTGTGTTTTCTTCCAAGTCATTGATAAAAATGTTAAATAGTCTAGGGCCAAGAACCAATCTCTACAGGACGCCTCCTAGAAACAAAAACTCTATAATAATTTTCCTGTTTTCCATTTTGAGATTTACCTCAGTTAGCCAGCTTTTTATCCATTTAATGTGTGCTATGCTAATTTTATATTGTTCTAGCTTTCTAATCACAATGTTGTGCAGTACCAAGTCAAACACTTTACTAAAGTCTAAGTATATTACATCAACACTATTACCTTTATCTATCAAATTTGCAATCTCATCAAAAAAAGATACCAAGTTAGTTAGACAGGCTCTATTTTCCATTAACCCATGTTGATTGCAATTAATTATAATTAATTATCCTACTATTGTTCTCTATTAATCAAGTCCTATATCAGCTGCTTCATTATCTTGCCTGGGAACAATGTCAAACTGACATGTCTATAATTACCTATTTTCCCTCTTTAAGTATTGGCACAAGATTAGCTTCCTTCCAGATTCATAGAATTTTTCTGGTACTACAAAGCTTATTGAAAAACAACATTTATGGTCCAGCAAGAGCCTCAGCCACCTCTTTTAAAACTCTTGAATGCAAGTTATCTAGACCTGCTATTAAAAGGTTTAACTTCAGTAACTGTTGTTTTTTGGATGAGCTTTTGTTCTATAAGACATGAAGTGTTTAGTTAAGTATGTCTAGATTCTAGAATGTGTATTATGTTTTTATATGTAATCACTTATTGCCAATATTTCTACTTGCTATTAGAATCTCTATAGTGCGTTAAATAAACTTGTCTAAATGCTGTGGTGTGTGAAGCTGAGCACTGATCTGAGGTATAACTGCTAAGTCTGGGTGTGTTGATCTGTGAATATTGCAAGTGTCCACTAGAACAGGGGCTGCACACGCCAGGGAGACTCTCAGAAGGTTTGGGGTGTGCCTATCACTAACTGTAGAGAGAAAATAGGTCCTGAGTAGGCCTGGAGAGGAGTGCTGGTATTACCAGTGACTGCTAGAGACAGGGAGCTGACCCACAGCAGGCATAGACAAGTTTCCTCATGTAAAGGCAGGTGGTAATGAGGTGCCTCACAAACCTGGGTACACCCTGAGAAGCCTCGCACCCATCCTGTGGGTATTAAGACAACTTAAACGTTGCCAAGTCTGTCAGTCTGGCACCTTTAAATGATTTCTAGTACTGCAGAAACTTTGGGAAAAGTCTCTAGAGATATATAAGAATGAAGGTCTTTTGCTTAAAGCTCTGGTCTCATACTCAGGATCAGTGTTCTATTTATATTCTGCCACAGACTTCCAGTGTGACCTGCAACCAGATTTTCCAAAGAGCTCAGCACACTGCATGCTGAGCTGTTGAAATCTAGCCACTTATTTGGGTGCTTAAATGGGAGCTGAGCTCTTTGGAAAATCTGGGCCCAATGGTGGGTTCTGAGCCCTGTTGAAAAACTGGCCCTAAATCTCTCTGTGCCTCGATTCCTCATCTGTAAAATGAGGAGAATAATATTTCCTCTCTCTCATCTTTGGTCTGTCTTGTCTGTTTAGACTGCAAGCTCTTTGCGTGCAGGGATTGTCTTACTGTGTCTGTGTGTGTGTGTGTGTGGTGCTTAGCACAACGATCTTGGGTAGGGCCTTTAAGTGCTAGTGTAGTACAAATAATAAATAAATAATATTGAGAATAAAGATGCTAACTATTCAAAAAACACATTGATTTTCCTGCTAAAAGCTGTTTCAAAGAGAACTGCTAAAACTGCTAGTGACCAAAACCCAACAAATCCATCCCTTCCAGTCACAAGGCGGATTGTGTCATGCCAACATGCACTTTAGGAACTTTGTAACCCCGTTACAATCCTATTAGAAATCACAGGCCTGAACAAACAGAGCAAAGTCCAGACAAAGCAATAATGCTCGGAGCAAAGGGCAGAAAGTGTGTGTGGGGAGGGGGAGGAACAGAGGGAAAGGCCCAGAGCGTCTCTTTCAGTAAGAATGTTGCCGATGAGACTGGCCATGGGTAACATGCTGTCAGCATTTGCAAAGGAGCTGCCTGCCTGGATTATCTTCACTGGGATCTTCCTGCCAGTGGTTTTGCTCCTATTGTTGCTCATTGCCTACTTCAGGATCAAGCTGATAGAGGGTGAGTGAGACCCCTGGGGATGACATAGGGTGGAAAGACAAACCTCCTTGTATAATCAAATACATTTTACATATACTAAACTGCAGTGAATAGTGGAAGCTGGGAATGGGCGACGGGATGGATCACCTGTTCTGTTCATTCCCTCTGGGGCACCTGGCATTGCCTACTGTCAGAAGACAGGATACTGGGCTAGATGGACCTTTGGACTGACCCAGTATGGCCGTTCTTATGTAAATAGCAAAACCTGTCAAGACTCCTGAAGCTGTTGTGCCACATTTAAACTATTTCTCCAACCAGAAGATGGCTTACAGTCACAGTTCAGGACTTGGACTGAAACTACATTTAAGCCCCATAATTTTACTGACTGCGTGAACTGAAGCAGAAAAGAGCCATACTCATTTGTATTACAAGTAACCATAAAGAAGAAAATATAGTGCAGCTAAATTACAAATCAGGTTCCTCTGCACCTTTGCTGCTCAAGCCTTCAGTGGGAGGTTAATAGTGATTGAGTCTTATGTCTATTTGCTCATTAAGTTGAATGTCTGCGCTCCTGAAATAAAATTAAGAGCACTGTACCGTCCCTTTTTACTGAGTGCATTGGTCAAGCTCCCCGTCTGGCGTGTCACAGTTTTAGCTGGTCCGTAATCAATTACAGATCTATATTCAGATTTTTTTTTAACTCCTATGTCAGATACCAAAGACTGTGTGTGTGAGAGTGAGCCCACAAATGTGTGATTACCCACATATTGAACATTAGGCTCCAGAGTGCTAGAACAATCAGATGGCCCTTGTGCAAGAAAGGCCGTGGGATAGCAGGACTGTTGCAGAAAAAGCTTGAATGATAAACATTTTAAAAGAGACCTCCCATCCTCTCCTGTGAGATTCTGACAAATTATCCATACAAGGAGACCTGTGTCGCATTCCTTCTCAGCTCATGTCATGGCTGCAGGTCAAGACTGAGCTGTAGTGGCAGATTGTCGCAGTGCTGCTTGCACTTCAGACTGCCAGACCCAAGCCAAAGCTGTTTGGTCCTGACCCAAAGCACATTCAGGCCAATGGACAGAAACGCCATAATTTCTGTGGGTTTTGGATCAGGCCCTTAGCAAACAGAAAAGAGTAAACTCCTGGGTGCTCCACAATGAGTTCTCAGAGACCACAGATTCCACTGGATTCCAGTGTCTGCAGTGTTTATTGGGCACAATGTACGTCAATACTTACTCACCAAAATTGTCCGATAACACTTTTGCTGCTGCTATCAAGCTGACAGGCTGTTTTGCATTGGTTCTTCCTCTGTATACAGCATGTTAGAATTCAGCTACCGCTGTACTTGAGAAGTCTGTATTCATTATCTGAGGCAGAATGAGAGAGCAGCTTGAATCTGATCAGGAGGACGTGTTAATTATAAAGGGTGGCTAAGTACAATTTAAAGAGAAACACTGAAGTAGGCAAAATAGCAATGCCAGATTAGAAAGCCCCTCCACACAGTCTTAGACATGCCAGTGATCAGTCAAACCTACCACAGACAGTGCTCACTTTTCTAATCAACACTGACTGTGCATAGAACAACACTAGAGGAATTATCCAGACAGTCACTGGCACTGCAACGTTTGTTTGGAACATGTTAATCCCATTATCACATGCACAAATCCACACTCAACGGATCAAATCTTCTTGACAAAGCAGTAAAATCATCACTTTGGAGTAATTGTATCTGATGCCGTCTCTTCTGCCTAGAATGTTTTTTTTTGTTTTTTTTTTTAAATTGAGTTTTGGTGTAACTGAGATCAGCTGCCTTTGACTGTATCTGAGATGCCAGGTGGCGGCATCACAAAGAGTGCTGTCAATTCTGTGTATCTGAATGAATTAGGAATTAGCGCTCAAAGAAAAGCTAGTTTGTCTGCTGTGGCAGAGTCCTTCTCAGACCTCTTCATGAGGCTGTTGTGCCAGGAGGCTCCTCATTTTAGCTGCTTTCAGCACCATTCCTCCAGAGGAGCGTAACCCTAGTCCTCATGTGGAGAGCTGTGATGATATTCTAGGCCTCACTTGTCAGGATAGGGCCATTCTAGGCAGACTCAGTACAATTAGAGTCCTCTCTAGGGCACTCCGTGTCAACAGCCATGAGGACTCTAACCACAGAGCTGCAGCTCAGAACATAGTACCCGCCACCCCGCAGCCCACCCAGGGCCATAGACTTAGAGCTATGGCTAGCGTGACATAGGGCAGTGTCCTGGCTAGCACCTCTGACCACAAGGCTCTGGCGGCTATAACTAGGGTGCTGCACCCAGAGCCCCATATCCTCACCTCCCCTTCCAGGCAGCAAGAGGCACCAACTGCCAGAGCTGGGCACCCCATTAGAGACCATGGGAAAGAGCCACAAAAGGGCTTCGGTGCCTGACTGCCATAATAGGCACTTAGGGGGAGGGATAGCTCAGTGGTTTGAGCATTGGCCTGCTAAACCCAGGGCCGTGAGCTCAATCCTTGAGGGGGCCGTTTGGGGATCTGGGGCAAAAATCTGTCTGGGGATTGGTCCTGCCTTGAGCAGGAAGTTGGACTAGATGACCTCCTGAGGTCCCTTCCAACCCTGGTATTCTATGAAATCCCTGAAAGTCCAACATCTTCAGTGTCACTGAGATTCTCAAAATCTTTGCTCAGCTGCCACCCTACTTCACTGCTGCCCAAAGTCCCCTGGAGTCTATATTTTGCTACTGACCTGCCCAAGGTGCTTATGTCTTGCTGGCTGGGCATGTGCATACTGCCTCAATCCTGACCCCTCCCAGCAGCTCAATGCCTAACTCACCTCAAAGCACCAGCCAGATGCTCAGACGAGGTGAGCCACCAGCTCTCTCACGTGTGGGGCTTTGAGCATGCCTAACTCCCCACAAAATGGCTGGGAGGGAGTGAAGTGGTGGCCTCCTTTATAACCTTTAGCTTAGGGTTCCAGCTGCTCATCCATGATAAGGAAGACCTTGGGTACGTCTACACTACGGGATTATTCCGATTTTACATAAACTGGTTTTATAAAACAGATTGTATAAAGTCGAGTGCACGCGGCCACACTAAGCACATTAATTCGGCGGTGTGCGTCCATGGTCCAAGGCTAGCATCAATTTCCAGAGTGTTGCACTGTGGGTAGCTATTCCGCAGTTATCCCATAGTTCCCACAGTCTCCCCCGCCTCTTAGAATTCTGGGTTGAGAGCTCACTGGCTGATGGGGCAAAATTCATTGTCGCGGGTGGTTCTGGGTAAATGTCCTCAGTCATTCCTTCCTCCGGGAAAGCAACGGCGGACAATCATTTCATGCCCTTTTTCCCTGGATTGCCCTGGCAGACGCCATAGCACGGCAACCATGGAGCCCGTTCAGCTTTTTTTTTTTTTTTTACAGTCACCATGTGTGTACTGGATGCCGCAGACAGAGGCAATACTCCAGCGCTACACAGCAGCATTCATTTGCTTTTGCATGATAGCAGAGACAGTTATCAGTTGTTCTGTACCGTCTGCTGCTGATGTAAATTGGCAGTGAGATGACGGTTATCTGTCCTTCTGTGCTGTCTGCTGCTATCATGGGTGCCCCTGGCTAAGATTGGCCAGGGGTGCAAAGGCAAAACTGGGAGTGACTCCCCAAGTCAATCCCTCCTTTATGGTTTCTAAAAATAGAGTCAGTCCTGCCTAGAATATGGGGCAAGTGTGCTAGAGAAGCAGTGTATCAGAGAGCACAGCTGCTCCTTGTCAGATCCTGCAGAAATGATGAGCTACGTGCCATTCATGGGGGGTGCCTTTGCAACAACCCCACCCGTTGCTTCCATCCTCCCCCAACCTTCCTGGGCTACTGTGGCAGTGTCCCCCTCATTTGTGTCATGAAGTTATAAAGAATGCAGGAATAAGAAACACTGACTCATTAGTGAGATAAAATGAGAGGGAGGCAGCCTCCCGCCGCTATGACAGTCCAGGTAGGACATTAAGCGGTGCAGGGGAAAGGAGCCCAGCATGCCGCTGGTATGATAGTCCAGGCAGGACAGAATCTTTTCTTTACACAGGAAAGGGAGCCCCCAGTTGCTATGATGAGGACGGTTACCTGTACCTGATAAGGAACTGTACCATCTACTGGGAATGACCGAGAATCATTCCTATTTTCACCCAGGCGCCCCCGGCCAGCCTCACCTGAAGCCAGCCAGGAGCACTCACGGATTGATAAGAAGGACGGTTACCAGTCCTACTGCACTGTCAGCCACCGGGTAGGGGAGAGAAGTGGATACTGCTCTTCACTGCTGCAGCATCGCGTCTACCAGCAGCATTCAGTAGACATAGGGTGACATTGAAAGAAGTCAAGAAACGATTTCTTTCCCTTTTCTTTCACGTGGGGGCGGGAGTAAATTGACGAGCTATTCCCTGAACCATGCCGGACAATGTGTTTGACCCTACAGGAATTGGGAGCTCAGCCAAGAATGCAAATACTTTTCAGAGACTGCTGGGGACTGTGGGATAGCTGGAGTCCTCAGTCCTTCCTCCCTCCCTCCCTGCACAAGCATCCATTTGAGTCTCTGGCCTCCTGTTACACTTGTCACGCAGCACTGGGTAGCCTGGAGATTTTTTTTTCAAATGCTTTGGCATTTCGTCTTCTGTAACGGAGCTTTGATAGAACAGATTTGTTTCCCCATACAGCGATCAGATCCAGTATCTCCCGTACAGTCCATTCTGGAGCTCTTCTTGGATTTGGGACTGCATTGCCACCCATGCTGATCAGAGCTCCACGCTGGGCAAACAGGAAATGAAAATCAAAATTTCGCGGGGCTTTTCCTGTTTACCTGGCCACTGCATCCGAGTTCGGATTGCTGTCCAGAGCGGTCACAGTGGTGCACTGTGGGATACCGCCTGGACGCCAATACCGTTGATTGCGGCCACACTAACCCTAATCCGATATGGTAATACTGATTTTAGCGCTACTCCTCTTGTCAGGGAGGAGTACAGAAATCGGTTTAAAGAGCCCTTTATATCGATATAAAGGGCCTCGTAGTGTGGACGGGTACAGCGTTAAATTGGTTTAACGCTGCTAAAATCAGTTTAAACACGTAGTGTAGACCAAGCCCTTGATTGAATTCCTCCCTCTGCCTGATGTGGAGAAGGGATTTGAACTGGGGTTTCTTACCTCCCAGGTGGATCTCTAACTATTGGGCTAGAGAGTCATTCTTGTGGGTCTCTCTGGCCCAATTAATACTTAATTGTTTAAGTATTTCATACCCAGTAGAACTGCTTTAATCGGAGATACTGAAAGTGAGCCATGCCAGAATACCCCATAGCTCTGTTGTTAAGGCACTCCCATGAGAGCAGGGAGATCTCCAGCTCAAATCCCTGCTCTATATCAGGCAGATGGGGGAACTGAACCAGGGCCTGTCTCATGTGAACCCCCTAACCAATGGGCTAAATGTTATAATAGAGGGTCATTTCTTCCCTCTCGGCCCTTTTGTGTGAAGTTAGCATGAAGTGCTGCCACCTTACTTGCAAGGAAGGGTTTCAATGCCAGACTCCAGCAGAGGATTCACAGCACCTCCCTCTATCCTGGATTCAGGCACCTAACTCCTTGACAGGGCAGGGCTTAGGACACGCCCTATCCTCAGCATCTGTGCCTGGCTAACTTACGCACCTGCCCACTAAGTATGCTGTCTTCTGTGGATCCCATTCACCTGTCTTGCCCCATGCGTTGTACAGGAAGCCTAGGCACCTCTCTCAGGGTTTGTGGATTCCACAGAGTGACTAGCTACTGCAGTGTTGAGCATTGCAACCCTGAGTCCCTTTATGAATTTAGCCTTATCAACCCAGAGCAGCCTCAGCAGGAAGCAGCCAGATTTCCCAGTCAGCAGCCACAGTTCTCCAACCAGTTCAGGACAAGGTGCAGCCTGTGTAAAGTCTCCTGAATTATCTGGATGCCAGAGCCCACTGGGGCACAGCAATTCCTCTGTTTCCAAAGCTTGTTCCATGCTCTAGCTGTGTTTCAGGCTTAAGTTCTGGTAATCAGGATGGTTGTTGTAGTCATTATGTAAATAAGGTGATACATATTCAAAGATGCAAAATAGGGAAATATACTATTTGCATAACATCTTCAGGTTTCTGAACTTTCGGCCTTAACAAGTGGTGGGTGGGTGGGTGGGTGGGTATATATAAATGCACAAACTATGTTACCTGCCAAGCTGCTAAAACAGTTATTCAAGCAGCCCCTTATTCGACATGCACTTTTCAGACACTGGCCATATCAGTCCATTCTCTTTGCTTCAGTCAGTTCTGTCTTTGCCTCTCTCTGACTAAAAATAATTTGTAGCTACTGACAACAGAAAACCGACCACACGCTGTGGTACCAAAACATGACACTATATAGTATCTATCAAATGTGACAAAGCTGAAGTGTTGAGCTGTACTAGAAATACCCAATATTACCACAGAGAAGTGGTGTAATTGGAGAACAGGAGATGGCCAATGAAGTCCAATTATCGTTAAAGTGAACATTTATATTCTACTTTTCTTAAAATACAAACAAAGGCTCTCTCTTTTAGTAAAGAGCCATCTCGGTGACTGTGTATTAAATATACCTCAGTATTAAGGTAAACCAAGTGCAGTGGTTTCCAACCTTTTCAATAGCATAATCCATTTTTCCATACTGGGACACCCTTCCTTGGCCTTGTAGCTGGGATGTAGCCAGGATTCCCACTCCATTTATCAATATAGGAAGGGCAGGATGTTCACAAGCCCTCATAGGTTGAGTCCATGCCATTGTTTTAAGTAACATTTCTTCTCTTTGGGGGGGGAGGGCGGAGGGGAGCCATGATGTTCAAGGCTGTGTCACTGATTGCTGAAGGCACACTCATTCTTGCTGCCCTAGAGAGTCATTAGAGCACCAGTATCATTACTCTGAAAGTGCTTTGGGATTATCACACCTCTGAAGGTCTTTATGTAAAACCAGATGTTTAAATGTACTGCTAAAGTTTAGGATTTTGTTCACCTTTAGGTTTGGAGTTTGTTAAGACAACTGGTGTTTCCTAACATCACACAAAGCCATAAAAGAGTAATCAGTGGACTAATTGGCAGAGGAGTTCGCCAAAGGGATCTAGAATCTTTTATTATATATTGCCAGTTCAAATCCAATAAAGATTGTTGTGACTAAAAACCACAAGGCCATCAAATGTTAGGTGAAAAATTCAGTTCAGTTTCAAGTGGACACATGTATACGGTGCCATTTTCAAAAGGGCCTGTTACCAGATCACCTTACCGCCTTTTGGCACCCAGTTCTCTGTGCCTCAGTTTCCCCTCTCCAGGCTTTAGGCTCCTCCATTTCCTGCACTTAAGCCAATTCCCAAATCTTCAATTTATTTAATTCTCTTGCCAAATCATAAAGACTTCGCGTCTCCCTTCTGGGATACACAAGAAATCCAAAAAATCCCCCAAACTTCCAGCAACCTCATATTGAATCTTCAGCCTGACTCCAGGCTCAAGAGGCCTTCTGTCTCTTGTGTCAGGGGATTTTCATACTGCACTTTTCAATGGTTTTCCTGTGCCTGAGGTTCCAGTCCAGGGACCCAGTAGTAATCAGAGAAGTTCCACCAACTCAGATCCAGTGCTTCACTCTGCTGGCCACTTCTTATCTAGGTTTGTCTCTAAGTCTCTCACAGCCCCTTGCTCAGCTCTCTAATAACCCCCTTAGCAGGGCTTCTCAAATGCAGTCACTCTCTTTTCCTCATGGCTTATCAATTACTTTCATATCAGGGTTCCAGCTCTGGGTTTACTGGCACTCCTAGACTCTCCTTCCCAGCTCTTTACAGAGAGACTCCTAAGCACTTCCAACTATCTACCCCTGCCTTACAGCAAGAGATCCCTCCTGCTCCCAACAGGTCTCTGGTACTTCTGAGCAGGCTTCCTCTTTAAGAGGCCCTACCCCCAGGCTATCATCATGTGATCCTGATCATCTGATTCACCCACCAAACCAAGTCCATCACATGGGGGCTGGTTAACGGCGCACAGGCAGGGCTGAGCACAACTCTTTTGAAGGACCAGTCCAACCCGTGACAGGGCCTTAGGCACTCAGGAGGAGCTGGGTGCCTCATTCATTAAGACCCCCTTGAAAACACCATCCACACTACCAAAACCAGTGTCTGCTTGTTCAATATTCAAACAGTCTCGCACTTTCTCCCATGCTGCCCTTCAAGCACAAGAAGGCCTCATTGTTCTCCTCCTAATGCCCCCTTTAAGATGCCTTTTGTGTGAGGCCTCAGAAAACTCAACAATGGTTAGACAGCTTGTGTGCTGTGACCAGTTTTTTATGCTAATCAGTTTTGTTGCTATGTTACTTTGTTCTCCCTGTTTGTTTGCTGTAGCCCTCTGTTGTGTCTTACCTTACACTGGATTGTAGGCTCCATGGGGCAGGGAATGTCTTTTTGTTCTGCGCTTGTACAGCACCTAGCGTAATAGGGCTCTGGCCAGTGACTGGGGCCCCTAGGTACTATCACAACACAAAATAAAATGTCACAATTAGCACAACTGGCCAAGACTCAGTCTGATCTAAAGCCCAATGAAGTAAATAGGATTCTTTCCTTTTACTTCATTAAGTTTTGGATCAGGCCTTCAATGGGCATGTAGTCTTAACTACCTTCTCATGCCCAGAAGAGGTTCCTCCAGCAATGTTGGTAAGCTCACCCTTCTGTTACCTTTCCTATGTAACAAGTTCAGAGCTGCTAATTAACACGACTGTTTCTGCTTTTCAGTTAACGAGGAATTGGCCATGGTCGATGATCCCACAAATGCCATGCTGAACTGCCACATCTGGTACCAGAAACTGAGATCTGAAAGAAAGAGATTAATCAAAAGAACACAATGACATTTAAGGGAGTTTTGCCTCAGAAAACAGGTTTGACATGAGCAGTCAACTCAGGAGGTTTAAAAATAACCTGTTGTATTACAAAAGTCATGGGGGAAACAAAATGGTGGGAAGTTAGTGCAGAACAGTACAAATGAAGCAGCTGCTGCTATCTGAAAAGGCCTTGTAACAGTTTTGCTTTCTCTACATGATACTTAGTAAGCAACACTTCTCTGAACTCATCAGCACCTGTGACTTAATGCAATGTACTTCATCAGTTGGCTTCGGAGACACAGCATTTGGGAAAAAACCTCATTGCTCACTATTCCTTAGATGCTTATATCAAGTAGAAATAGCTATAGGAGTGTCTTCATGTGACAGCTGAAGACTGTGTAGGTCAATGAATCAGCAGCAGTCTTGTTGAATCACAGGTGCACGAACAGCAGGTTAACACGAATTAAGTTTTTTTTAAACCTACATATTGATAAAAGCATGCTCTCTGAACTGATGAGAAACTACAGAAGAACTTGAAAAGTGAAAGACAGTATTGATGGAAGGAAAAAAAGGATTTCATTTATTTTTCCTGTTTCATATTTTACTAAACTCACCTCCAGTTCATACTGGTATTATATTCTGTTTGAGAGAGAGAGCTGGTACACCTGCCACCAAACCAAATACCAAACCATGGAAAGAAGCAACAAATATCTTCTTAAAGGGTCTGAGTTATTTTAGTTTGGAAGCACAAAGAAGAACTCTTGCAATACTTAAATAAGGGGATGATTTTTTAAACAAACAGGTGTAAATATGTTGTGAAATTCTCTTTCTCCATCCTGTTTTTTCATTAGTTGAAACAAATATTTTATGTTCAATGTAATTATAAATATGGCTTCATTGCCATGTGTCTGAAACAGATCACATTACAAGAATGTACCAGTGGCCATTATTAGAAGAAAGGAACTAAGAAGCCAAATAGCAAATCAACTTTACCATGCAAAGTCTTCTCTGTATTAGAATTTAGTCTCATTCCCGTTGCTTCAAACTCATGACAAATGGCATTGCTTTACATTTCCACACACAGTTTACTGTACATTGTACTGTATTATAACCGCATATGCAGAAGGGGGCTGAATTAAGTCTGCATGGGCAACGTTCATACTAGCATTTCCTAACTTGTGCATGTTTGACTTTGCAACCTTTAATTCTTAACTTCGTATTTCCAAATATGGTTTCATTTGAGAATAACCATAACTAACGTTAAATAAAGGGGCTTTTTTTTGTTTGAGAATTTAAATTGGGACTGAGTAAGAATTATATGCATGCATTCAGATCAAGCCACGAAAGTGGAATATTACGAGTGGCGACTACATATTTTGATACATTTTCTAATGTCTTCTAACCCTGATAAAAGGAAAGAGGTTTATCCAGCTTTCTTTCCGAACAGGCTATTTACTTTTATAGTCTCAGCAGAATGTGGACTAGATCCATTGAATGTCAAACAACCTTTGTGTAATTGTAGAGAATCCAAACTGTTACTTTTTTTGTAAACTCTACCAATTTAATATGCAATTTCTTCATTCAGTCAATAAAACAATTTCACTGGTCAACACAGAAAGAGTTATGTTAAAAAGTTCTCATATTGTGTGCAATATAAATTGGCCCCCATCTGCACATCCCATAAATATTTATAAACTCATTTCTGACATTAGCATGTGGTTAAATAATTTAACTCCCTGATGCTTGTTTAATACACCTTCAATATTTTGCATGATGATGTAAGTAGAGGCTGTGAAAAAACCTGAACTGTACATCCCCCTCACCCCAGTAACCTCCAGTGGATAGTGCAGATTTTCAGTGAGAGGAGCCAGTATTTCCAGAGGTCATGCTTAGTATTAACATGTAACCATTTGGGGTAGGACTATTGGTTCAGTGGGAGCAGAGTTAGATCAATGCTGATAGATACAAAGGGTAAGATTTGCAAAAGCTAAGTGGGCTTTCATTAACTATAGCTAGGCTTGGCAGAATTAATCATCAATATTGTCCGTTGAGGTTATATATAGAAGCTTATTTTTAAGCCTCCCCCCACCGCCTTTTTTTTTTAAACCAATTTATATAATTTTCACAATTGCACAACATCATGGCTCTTAAGCATTGTTCCCCCCCATTTTTAATTTATTTAAATTTTCACAGCAGAGAGAAATGATTGTGGGGAGAAAAGACAACAGGGCTGATCAGACAGTAATGATGATGCTGGACCCCTGAATTTGAGAACAACATGGACAATCAATCAGAGTTTGTACTACTGAGTCTTCACACAACTCCACAGACCAAATTAGAACGTTGAAAGCTGTGTGAGAATTTGTTTAAAGTGGATGAGCAGCTGTGCACCAACTCACACACTCTCTTGGTGAACCAGACCATATCCAGTAGCAAGGTAAACTGACACAACTGAAGGACTTGCTGGCTGCAGGTTTATTTTCAGAGTAACAGTCTCTTAGGCCAATTATCCAGGCTAATGAGCCTGGTCCACCCAGCCAGAGCCCCATTAGCCATGGTGTCTCAGAATAAATCCCTGTAGGCCTTCCTGGCTACCATAACATCCCAGAGAGCAAAGCTCACCACCATACTTCGCCCTACAGTGCACTCTCCTACTGGCCCTGATTCCACCAAGGTGAGGAGGAGAACTTGGATTCAGAGGAGGCAGGTGAGACAATTATTTCATGGCAGTAGACATTGATTTCAAAAAGTTAAATCCTTATCACCGTTAAAAATCAAATCGTCAACATCGCATGTCAAAACAAACAACATAAATACCTTTAAAATCAAACTCTAGTAAGATTTCAAGCAAATTTCTCTTACTTGGCCTAGCTGTACATTTTTGTCAGTTTCCATGTGCACATTGAAATCATTGTTAACTGATGTTTACCAATAAGAATCTAATCCTTCCAAGCCAAGATCTAGCTGTTACCTTGATGAACAAACTTATATCCTGTATAAAATTAGTGCTTAAGAAGTACACCCATCCTTATGAATGCAGCATGTTGAAAAGTCATGTCTGGCGTGTTTTTATTAAGTCCAGACAGAGCATCTTGAAAGAATGAAGAATCTAAGTTAGAATGTGAGACAGAGAAGGCAGTGATTGAGCTACAGATTTCTCTGGCAATGGGATGGGAACTTGCCTTTGGGGATGTCTACATTGCAAATAGATGACTGCGATTGGCCCTTTCCAGCTGACTCAGGCTCATGGGGTTGGGTAAAGGGTCTGTTTAATTGCTTGGGCTGGAGCTCTGAGACCATGGGCAGAGGGTGAAGCTTCCCCTTGGGGAGGCCAGCCCCCTGCCTTGCCTCTTCTGGCAGAGGCACAGCCCCCACATGGCCCTAACCAGGGCAAGTGGGGCTGAGAGTTCAGCCCTGGCCTGGGTGCAGCTCTCAGTCTCATCCAGGAGCGCAGCAGAGTGCATTGGCCTAGCTGGAGCTCAGAGCCCCTCCCCCGTTTGGCCACTTTCATCTGTAGTCACACACATGGCCCCACCCCATCTCTTCCTCCCAAAGCCCTGCCTCCTGCTTATTCCTCCTCTCCCCCTACCCCGCTGCAGCTCCAAGACTGGAAAAGCTCTGGTGGCATGGCAGGGAGCAAGTGCTCTTCCAGCCCTGGGGCTGTGGCAGTGGTGCTGGAACAGTTTTTGGACTGGGGGTGCTACGAGTTCCACATTTTGGGACATTTTATCATGCAAACCTCACAAATCTAGTGAAAAAACCATAGGTGCTTCAGAAAAGAACCTCTTCCAACTTATTGTTTGTACATAAAATCCCCAAAGACTTCCCTTAAATGCAAACCTCTCCATTTTGACCCATTTTTCAGCTCAACTTGTTGCTTCTTGGCTGACAATCTGTTCCAGTTTATTATGCTCATTTCTCCTATTCCACCCTGGGCTGCAGTTAATGAGGTCTTTTCTATTATTTAATTGACAGAGTGCCTCCATTATCTTTGCATGAAAGGAGATGTGAGATAGTTTGCCAGTTTTCAGCATGTTGTGACAAGTAATTAAAAAAACACTCAAGTGCTTTATAACGTTTGACATTAAAATATAAGTTAACATACCAGTTATTGGTGACTTACATTATCCAGCTTGTATTAAGTGAGGGCTGATCCTGCCTCATTCCCCCACCACCATATTCTCTGCCAACGAGCCCAAAAGCAGTGAAAATGCTGTGGTCCCACTGGGACAGTAGTTGGCCACTGAGTCCACATGGGGAATACTACATCCTAGGTGCACTTCAGGGTATTGTTGTGTTCCACCGCATTGAGCGGAGGTTGCTGTTGGGGTGGGGGACATGATGCAAGGATACGTGCCATACCCTTATTCATCATATCAAGTTCAAGCTTTTTGTCATATTCTGAGACCCTTCAAACCCTCCCTTCCTACTTATTTTGTTCTTTTAGTGTTGCCACATTGTTGGAACTCTAGTAATATAAATAATACTTAGCAGTGACATAAGAATTTTCACGGACAACTTGTGGTGAAAACATGATGGATGGGCTTCAGAATTTTACTAAGTCTTTTGCTGGCGTCACGTATCAGCAATGCAAGTTCTATCTATATCCTGTGGGTTTTGTTAGCGCTTGTACAGCATACGTTAGATGTGCAATAGTAACAAGACGTGTTAAAGATGATAAAATGTCCCCAAAATGTGGAACTCGTAGCACCCCCATTCCAAAATTCAACATAGCATTAAAACTCTATTCAATTGTCTAGAGAGAAAAATTGCTTTAAGTAGTCCTATGATCCATTTGTTAGTTGTAGACCATAATGTAGACCTAACCCCATGAAGTCAACAGGGCAAGGTGCTTCTTAACATACGGAATGGTATAATGTGGCCCTTTGCCAGCAATGGTAGATTTCTTTACTGAAAGATGGAAATTGGCATTGCAACACAGAGATCCATTCATTACTCTGTGTCAGCAACTCTTGTCAGGCTTGACAAACTCACTGCACCTAATTGCTGTCATAATCTGTATCTGAAAGGTGTCATGTAAGGTATCATATACAAACTGGTAACATGTTGGGTCTCCAAAAATCACTGTGTGGTGTGCGTACAGGGTACGTACCAAGAGTAATGGATATGTGCTAGAATTATGCTCTTAAAACATGTTTGGCAAGCAAGCCACAAGCCCAGTCTGACCTAGATAAAGGAATGTGTATCAGCTTGTCTGACCAGCCTGGTCACCAGGCAGACACAATGAAGGTACATTTCCATGCAAGGTTTGGAAAAAAACCTACAGTCAGGAGAGCAAGTAAGGAAAAATGAACATTTAATCTCCACAGGAGATGGAGACTGCACCCCATGAAGTCTTCGTGCCTCTTGTAACAGGGTGAATGAACTTTGGGAGATATAAGTAGAAACAGAAAGCCATTTTGGTATCTATCACTTGAGGGATTAAAAGGGCCAGTGTTCTTGATATCATAGAATGTGAGATCCTTCAAAGAGGGATGTAGTCTCTAGGAACTGAGTTTAGATGAGAAAACTGCTTAGGCAAGGATTGCAACTTGATGAAATTATGTGATAAATGTTTACTTTTGTTTTCATGTAACCCTTTCTATCTTTATTCCTTATACTTGGTATAACTTAATCCTATGTCTTTTTGTTAAACTTGTTTTACTTTACTATAAACCAATTCAGTGCATTGACTGAAATAAAAGTTATTGTCAAACCCAAATTAAATCAATGAGCTGCAGTGTATTGTCTTTTTAAAGGAACAATGAATTTCACTTCTGTGAATGTTCCAGGACAGGGCTGGATGCTACAGGGAGTCATCTCTGGGGAACCTGAGAGTTGGAGTTCATTGTTATTTGCAAAGCAAAGCTTGGACTGGCAGAGTCCTGAAGAGTTTGCTGGCAAGGCAGACAAGCTGGTGTGTCAGGGAGTTGTGACATAGCTTAGCAGTGGCAAAATTCTCATTTCCTGAGGCTGAGGGGGTAACAGTAACTCACTATTCTGGGAACCCCAGCAGACTGTCACATTGGCAGATGATTTGGGGAAAATTTGAGAATGGGAGTGTGTGGGGTCACTTTCCAAAAAGTAACTAGGCAGTTGAAGCCAGGGTGTGACCTGCATACTTGTCTGCTGGCTGTTGGGGTCAGGGCTGTAAGCCACAGCAGCAGAGCATTTAAGGCACCCAGAGTTGCAGGCAGGTAGCGATACAACTGCATACTGGTCTTACTGCTTACCCCAATGCATCAGAGAGGTGCCAATTAGAGAAGACATGAACGTCACTGGCACTGTAATAGAAAGAAGAAAAGTGGGAATATTGAGTAATATGGTCTCAAGTCAGACAGCGACGAAGCCTCCAACTAATTACTTTTGAAGGCTCCCTACTTTTTATACCTAATAATGTCTCAAGAGTTCCAGTTATTTCCCAGTTGGTTTGTTCACTTTAAAACAGCCAACATCTTCCAAATGTTTGTGTGTCCGACTAAGTGCCACAAATACTGTGCATTTTATATCAAAAATAAGAAAAATGACATGTAGAGAATAAACAAATTTTATTTTATAACAGTATTACAGAAAGCAAAATATCACTTAATACAACTTCAAGCTGCTATAAATCTAATTTGGCATCTTAACTATACACAGAGTCAACAGCAAAGAAATTGACATAGTTAACAGGTTTCTATACAGGTTTCCCCAGTGGCAGCCTCAACAAATGGTGTTGCTTTTTTATTACCTACAAGAATGGACCCACACCTTTCCCTTAGTATCCTAAAAACCTGTATGGATCATTAAACTATCTGAAACATATACCTGCTCAACATCAGAAATGTCAGTTCTAACATGTAGACAATGAGATTTAATAGAAAGCAAGCATTCTACACATGTACTTGAAAGGGAAGTGCTGAAGTTTGGAAACGTTAAGAAAAAAGCACTAAGGTTTTAAGCTGCCTGGGTCATCTTTTATTGGAAGGCGAGAAAGCATTTTTTTCCATCCCTCCTTATCTGGAATGTTGTAGACAGCAAAGTGTCTGTGAAGAGTTGAGCACTGGCACTGGAGTGCAAAGGCTTCTAACACACAGTGCTCATTCAGAAGAAACTCGTTTATAACTCTCTCTCTTCTATAGACTATCAGCACCTGTTCCCCACAGAAAGGAGGAGACCCTCAGAACAGAAAGAGTTATAAGGTGTTAGTAAAAAAAACCCATCCACTCAAAGCAAAATTCTCATTTTTTTTTCAAATTGTATGAAATGTTTTGTTTTTACCAAAAAAATCCTCTATTTTTATGTTATCTGATAAAGTGTATTTACTTGAATAAGCTGAGAAAAATCTGTAAATTACTCCAGTAACAGACTTGAGTTGAAATATTGGGAAAAACCTACTCTAAATTAGTCAAAGATTCTCCTTTCCGCACAACTTCACCTGTTCCAGTGAACAGTGCTATCAGAATACTTTTTGTTCACTCTCATATGATCAAGAATCGTTTATAAAAATGGCAGGTAGTTGTGCAAATAAAGCAACCCCTCTAAAACCTCAAAAAAAGCGAAGAATATTAAGTGGTTATAAAAATAAACGAGAAAGATGTAAGGGGACTATATAGACCAGGGTAGTTAAGGTACTGTTTGGTGTTGGCATTTCAACCTTGAGTGTCTGGTCATTGTTGCTAGGCCTGTTGAATTCAATGCAGTAGTGGCAGTGTCACCAACTTGGAATGGTCAAAGCTCTTCATGGTCACAAAGTGGGTGGTTTTTTTTTTAATTCTAAAAAAAGAAAGCAAGATTATGTAACTATTCATGAAGAAGACAGTCTTAAAACACAATATTACCTATAAGAACATTAGAATGATAATACTGGGTCAGACCAAAGATCCATCTAGCCCAGTATCCTGTTTTCCAACTGTGGCCAGTACAAGGTGCTTCAAAAGGAATGAACAGAACAGGTAATCAAGTGATACATCCCCTGCTGCCCAATCCTGACTTCTGGCAAACAGAAGGTAGGAAAGCCCAGCGGTTGTTTTCCCATGAAGATCTTTCATTTCAGCAAAACTTCCTGAGTGATACAAGAGTTCCCGCCTCCCCATTCATAGGATAAATTGCTTAGTGTGTGGTCATATCTTGCAGCACTAGCACACTTGCTGTTTCCTGTAAATCCCTCCCACCAATTCCTTTGAGATTCAATAGTTGTGTCTCAGGGCTTGTATAGACTACTGCGGTAAGTTGATCTAAGTTCTGCTACTCAGCTGGGTTGACGTAGCTTAAACTGACTTCTGGTGGTGTCTACACCACACTGCATTGACGTGAGACGCTCGCCCATTGACTTCCCTTACTTTTCCTCGGACTGCTGGATTACTGGAGTCAATCGAAGAGTGCTCTGCGATCAATTTAGTGGTTCTTCACTAGACCTGCTAAATCAACACCCACTGCATCAATTGCAGCAGCACCGATCTACCGGTAAGTGTAGACCAGACCCGAGTCTATTGCAGCTCGTACCGTTTTTCTCTCTTTGTGACATTTAATAGTTCTTTTAAAAAAGCCTGCTGAAATTTCTATTCTACAACTTACTGGACAAATTAATGTTTTCAATGAATAAGTTCTAGGTATCCAGGTGTGTTTTTTTGCATCTCTATCAGCAAATGCAAGAGTATATATCAAGAATTCTCCTCCAATCATAGCTAGGGCAGAGCCTTAACTGGTCTAGATGCAATAATTAAGACTGGATGCCTTTCTGCAAGGTATGCTTTAGTTAAACACAAGTTATTGGGCTCATAGAGTGGTAACTGTATGAAAATAAACGTCCAGTGATATATAGGAGGTCAGAATAGATGATCTAATAGTCCCTTCTGGCATTAAGATCTATGAATGGAAGCATGTACAAATGAAAGCTGGGAAGAGGACTATTATTTAGAATTCCTTCACACTGGTCCTATCTGACTCCCATATAATCCTTTCAGAGCAACAGCTATGATGAATTACTGCATTCATTCTGTAGCAAGCAAGAACCCTCAAATGTGGCAAAAGACTGCTTTGTAACTACTGGGGACAGTTTTATACATGCATAATATATGTCAGACTTTTCCAAAATTAATAGCGATCTTAATAGGCACAAAGGACTCTGCTGATTTGCTTGCAGGATCTTCTCTTCCTCTATGCTGCACTTTGACAAAAGATTTTACTGCTCTCTTATCTCAATGAAAATCAATTTCACAGCTGGTCATCACTTCCCTTCCTTTCAGTGAAATCACAGCATGGCCCCCTCATGTCAAGATAATTTCCTCTTCCCACAACACATGCCCAGGAGATTCTCATAAGGAAAACTGTTACTTTTTCTTCTTATGATGGGTCATTCATTGGCCAGGTACATTACTTGGATTTGGGTAACACCCAAAACTTGCTAAAAACTGATTGAACACATCAAAAGAGGCAGTCCTTGCCCAAAGATCTTAAAATCTACACAGACAACACAAAAACAGTAAAATCACTTGATAAACTAGACAAGAAGCTAGAAAATCTTAGTTTCCATGTGGATCAGATTACTTGGGGGAATACTTCAGCTTTTGAGCTCTGTGCAATGTAGGAGGTTAACACCTGCCACCTCTTGTCCTTCTATTCTAGTGGTTGTCAACCCATGGCCTACTTGCACATAGGTGTGGCCCATGTGACATCCTCAGGGCCACAGAGATAGTATATATATTGTGTGGATGAAGCACACGTAACACACAGAGTTGCTTATGCAGCCTACAATGGTAAATAGGTTGAGGACTACTGTCCTACTCAGATTTAGCTATAGACTCATTGTGAGCAGAAATGTAGCCGCTTCCACCCAGATGCTTAAGAAAGGATATTCCTTTTCATGTTCTTTTGTAACTGAAAGAGGCAACATTTCTTATTATTAACTGGTAGAAACAGGGTGACCAGACAGCAAATGTGAAAAATCGGGATGGGGGTGAGGGGTAATAAGAGCCTATGTAAGAAAAAGACCCAAATTCAGGACTGTCCCTATAAAATCAGGACATCTGGTCACCCTCGTTAGAAAAGGGGATAGGATATGGCTAAAATCCAGATAATTAAAACTGTATTCCTGCAACAAAGAACTGCCACTGCAACTCAGACTAGCATTCTTCCATGCAAAAGAAATATAATAAATGCAACACTGGCTTCCTTTAACTGCTAAGGGAAATAGATATAAATACAAACTGATACCAATTTTTAGATCTGTTTTGTTACTGCTTGACCAGCCTAATCAATAGCTTTTCCTCTGAACTGAATTTAGAGCTACCGAAAGATATCAAATTAACAGCAGTAAAAAATTACAGTCCTATTAAATCATCCAGTATAGCAGAATAAACTCAAGCTTCTTGAATCCCAGTTTGCCATGGTGTCTCAACCCTGACATAGAATTAATGAGATAGCACATTCAATTCAGTGCTCATTCTTGCATTTCTGCTGAAACTGCCAAGTATGTTGGTAGTTTGTGTGACATGGACATCTCTATACATTACGAAATGGACTGACACTACAAATGTACTGCCTGCCTTTGCAAATATGAACACTGAGCAGCTTTGCACCAGGGTGCCTCTTCCTGGTTATTAAAGCAAACTTTTCACAACAGATGCTGATTCCCCATTAATAAAAGATCATAAAATGGTAGATTCTTTTGAAAGAATAACTGCATATACACATACAGACAAATGTGAGGGGAGTTGTGTTTTCCATTCCCATTACCACAGTTGATAAGAGGAGTAGGCTATTGAGATGTAAGACTACATTTTGTATCTGACACACTTAGGTGAATCAAGAGTAATCTTCTGAAGTTATTTTGGATTTACATTAGTTATATTGTTGCCCTGGATTTTAATGTGATTAAGCTAATTGCCACCATATTATGTGCATTCAGCAAAACATCACATAGTTAAGGATTTATTTGAAGATAGGCTTTCAAAAGCAAGGTCAAAACTAGCTACCAGTTTCTGCTAATCAGAATGGGAAGAGGGTATGTCTACACTGGCAGAGTTACTGCGCTGCTCAGAGAGCACTGAAGGGAAACCGCTGTTGTGTTTTCACACTGTCAGCTACCTGCACAATAGTGTTCACACTTGCAGCGGTATTCGGAGTGGTGCACTCGGGGTAGCTGTCCCACAGAGCATTTCTTCCTCTTCTGCCATTAAGAGTTGTGGGAAGGTGGAGGGGGTTGTGGGGCACCCTGGGTCCTGTCCCAATGCCCTGTGATGCATTGCTTCACATCCCAGCAATCCCTGTGCTTCCGTATGCCTTTGGTGCCATCTTTCAAGGGTTCATGTATTGCGTGCTCTGCTCTGCCTCTTCGGTCTTCAGGAATGGATCCTGCATTGTTGACCAATATACTGCTCACTCTTGCTAATATGTCACGAGTGGCAGTGGAATTACTCCTTAAACTACAAAGGCAAGAGCAGTTTGACATTGATCTCGCCACGCGTAATAGCTATGACACAAGATAGCTTGTGGCAGTCATGGAGGTGCTGACCACAGTGGAATGCTGCTTTTGGGCTCAGGAAACAAGCACTGAGTGGTGGGATCACATCGTGATGCACGTCTGGGATGACAAGCAGTGGCTGCAGAATTTTTGGATGAGGAAAGCCACATTCATGGAACTGTGTGATGAGCTCGCCCCAGCTCTGCAGTGCAAGGACAAGAGAACTGCCCTGCTGTTGGAGCAGCACGTGGTGATTGCACTGTGGAAGCTGGCTACTCCAGACTGCTACCGATCGGTCGCTAGACAGTTCGGAGTGGGAAAGTTGACCATTGGACTCGTGTTGACGGAAGCGTGCAGGGCGATTAATTGCATCCTGCTCCGAAAGACTGTGACTCTGGGCAATGTGCATGACATTGTGGATGGCTATGCACATATGGGCTTCCTTAACTGTGGAGGGGCAATAGATAGCATGCATATTCCAGTTCTGGCACCAGAACACCTAGCCACTGAGTACATTAATCGGAAGGGGTATTCCTCAAAGGTTTTCGAGGAGCTTGTAGATCACTGTAGGCATTTCAGTGACATTAGCACAGACTGGTGCGGAAAGGTGTACGATGCACACATCTTTCGGAACACTGGCTTGTTCAGGAAGCTGCAAGCAGGGACTTTCTTCCCGGACCAGAAGATCACCATGGGGAAGTTGAAATGCCCATTGTGATCCCAAGAGACCCTGCCTACCTCTTAATGCCATGGCTTATGAAGCCATACATGGGGCACCTTGACAGCAGCAAGGAGCGGCTCAACAGGCTAAGCAATGCAGAATAATTGTTGAGTGTGCTTTTGGCCGTTTAAAGGCCTGCTGGCTCTGCCTATATTGGAGGCTGGACCTGGCTGATGACAGCATTCCTATGCTTATAGCCGTGTGCTGTATGTTCCATAATAATTGTGAAGGGAAGGGTGAAAACTTCACTCAGGAATGGACCGCAGTGGCTCAGTGCCTGGAGGTTGAATTTGAAGAGCCAGAGACCAGGGCTATTAGAGAGCCATAAGGATCAGGGATGCCTTGAGGCAGCAGTTTGAAGCTGAAAGCCACTAATATTTGTTTCTATGCTCAGGAGTGCAGTGCTTGTAATGCTAGGAGGTGATTGTGATTGGTGCAGACGATGCCCTATGATAGTTTAAGAAATTTACCTGTTGCTTTGCAGGGCTCTGATTGCTTTCAATTAATGGAACAAAGTTTGCTTTCAAACCAAAACAATTATTTTATTAAACAAACAACCACCAGAGGAGAGAAAAAAACCCCACATCAGCACTGAGGGGGATGGGGGAAGGGAGGGTCCCAGGAGCAGGTGGGGTCCTGGGACAGTTAAAGATTTGTGTATGTCCAGGTATCATATCCAAGCTTCTCCTCTGGAGTGCAGTGCAGCAGGTACTGTACTTCATCAGGACTAAACTGCAGAGGGACAGGTGTTGAGTGCAGTGGGTACTGGGAGTCCGCAGGGATGGACTGTGAAGGGGGAGGAGAAGAATGCAGCAGGTACAGACTGGAGCCAGGAAGTTGATAAGAGTGTGGTGGTGGTGGTGTCTGCAGAGGGCGCATGGGAAAGAGCTTTGCAACAGTGGCTGCAGGGGAGGCAGGGCGCAGAGCTGCTCAGTTTGTAGTCCTAATAGCACCTGGAGTGTGTCCGCTTGGTGCTCCATAATGTTTAAGAGCCACTTCATGGCTTCATTCTAGCATGCCACGTTCTCCTTTCAGTCTCTTTTCTCATTGTCCCACCACTCCTTCAATTCTTGTTTTTCAGCCACAGAGTGCATCATGACATCATTCAGAAAGTCTCCTTTAGTTCTTCATGGCCACTTTCTAATTTTGCACAGCCGTTCAGCCGGCGATAAAGAGAGAGGCCGAGATCCCAAGATCATATCTGTGAAGCCAAAATGTGACATTTTACAGAAGCAGTATTGTTTGCAACACACAGACCACTGATTCAGTGATTTAAAACACAACCACTATTCACATACCTGTCACTAACTGGCTGACCCCAGGCAAGCACACATGAGTCAAAAGACCCCCAAAATGGTGAGTAACCACAGGGGCAGGGGAAATCAGTGTTCCAGGACTGGACTGTACACTGGGCCCGTGGCTCTTGGGGAGAGTCAGCACTGTAGGGTGGGCCTTATAATCATTCATGTCCCCATATTTTCCACAGGCTGTGTTCACTATGGAAGATATATCGCTTAGGGTGAGCAGGGAATCAAGGGAGGGTCTTCTCCAAGACTGAGGCTTCCGCCCCGGCCCTTATGTGGTTCATCTGTGTGCAGCAATGGTCTTACTTCCCCTCCTCCCCCCATGACAGCAGAGTGGTGCAGGAAAGTTACCCTTAATGAGGCAAGAAACAAAGCAGCTCTGCCAAAGAACTGCGGCAGTGGATTGCCAGTATCTCCATCAGAGTTTTGTGGAGATCTCTGCCAGAGTCCCGTGAAACGAGGGAGTCAATCAACACCCTGTTCCGCTGCCCAGACTAGGCATGTGGTGGTATGCGCATCATACAGACATAAGACTGCTTTCTGCAACCCTCCTGCCGCCAACAACTCGCTTCAGTGATTCCGAACATCAAAGCCACTTACCAGGGGCCTCCTCTCCTGTCTGTGCTTTGCCAAGCTCCAATAGGTGTGACTGGCTAGCCTCCTCCGGGGTAGAGAAGACCTCCTGGCTGCATGTATCTCTGACCTCCAAGTCACCTTCTGCCTCTAGGTCCCCGTCCACATCCTCGTCCAAGATTTCCTCCTCCTGGCTCAGTCCCCTATCGACTGGTATGCAAACCACTGAAGTATTCACAGTGGCTTTCGCAGTAGAGGTGGGGTCGCCACTGGTATCGAGTCCAGCTCTTTGTAGAATCAGCAGCTTGTGGGCGCAGCACTGGAGTGGCAGTTTGCCTCCTGCGCCTTGTAATAGGCGCTCTGCAGCTCCTTCACTTTGACTCTGCACTGTGATGTGTCCCGGTCATGGCCCCTTTCTGTCATGCATCGTGAAATCTGTTCATAGGTATCATAATTCCTATGGCTGGAGCACAGCTGGGACTGGACAGCCTCCTCTCTCCAAATAATGATGAAGTCCAGCAACTCAGCATTGCTCCAAGCGGGGGATCACCTGGTACATGGAGCAGGCATAGGCACCTGGAAAAATGTGCTGAGACCACTGCATGCATCACCGAGCAAACAGGAAGGAGACTTTCAAAATTCCCAAGGAATTTAAGAGGTGGGGGTCACTGTTGGTCACCTGAGGGCAGGGCAGGAGAGTTCAAACCGATGACCAGAGAAGCAAGAACAGGCATTGTGGGAAACCTCCCGGAGGCCAATCGCAGCACTGTAATCGACCAGGGTGTCTACACTGGCCCCATGGTGCTGTAGCACCAGTGCAGAAAGCTCTACGCCTCTCATTGGGTGTTTTGTTTTGCTTTGTTTTGACAGCGCTGCAACTGCGCAGTTTCTGTGCATTAAGTGGCTTGGCAGTGTGCACACCTTGGGAGTTACAATGCAGAAAGCTGCTTTACTGTGCAGAAGCTTGCCAGTGTAGAGAAGGCCTGAGACTGAAAACCTTGGTGGTGGGAAAACCTTGAATTTAAATGCTTCTGATAGTAAAAGTTTATTTAAAGTTAGGAAAAGTGATGATGCAGTAGGGATTATTATGACCTATGTGTTTTGTAGATGTTGGTTATAAAAGATTAACTAATAGAGTATACTTTGGATCCGTCCTCTGAAGCCATCTAGAGATGTTTTTCCTGCCACCTTTTCTCCCTGGTGGGTGAGCAACTGGCCACTGAGAACCTGCTGTTAATTACTTAATACCATTGCAGATATTAGGTAAATATCTGGGATGTTCTAAACCTATTGCTTATGTCTGTGTATGCTTAAATCTAATAAACTGCAGTTTTAGAGAAGATTCATGCAAATAAGCGTGCTCTCTTATCAACAGAATTGCTGTGCTCTATTGATTTATTCCTGACACTGCCTGGATTGAAATAGCTAAGTTGCCCCTGCTGTGGGTTCTGAAACCACCAGGTACAGAACAGAATCTTATCCATAGAGTTTCTGTGAAGGCAACTAAAATCCCAAATGCCTAAATTTGTAGTAAAATTAATTATATTCACCTAACAAAATATATAAAATCTGCTAAAGAAAAACGTGAGGATAAATAAATTGAATAGTGCTCCTAAAATCTGAAGAGACTTTTATAGGTGCATATAAGTATAGCATTAGCAACTCAAAACAATTCTGCTGAGGCACTGTATTAGCAACTAATTGCCTACAAATTCTCAGTACATCAATACTAACATTGAATTGCTTATACTATCTCCTCCTACTCACAATGCTCTGAAGCAACAGTGACAACAACAAAATGTCCCTCTCCAGCCCTTATGAAAATAAGCTGGTTATCTCTTATGCAATTCTGGCCCTGATCAAGACCATTTATGAGGAATTATTTACTGAGTGGTATAAATGGCCCTCATCTTTGCCCAGGATTATTGACTAATCCACCTGGTTCTGGCCCACATTGCTTTACTGCTTAATTAACAAGAACAGAACAGATAGTACCACATTTCATCTCATACCTCACATGTATTTTGAATTGTCCAAAACCATGTTGGGACTGTAAATTAAAACATCGGCACATCCAATAAGATTATATAGGTTATTATGACACTATGAAATTCAATCAAAATAAAGAAAGTATTCTATTTATTCCATTCTTCGATCAATCCTATATGTAGCCAACAGTCAGTATGACTAAATGAAATTTAAAGAATCTAATACAGCTACTGTTTTCAATTGCCCATTATTTCACTATTAACACTAGACAACCTCTGGGTAAATACGGAGAATACAATAACTTCTGCTTTTGGCCCATAGTGCTACTGGTCATTTAGTTCTTTTATCACAGTAGGAATACATTTTCTAGTTTTAAAAATTCAACGAGGATGTGCATTTTTCCAAGTTTTGTAACCACTATAGGAAGATACTCTAATCCCAAATGTCCTAACACCAGGATATACAGTAATTTCCCATCTACACAGACACATTCTGAAATGAGGACATAACAGATCAGAATTCCTTAAAATACTTCACTCAACTGATAAGCAACTTCAATACTTTAGCGTCCAACTTGTTGACCCCTGAGCTGATCTTGGATTGTTTAGTTTTGGGTAAAATATAATTTATTTTCCAAGCGTGCTTATAGGAATAGTAATAGAAGTTATAGCTTTAGAAACAGCAAGTAGGAAAACAGAAATAGTAGGGTTGTTAGGATTATATCCTTTGTGAGGCTTGCAGGTAGTTTGTGATCTGACAAAGTAGGATGTAAGGGGTGACCTACATGGGTTACATATTTTTGCCTGCTCATGATGAGAGAACAAACAATTGATCCCAACTTAACAGGCACACTGCAAGCTTTGAAATGTTACTATAAGGAATTTGGAGACTTGTTATAAATTTTGTTGCAAGGCAGTTAGATTATATTGATGCATGATTAACTGTTATAAATTGTAGTTACTGGAAGTATGAATATAGTTAACTGAATGAACCATATGGAAAAAGGTGGGCTGACATTGCTAACCCATGTAGGACAAGGTGGGCTGATGGTGCCTATGTCCGTGTCAGCCGAACAACCTAAGGGGATTAAAGATTTGGAACTTTCCTTGCTTCCTGGGGAGCATCCAGTTGTAGAACAGTATATTGGTTGATCTGGGACCAATTTCCGGATATGTGTCACTGACTTTTTTTTCCCCTATCTTTGTCACTAATGGTCTCCAGGAAGTTGTAAGCATGGACAATGTAAGATTCTAAGTATGAACAACACAGGAAAACACTTTCCTGCACTTGTCTTATTTTTATACTAACATAACTGATTATTCTATATTTCCAATTATAGTAGTTTGTATTAACTAAAGCTCAAAGTTTGTGTTTTACCGATTTCATCTCCTTAATTAACTCTAAGCAGCTGCCTAAATAACGAACCCGTTATCTGTAACAAGTGCAATTTTATAATTGCAATAATTGATTAGACTACAAAATTTCATTTAATTCCTTCCTGGGCTGGGGAGAAAAGGTTAACCATTTCAGAATGTTAAGATGGTGAAATAATTGACTGCATCTGATTCAGGAACAGAGAGTAGAACCCCTTCATGACTGCAGGACTGTACATGGTCTCCATATCAATACAGTAACTGTTCAAACAACGGAACCCTAAACATAAGGCAGGTATGAAAAAAGTGTACAAACATACAGGTGAGTAGGGAGTTTGCTTCATATTTCATACTTTGCAGACTTTGCCTGAGTTGTGTTTCCTGAAACATACTAAGGTAACATGATGGGATGTCAGAATAAATGCCATAACAGGACTTTGTGACAAAATTGGTGGATATTTTTATGGGAATATAACCTAAATTTCTCCATGAAATTTAAATGGAGAATGAGTTTCAGATTGGATTTTAGATAAAACCGCACTGTACACTTGGGATTATAAATGACTGCTCCAATGTGCCAGTTTTCAGTGATACGCACTATAGATAAGTGTATGCTTATTTTAAAAAAGCATCTATTACCAAAAAAGTATGGGTGTATTAAAGAAAGATGAAGCAACTTTTCAAACTATGCTGTATGTAAAGGGCAATTGTGAGGAATAAAGGCCAATGAAGATATCTCAGGCCTAGTTGTACTATTTTACTTGATGTTGCAGGCTTCCTTACCTTGACCTTACTCCTTGCCTTCCTCAGCAAGTTCAGTTTCTTTATGCACCACTACCCTCGTGACAGACATGTCAGGGTGCTGCTCTTTGGCTTCTTTGATTGCTTGTGCCAGTGCCTACAAACATATTGGAAAGATTTAGTTGAACAATGGCAGAGTGAAATTAAGAAGTGCCCTGGAATGACGGGCTAATGACAACACATTATACCATTTAATCACACAGTTATACAGGACTGAAGCTCCTGAGTCTAAAGGAAATCAGGAAAGGAAACTGAAGAGAAAACTCTCCTTTTCTGTCCAATGCTGGAAACTAGATAAAAATACCCTTCATCAATCTAACAGATTTATATTCTGGTTCAGAGAATCATACAGTGCAGGGCTGAAAGGGACCTTGAGAGTTCATCTAATCCATTCCCTCACACTGAGGAAGATAAAAGAGGAGAAAACAGGAGCAACATTATGGCAGAGCATATAGACCACCATATCAGGAGGAAGCAGGGGATGAGGCATTTCTAGAACACCACAAATATCCAACACACAAGATCTGGTAGTAATTACCCAGATATCTGTTGGAAATGCAATATGGAAAAAACAAACACATTCTTGGAATGTAATAGGGACAACTTCTTGTTTCAGAAGGAGGAGGAAATAACCCGGGGAGCTGCCATTTTAAACTTGATTCTAACTGGGAGGAATTGTTTGTGACTCTGGAAGTGAAAGGGAAGTTGGGTGAAAGACATCTTGAGGAGATGATTTCATGATTCTGAGGAAAGGAGAGCAGCTGAATAAGGAAATGAAAGAGACTGTAAGCTTTTGACCAGCTGCAGACTAGCAATAGAAAGCAGACTCATGTGTTTACCTAACAGAATGCACAATATGGGAATCTTATTACATATAATAATTTCCCCACTTTTGAAATTTGTGATATGATTTTGCAGATTAACTCCAAAGATTACAGAGAGCAGACAATGAGGTTATACTCTTTTATTGGTTTCTCCTGAAAAATAATATTTTCAGGTGTGAAATTTCTAGTATTGTTCCGTTTCATTTGAGTACTAATTGCTTAGATTCATTAAAAAGTGGCAAAGAGTCCTGTGGCACCTTATAGACTAAGAGAAGTATTGGAGCATAAACTTTCGTGGGTAAATACCCACTTTGTCAGCTGCATGTTAGTCTACAAGGTGCCATAGAGCTCTTAGCCGCTTTTTACAGATCCCAACTAACACGGCTACCCCTCTGGTACTTAGAGTCATTAGTGATTATTTCCTTATTTGCCATCACTTAATAGCCTTCACTCTCATATTGGGGAGTCCCAAACCACTAGATAAAAGGGAAAATTCAAGTGTACAAAAAGATAATCGGGGCACTTACTAAATTCCAAATAGTTTTTAACTAGGGAACACTTTGAATGCAGCAAACCTAAAACGAGTCTGTACTTTACATCAATATTCACACTGGAAAGCCAGCATGATAGGACAGTCACCATGACATATGTCTTTAGCTGTAGGTACACTGGGAAAACCAGCAGGGAAATCACACACTGGGGAGTACTTCCTCCTATCCCCATTCAAAGAGTCTCAAGTTTGAAATTTCTGGGTACACAGTATATAGTAATTCTGCAAGAAAGGCACTAATATTTTAGCAAGGCTTCAAAAAACAAATAGTCACAGAAGGTCACCAGTTCTTGACTGTTGGAAGAAGTTTTGCAGAACAAAGTGGGGATGTACAGAGTGCTAAAAAATAAGCTTCTTTTGGGGTCCTCGAAGTTTTATCATATGGTAACTGGACCACACTTGTTATCAAACACCCATACATTCCTTTCCACAAAATCTTACCCCTCACCTTTAATTTACAGGAATACTGAAACTATTAAGATACATTTCCTTTAGTTTATCAAATTTTCCTGTTTTGAGGGTCCTCACCTCCTCATAATCTTGGAAAAACACTGCCACAGTACCAGTGACTTACATTCTGGGAGAGGAAGAAAATGGGTGAAATTAATCCTAAACTGACTGATATCATTTGGTATTACGTTAGGGGGAAAACAATTTGAAGTGGGATAGCATGCAACAAAGGAAGCAGATAGTATCAAGTGATGTTAAATGAAACCTAGAAGGCCATATTACTCTCACTCCTTCATGCAAGATGTTTTGAAGTAACTTGACAAATAATGTAGTTTGTCAATAAATTGATATATACTAACTAAGGGACAAGGAAGGTGTGTATTAAATTAAGAAAAGCTGCTCTCAGACACACTGAACTACTTTTGCCCAAGAAGAATGGATAGTCTCAACAAAGACCAAATTAACTCGATGGATTAGGCAGAAATTTGCATACCAAGCCATGAAAGTGCGATACGTGTGGCTTATGAAAAGGGAGACTCCAAGTGAAATAGGGTCAGTCTGATGGAAAATACCTTTTGGGAAGGTGACCCTTATGTAATATAATAATGAATTCCAAATACCAAAGGCTTGAAAAACAAGTGAAGCTATAGGGAGATGTGCTTTGCTGTCTCTGGACTCCTCGTTCTTTTTGCTGATACAGACTAACACGACTATCACTCTGAAACCTCTTTTTTTCTGTAACTAAGCTAAAAAGTATCTTAATTAGTTTAGCTAAGGTGAAACTTAATTCTAGATGTTAAGTAAATTGTTTCTATTTACTCTGTTCTCTGTTTTTAATAAATCTTGTTTTATTAAGAGATATATTGCTGCAGGTGAGCCTTGCAGTTACTCAGTCTCGACTTGCACTCACTCAGTTTCAGAGGAGAAACACACCTGCAACCTCAAAGGAAACATACACCATGCAAAAGAGTTTTTGGCATCTACATACCACGCTTGATCTCAGTCAAGAGTCATGGGCAATGATGTCCTACCTGACTTAGCTGTGTTGCTATGCAGCTGCAGTGAGTGAACCAAGAGAAGATGCCAAAGAACCAAGTAGACGACAAGAGCTGGAGATACAGTTTCATAACAGTAATAAATCCATATTTAATGACAAACAGTCTAACAAACTATACTGAACCCTAAAAAGAATACAGGGTGCAGCAAAGTAATCATCTTAGCTTGGAGCACAAGGGGGTTGAAGAGTACCATTTCTTAAAC
Source organism: Gopherus evgoodei (assembly GCF_007399415.2). Lineage (NCBI taxonomy): Eukaryota > Metazoa > Chordata > Testudines > Testudinidae > Gopherus > Gopherus evgoodei. The sequence goes on from NC_044324.1 coordinate 110,124,689, forward strand.
TAATAGGATAATGGGGGGAGAGGAAATAAACAGAACTGTGAAGGGAGATTGGAAGGCCAAGAAAGAATGCCAAGGTTAAAGGAGATGCACTGATTAAAGAGAGTCTTATTAAGAAAATTTGTGGACCCACAAGGGAATGCTTCATTAGTACAGCTTGGTGCTTGCTGTCATCTCTTAAACCTGACAATTTTATTATTAGTTTGCATTTTAAGCAGCACTGTGTAATAGTATTTAAGGGGCCAGCCTGTCTAAGTGATTGTCATGGCTACAGGGCAAAGTAAACTACACCTTCGATCCCTTTAATCCTTCTGAGTGTCCCCTTTAGGAAAACGGGCCTGGCTTCCTACACCACACTTTGGTGGAATCTTGAAGTCCAGTCACTCAGAGTGGATCTCTGGGCTGCAGCCCCTTGGTTCCTAGTCATGTTAATGACATGGCTCAACTTGCTTTTGGCACCTCTAATTTTTCCTTTGGGAGCTCGTGAGAGTAAAAGTTTGCATTGATACAGGAACAGTACCTTGACACAAATTATGATGACAAGTTTCAGAATGGTAGCCATGTTAGTCTGTATCAACAAAAGCAATGAGGAGTCCTTGTGGCACCTTAGAGACTAACAAATTTATTTGGGCATAAGCTTTCCTGGGTTAAAACCCACTTCATCGGATGCATGGAGTGAAAAATACAGTAAACAGCACACACACAGTTTACTATATTTTTATATATCAATACATGAAAAGATGAGTTGCCTTACTAAGTGGGGATTCAGTGCTAACGAGGCCAATTCAGTTAAGGTGTAAGTGGCTTATTCTCAACAGTTGACAAGAAGGGGCGAACATCAAAAGAGGGAAAATTACTTTTGTAGTGCTAATGAGGCCAATGCAATCAAGGTCAACAGTTGACAAGAAGGTGCTGATACTCACAACTGTATATGAGGGGCATATGATACTTATAAAATGTTTTAGGTGATTGTCATGGCTACAGGGCAAACTACACCTTAGATCCCTTTAGTCCCACTGAAATGTACCTCTTAGGGCAGTGGCTCTCAACCTTTCCAGACTACTGAACCCCTTTCAGGAGTCTGATTGGTTTTGCGTACCCCAAGTTTCATCTCACTTAAAAACTACTTGCTTACAAAATCGGACATAAAAATACAAAAGTTAATTTTTTGTACACTATTACTGAAAAATTGCTGACTTTCTCATTTTTACCACATCATTATAAAATAAAGAAATTGGAATATAAATATTGTACTTACATTTCAGTGTATATATCGCAGTATAAACAAGTAATTTTCTGTATGAAATGTTAGTTTGTACCGATTTTGCTAATGCTTTTTATGTAGCCTGTTGTAAAACCAGGCAAATATCGAGATGAGTTGATGTACCCCCAAAAGACCTCTGTGCACACATACCCCTGTGGTACTTGTATCCCTTGTGGAGAAACAGTGTCTTAGGAGAACAGGTCTGGCTTCCTACACCTCACTTTGGTAGAACCTTGAAGTCCATTCACTCAGTAAATCTCTCAGCTGCAGCCGCTCTGGTTCCAATCATGTTTGACAACTTCCTCATCCTCTACAGCAGTGATGTACAGTAACTCTTCAGTTTAAGTAGCCCTGGTTAATGTTGTTTTATTGTTACGTTGCTGATCAATTAGGGAACATGCTCACTTAAAGTTGTTCAATGCTTCACTCTTATGTCATTTAGCTGCCTGCTTTCTCCACAGCTGGCAGCTTCCCTATGCCCCCCTCTCCTCACAGCACCTCCTGCCCACTGGCAGACCCCACGGATCAGCGTGTACCCCCCCCGCAGCAATCAGCTGGCTTGTGGCATTTCGGGGGCAGGAGCAAAGACTCAGCACGCAGGCTCCCCCTCCCTCCCCAATGCCACAAGCCAGCTGATTGCCCTGGGCAGCAGGCGGGGGGGGGGGAAGAGAGAGGGGAAGCTTGCGTGCTGAGTACTTGCTTCTCCCCCCCCGCCCCCTAAACACTGCAAGCCAGCTAATTGCCCCAGGCAGGAGGGAGGGGGGAGGAGCGAGGACTCAGCGCGCCTCCCCATTCCCTCCCTTGCCTCCTGCCGGCGGCAATCAGCTTGCTTATGGCATTTAGAAGGCAGGGGAGGGATGGGGGAAGAGCGAGGACGCAGCGTGGGAAGTAAAGGGGGAGGAGATGGGGGGGAGAAGAGGCAGGTCAAGGATGGGGGCTTGGGGGAAAAGGGGGGGCTGAGGGTTGAGCCCCCCCATCCCGGTGCTTGCAGAGTAAGGAAAGCTGCTGCACAACATGCTTCTAATAGCCTACAGCACCTTCAGCCTCCTTGCCTACCTCATCTCCAGCGTTAGTGGGCTGTGCCTGTGTAGGGTAAGGCAGGAGAACCTTCCAACTATAGTACTGTACTGTATGTACAGTATGTTTGTAAACACACAGCACGTGCACACTACTCCCCCCAGAGCAGTATTAAATTGCTTGTTTAAAAATTGTTTTAAATGTATATAATGCCTTTTGTCTGGCAAAAAGAAAAAAAAAATCCCTGGAACCTAATTCCCGCATATTTACATTAATTATTATGGGGAAATTGGATTTGCTTAACAACGTTTCACTTAGAGTTGCATTTTTCAGGAAGATAACTACAATGTTAAGTGAGGTGTTATTGTACAATGCCAACAGTCAAGAAAGAATCAATCTCCATAGTATAAGTTTGTTGGTATTATGAACTTTACAGATGCTTTGCAGAGTCAATGGTAGAGGAATCTATAATTTGTCATAAGCTAAATATCATGGTGAACTTTAATACAAAAATGTACTGTGTAGTCAATACTTACAACTTATTTTTCTGCTTTGTACTGTTCATTTCAGTATAAGAGGAGGACTTGGAGTTTTATTAAAGCTAAGATATTGTCTGACCTTTTCAGATGTCTCAAATGTATTAAATACATTTCAAGGTAGATATAACTCATGCCTAATGCTAAACAGCTCTGGCATTTAATTACAAGCTTCAAGGAGAGATTGAACTTGTCATGAGCCACTTACTACAGGCACATCAAAATCTGAAATTAAATTTACTCAGAGTCCTCAGTACATTACAATTAAGAAGTGAAAATTAAATCCCTAATTGTTGATTTGTATACCTCCCATCAATTTAGAAACTGGCTCCACTGCAACATCATGTAAAGTGCAGACTTTCTTGCCTAAATAACTCAGTGATAATTTTTTGTTTCAGCTTGTCACCATCGCCTCTTAAATGAAAAGTTATGCAAATAATCTGAGCAATCACATCCAAGGGACAAATAATTGCATTTTTCTGATTTTCCGGTTCTCCACTTTTCAACATCTTTTTTTTGTATGGGACAGGTGAAACAATATTCTAACCCTCTCTTGTGAGCATGAAAAAATGATGCTTGGTTTTCGGTACACAGTGCTAATAAAGATTATTTATCTGTGCAAGATTCCAAAGGAATCCACAATTGAGTACTATGCTTAATGTATTGCTAATATACATGAATACACTATGAAATATTAGTTTCCCTTGATATTAAAGGAAAGATCTTGGTGTCCTAATATTCATCAAAACTTGCATCATCACTTAGAAGACTGAGGATCCTCCCAGGAAATACATATGATAGCATAACTAGTTGATGGAACTGATATTCTCAGAATCTACTTGCTCTTATGAATTCTGCTGAGCTCTTCCTTTTCTGTATTGCACAATTCTTAGAGGGACATGGATGGCATTCTGTAAAAGGGAATGGCATATATACTCACCTGGTCATGGTCAATATCTGCATCTCCAGTGATAACAATGCGCTTCTCAATCCTTGTTTCTGATATTCCACCTTTTACTGTCTACAGATGGCACAAAACAAAGAAATTCATCTTTTAAATGAATCCATATAGGTAAGGAGGGAGAATCATAAAGTACATCTACTCCTACTCTCCAGTGCACAAGTGGGAACTGAGAGCTGGTGTGAAAGGGTTGCAGTTAGTGATACAGATTCTTGGTCCTACATCTAATCATCCTTTCTTGCTTATGGTTAACTGTTTAGCAGTGATGTCCAACAGGAAGTTGCCCAAGAACATCAACCCAAAGAGAAGGCCCTAAGACATTATCTGAGATCAGATTTGGAGAGATATGGAAATGGGGCTGTTAGATCAGGGTTCCAATCTTCTTAGTCATCATTTGGGTCTTGGTGAGTGACAAGTTTCCTGAAACTTCCTTAACTACTGCGTCTCAGCTCATCTGTTCTCGACACAATCTCACCATTATCGGTGCAAGATTCTCTCTCGTCTGCAGTTCCAGCCTTCGTGCATCTTTCTGCCTCATCAATTAACCATCTGATTTCAAATCTCAGATGAAAACTTCATTTTTGTCTCTATTTAATGCTTAAGGCATTTTGGGAAACAGTTTGTACAGAAGATACTATAGATGATAAAATTGTATTTTATATAAGTATTTCGCCAGAGATGAGATTAAGTTCTTCCTCTGAGAATATTATAAACCAATAATTCTTTGAAGACAGTTACGAAAGATTTCCATACAGCAATCAAGAACAACACTGAGATTGGAGGTACAAAATTTTAAGTCAATTTCTTTTGCATTAATAAGAGAAATGAGTTATAAGATATACTGGAAATAATTCCAGTCTGAGTCCTTTGAGAATTCCATAGGAAGATTAAAATCCTTTTGGCAGTTTCTGTATTTTCAAAACAGATGAATTAAAAATTCTGGATGCAAATTTGAGCCAACACTGGAAAGTGCCTAGACTATTGGAATCCAAGGCCACAATTTACTGTAATTATAAAGAGGCTGTTAATGGCGATGTTGCAAATTTACTATCAGATGGCTCTTCCATATTTCTCTTTGACCTCCTGGCTGACAAAGTATCATCTAATTTAATTTAAAAATATGGTTCCTTTCAATTAAAGGATATTCTCTTAACAGGTTTTTTAACTCCATCTGTACACTTGACAAGAGAATGAATTTTTCTATTGGAACAGAGGTGGCATTTTATTCCACAATGTCTTTTCAAGAGTCTGATGGTGCTGAAGGAGTCTAAAAGCAACAGGAAGTTGAAGAGGAGCTGCTCACTAAAAACTTTCTGATAAGACACTTAGTCTTAAATCCTTAGTTCAGAGTTTATTTTTTGGTGACTTTCACTGGACAATTTCCAACATCCTTCGCTCATGACCTATTCTGTGAATATATTTTGCTCTCTTTGGGATATTCCATTATGAGCATTGAATTACTATCTAATAAGAATCTTATCTTGAAATAAAATTTACTGTGCACCTTTCACTTCCCCTCTTTTTTGTTTCACCATAAACTGGAGTCCTTCCTGAGGTTTTTCCTTCTAGAACTGCATTAGAAAATCATCAGAATTCAGTTACTCTGTTTGCATGTCTCTTTTAAAAACAAAAACATGTTTATTCACCATTCAGGAAAAATAACACATTTTTCAGCTGAAAAAGTGTCACATAGGACAGAAATGGAAATAGACCCAACTTCTTGCTGACTTTGAGCTTCTTGACTTTCTCTGAATGCTGAACATTCAGGACTTGATTCAGCCCGGGCATATGCCAATTTCTAAAGTAATCCAAGGCACAAAGTCCCCAGTAGAAGAATCTGCTCAGAAAGGTAACAAAAACTGATCAATGCAGTCCCAAGAGAGGATGAGTAAAGAGGAATGAAGCCAGGAGATAAGTTGTTTCAGCATATCCCCTGAGCTGACTCCATTAGTGGGGTTTCTACAGAGCTCAGTCACATTAATTACCCCTTCATCTGGCAGAACCTCCAGCAAAGATAATCAAGTAGTGAGAGGAACAGAGTCAGTAAAGGCTGGGTGCTAAACTGTGTCCCCAAAACTCACAAAACCAGAAGTAACATCAGCTGCAGGTACTGCAAACTCTGATTATAATTCTCTCTCTCTTCCCCAGTTCTCCTTCCTGATTTCATCTGTGATATTGCACTAAGACTTGTTTTAGGGAAATCAATTTAGCCCAGAACTGGAATGGCATGATCCATTTTAAATACCAAATTTGTTCAGTGATTTGTGAGGAGTAATCATTTTGAAGGAACCAATGTACATTTTGACAGGGCTATTTTTTAATGCACAGAGAAGTTGTCAGTTTACCTTAGTGATATGTGTGGTTGTAGTTGTAGAAACTGATTCAGACATTATAGTCTGTGCACTCAACAGAACACCAGCATCACCAACTTGCACTGCCATCAAACTGTAGACAGTTGGAAAAGAAAAACAAGAGTTGCATTTTCATGCCTAGGGATTTAAAACTTGTGGCTTAACAAAACGCAGTTAATGCAACGTTCACTACTAATACCTACATACTACTTTAGTTCAAGTGGAAGAGTGCTTTTGGAACAGAAACGTCTGTGTTCTGTACCCCATGCTGCCTGCATGGTTTTGCTGGCAAACAGAATGACCATATGAAGACAAACACAGGTTTGATCCACATTAGATGACTCTAGAATAAAAGCTAACTGGTTTGCTGAATCACACCAACCATTTTAACATGCCCTTTGTGGACAAAATTATAATCAAAGTTATTCTTTCCTTTGGGGAGCTCAGAGGTGAGTTGAGTCAGATCTCTTAACCCATACATTTTCAGATCCTATTCTATCTGATTTTTTAAAAACCCAAACCTTTAATGTTAGAATGATACTTGCTCTTCTGTCTACTTAAGAGTCATTTTAAAATGGTTCCACGCTAACAAAATAATCAGTGCCACTATAGGGAAGTGTTGATTTGTAAAAAAAATTAACATGTTATCATATCTCTTAAATTTGGAGTTGATCATAAAGGCCAACCTGTAAACAGCATTATAAATGATATTCCAAATCACATGGCTCCTGTACCTGTGGAGATTCATATGTGATAGTTTTAGTCTCTGTTTGAACAATTGGGACTTCCTTGGTGGAGATTTCTGTTCTCTGTGTGGCATCTGAAATGGTCACCATCTCGGTCTTTACTACCGGAGGCTGTGGTAGAAGAGATAGGGTAATATCAATCCAAGGGACATAAACCAAAGATTTGCATAGTGGGCTAAGATGAAATAGAACAAAAACACAAAATACAGTAGTGATAGAATATATCTTAAGAATGTCTCCCACATATACACACAAAAACCACTATGAGAAAAATAAAAAAACAAACAACACACCAGCCCATCAATACCCCCTCTACAAGAATCACAGGAGATCTGAGTTTCATGTCTTAGCCAGTAGCAGACACCGAAACCAGATCATCATCACTTCAATACTTCTTCAGATGTCTATCTAAAAACGTGTGAAGGACTATCAGTGGGAGAATCTTAGTTCAGCTACAGTTTCTTCCATCAGACAAATGTTGCCAGTGTTACATAAAATAAGCCTTGTATTAAAAATGGAGAATGAAGTCACTACAATATTTGACACATATCCCTAACAGTGGATAAAAACTTGCAATATTTTCTAAGCATTTCTAAAGTTTAATTTTATTTTTTAATGTAAGCAACTTCTGGAGTAGACAAACCTACTGTCTATGGATTTTAAACAACATATAGCTAAACTACATGTCTAGAATCAGGTTTAGGTACCAACTATTTTCCTCTGAAAGCAAACTTTAAAAAGCCATTTTAGCCCTTGTTGTAGTAGATATTTTTTCAGTAGCATTCTCTGCTTGGGAACCAAAAAGCAATGACAAACTAGAACTCTGCAAGTCAGTAGAAACTGTAATGGTCTTAGACATGATGGACCAGATTAGACACCTAGTCAGATTTTCAAAAGAACCTAGATACCAATTCTAATTGAAATCAATGGGAGTTAGGCAGCAAGGTGCTTCTGAAAATCCCACAAAGCATCTATATGTATCTTTAAGTGCCTTAATACCCCTAAAGATTTGGCCTCTTTTGATTACAGTCTTAGAAAGCATGTGTGGAGCCCAATATAACCTTGGAGAAGATAGTTTACTCACATTCTTAACCATAGGAACAATTGTGACTATTCACATAAAAGAGGGAAATAAGGTGATCTCAAGAAGAGAAGTATGGGATGTCTTTAGAACAATTTCTAAACTGGTCTTCAACTGGAGCCAAGTACAATGAGGAAAAACCTTAAATGACTGAAGGGTGACACCACAAAGAATTCTCCAGTGGCCAAAGCTTCACAGAGTTTACCATCTGTACATGGTCCTCTACATTCCACTTTACTCTTCCTCCCCCAAAGGTCCATCTAATCATTAACCTCATTAAACCTGTTTCTGTGCTAAAACCTACGGCCATGATTCCTTCTGGAGCCAATCCATGCTTCCACAAGTCTACTGGTACTAGAGGAGGCTGCTATAAAGCAACAATAGGTGTGTCATCCCCTTACTGCCTAACCTGCCTTAACTGCAGGTGCTCTTACCACTCCCAGCAATTTGTATCAATATAGATTCCAGACACTGCTTTCAAAATAAGAAGATCTAGAGAAAGAAAAATCTGTGGATAGTAAGAAAAAACTGAAAAAAGCTGAGAAAAATTGTTTTTAGCATATATAATTTAAATAACTTTCTAACGATATCTACAAGTCATGGGGGTGTCAAAAACAGACAACAAAACAGACAAGACTTGAAAACATTAAAGACATTCAAATAAAAGTAAAAATTATGTAATAAAGGGAAAAAAGAGATGGTACAGTCGTAGGAAGGTTTGCTTTACTGGGCAATTCCTATTCATTCCAGCAAAAAGCCAGAAACCATAACTGAAGGAGGCAGAGTTTCACTGCTCATCAGTGGTATCCCCTTTCCATAAGATCTGAAACTTGGTGAACACCTGAAGAGTTGGGAGAACAAGAGAAGAAGAAGAAAGGCAGGTATATTTCCACCCCAAGGAATATAATATCTCTATATAATCTAGTTCTCAAGCTGTGCTACCATTTACCTCAGAACAACAAATTATTTGTGGCACAACATCAATGTCAACATGAGACACGTCTCCGTTTATTCTGAGCTGTTCTTCCTCATCTTCTGCTCTCAGGTCTTGCTTCTCCTCTTCCATTACATTCTTCTCTGCAGTTTTTATGGCAACCACATTTTCCTGGGCCAAAGCCTTCACTGTAACTTGCGTGTGCTCAACTGTTACTATACTGCCTTCTTGTACAGTTTCCACACTCTGTATTACTTTTGTTGCACACTCCTCCTTTCTTTTGGCATCTTCATTTTCTTCTTGTTCTTCTCTTATGATGTCCTCAGCTGCCCTGTGATGGGCTGATACTCCTCCCACCACTTCATCCTCACTCTCACTACTGCTGCTGTTGCTGCTGCTATCTGATGACAATGAAGAAGAGTCCTTTTTTGATGCATGTTCCACCTTACAGGTCTCCCCAGCACCAGTGACAGCTTGCATTTTCCCTCTGTTGATTTCGTCTATGACTACAGTCTCTTCTATCCCCACCTCTGCCTGCTTCTTCTCCTCCACTACGTTCAGAGTCTCATGTGAACTCTGCACAAAAAACACGGATGAATAAAAACAGAAATACAGTGTATGAATAAATCAAAATGATGAAAACAAAATGAACTGATGGCTGGTTCATGTCATGTAGAGAACAAAGGTGACTGTGATGGTTAACTGAAAAAAGGAAAGAAAGAATGAAGATGGATCAGAAATGTCAGACCCGAGTTAACTATGGAAAAATCAGTAGAACCTTATCAGCATCGCTGGCTCCAGTGCAAGGCCCTTCTGCTCTGGAAGGAAGTTTCTGTGAAACAAAAAGCAACCAGAGGACACAAATCAATACGTGTTTTAAACAACAGATGACAGATGACACAAACATTTAACATCTCGTAGACAAAACATGCAGACACTCTTTCATTAACTCTTATTGATGACAGTACTGTTTGCATTAAAAGAGTTTTAAAATGTATGCATTCTGATAACTCTGTGGGTATAACTGTTTGATTCAAGATCCACACAGAATTTACAGTTGTCTGTTTTCGACAAGCAATTCTTTAATCTAGTTTGTAAAACCTTTTTAAGGTTTTGGATACCATTGGAATCATGTAAGATCTTTACCAAAAAGATTTGGAACAGAAGCATAAACATCAGCCAAGGCTGCTTCCTACTGGGGCAATCAATTATTTACTGCAAAAATAGTTAAATCAGTCATCAAACAAAACAAAGAAAAAAGTCTTCACACACTATTCCAATGTCAGTTTATCCTCTCTCTCTCACCCCCCCCCCTCTTGTATTTATAAATGTTTTGATGACTGGACTTTATTTGGTCTGTTGATTTAAGGAATTTGGCAGATCCTTTCAATAATCTTATAAATTGCAATAGAATATCAAAATGAGAACTTTTAGAATACTCTGATGTGAGAATGTCAAAGGGACCATTGTTCAAGATTACCAAGAGGACCCTATTAAAATCTCATGTGAGATTAAAGAAATTCTATTAGCATTTGTGCCATAACAAAACAATTTGTGATGAGTATGCGTGTATTGTCATATTATGTGAAAAGAATTATCAGATTTAAATAGCCATGAAAATTAAACAAAAAAATACACTAAAGCAATGTTCAGGATCAAATGCACAAAAGCAAAAATATCATTAAAACCAGCACACCATCTGTGACTTAATCCTGTTTTGTTTACCAACTGCAGTATGTACAGGCCCTGATCCAGCTCTCCTGGGGAATCAAAAATGGGAATCAAGTGATATTTTGCGAATGCAAAGAATAGAGGATTAAGCTTCTAGTTCACCAAGTGATACTCCTTCACCCTAATAGAAGTTAAGATTTGTTGGACTGCTTTGACACAATGGGATTGAATAAAAAGTTTTCATGTAAATTTTTGGTTTTGTTCGTCTAGGTCGAAATTTTAACAGTAAACTTAACCTAGTTTGTATTTGTGGTTAATCTATTTCTCTTCTATATTTAGTCATTTATATAAAATAATATAATATACATATTTTCTTAGGGACACATGGCGTCAAATAGGGCAACCTGTTTAATTACTAGATGATAAATGTATGCATCAAATTTTATCTGACATGTTAGCGAATACTCATTTCTGTGTATGTTGACATTATAGTGGGGAAATAAAGCAAAAAAGCACCTCAGGCAGTTGTAAGAAGGGTGAGGCAGAAAGCATTTCAGAAGGTACATTATCTTTCACAACAGTGCCCTCTGCTGTCCGTGCGGTGGATGAAGTGAAGGTAGATTTCATGCTAGTGGAAAAGCCCTCTTTACTAAATAAAATTGACGTTATTTCCTCTTCTAGGCTCTAGACAAGTTATAAAATGGAAAGCAAAGAATTAAAATAGTGCGAGACACAACAGCAATGATCTACAGAAGAAAGGAGAGGTTAGGCAAGAAAGAAAACAAATAGCACACACAGAAGGATTTGATTCTGAAATAATTCTACAAGATCAAAGAAAAAACTAAAATGTGTCCCTTAAAAGGAAAAATATGACAATATGACAGGCTTTAATGACAAAAACTTGCTGTGTACCAAAGAAACGACAATATTTAGCCATGTTAGAATATGATATATCCCCACTTCAGTTACTGTCTTACACATTATTTCAGATTGTAAATATTTTATATATATAAAGAACATAAAATGAAGGATTAACAAAACCTTCCCATAACAACTGTCAGAACAGGACTACAGTTTTCTTTTAGACTGAATTTCAGATTCAATATTAGGAATTTTTTTTTTTAAAATTCATTCTTAAAACCTTCACTGTTTCCCCTTCGGGCATTAGCCCTGAAAAAAGGGCTTGGCATAACTGCAGATTTCTACTTTTGATGGTTATTTTAAAAGATTTTGTTCACTTTAACTTCAAAAGGCTGTTTTAAAAAAACAAATAACTAATCAGGAATCAAATGTGTATTTATCCAAGAATTCAGCATTAAAAATTTTAGAGCTGCTCCCATCTATAGGGCAAATACATATTTATCCAAATACTTCTTTTAAAGTACTAAGGATATTTATAGAATGCCTATAGTTCTTACCACGTAATGCTACAAATCTGTATTTAGATATAGTTCACTATTTTTATTATGTATTTGAAAAATATTACAATGTCTGTATAGCAGCCATCTTTTAAAGCTGAATCTCTCATTTGTTTCAGTTCCCCCTCCCCCAAAAAATACCCCACGATGTTATAGCCTGTTAAAAGCTAAATCTTATTCTTAAAATGTGAGTTTGTGCTGTATAAGCTTGAGAACATAAAAACAGTACAATAATTAATATTTTGATACTGGTGTAACTTATCAGCTGAATAAATTTGGTATTTATTGACTACAGCAAATTTCTTTCTAGTTTAGGACCTTGTATGCTGCAAGATCAACCCAAAGTACACTTTAGGACAAACCTGTATTTTAAGCAAATATTTTATTAACAACTGTGGACACAAAGAACTTGCATTATAGACTCTGAACACTTATATAGTAGACTGTGTTGCTGCACATACCACATATAAGGCAAGAGGGAGAAAGGAAAAAAAGAGGAAGAAAGAGACTCCTATAGTAAAATTACAGCATATTTTCAAGGTAGTCAAGGCAAATTTGGATGGGAGTTTATTCATTTTACCCTAATATTGTGTTTGACACACATCAGGGACAATTATTTTTTTTCTTTTTTTGTGGCTACTTTAGACAAAAAGTTCATATACATAACCAGAGACCTTAAGAACTTTTGACTTCAGCCTGTGTGCAGGCAAGCAGGCTCATGGCCCTCTGGTTAACCCCTAAATTGTATTCCTACAGCATGCTGTTATTTCAGCGAATGAGAGTTGACAAACATACTCCGGCTGTAGTTTTGTATGTGTACACAAATATGCACACCATTTGTTTGCAGTTTACTATCACCAATTTTTTAGCCCTTCTAACCTTTGTGGTTGTATGTGCCTGTCTACACAGTAAAGCTGTATACAGGCTAACCTACCCGAGCAACCTTAAATCCAGCTAACAATAATAGTTAAAACAGTGCAGCGCATGCTTCAATGCAAGCTAGAGAGCCAAATATGTGCCCAGGATCTGTGCTAGACTTGTACCAACTGCATGCAGACCCACACTGTGTACACTGTTATTACCTGTGCTAGCTATATTCAAGCAAGCTTGAGTAGGCTAGCCCATGCCCAGCTTTGGCTGTGTAGACATACTTTGAAAGCAAGTAGATTGGCATTAGTGTTAGAACTGATGTTTTCTCTACTGTGACCAGCTGGCAGGACAGAAGGTTGGCAGACTTTTAATATTATCAATGTATACCTAAAATTGGAAGCCTTCATCAAAATATAAAAACTGTACAACATTTATCCACTGTAGATACTCTGTGTTAGCATCAAACAATCCTTTGGGTTAAGTGTACAAAACATAAACCAATATGAATTTTATTTTTTGGGGGGTTAAAAATGAAGAGTGACTGTGATGGTATTGGACATTCAAGATATAAGAGGGTTATAGCCATAGTTTTCCTTCATAAATATTAAGTCACAGATGCTGTGCAATCAAAAGGATGGTGGTACAAATAGTGTTAACCAAATGTAAAATTTCTCTCACACACAGAGAATACAGTTAATTAGTGTGTACTTTCAATGGAGCAGGGTGGGAGAGGAAGCAGGTCCCAGTAAGGAAAATGGCAGTGCTCTACTTGGACTTAAAGGTATATACACACACGCTTAATGCCATTTTGCAAAATATGGGCAAAGAGGCAGAGAGGTGAACACACTTAAATCTAGTGGAGTAGATTTGATTGCATTACTGATTTGCAGAACAGCTGCAGTAGTCACACAACTGTGATTTATTCCCTGTAGAGTGTTGAACAATTACAGAAAGTGCATTTTGGTATGGAAATACATGTTTCTCTGTTACCCTAAACAAATAAAGATACCACAATGTTTTCAGTGATAGAATATACTATACTGAATTTTTTTTGTTGCCTTTAAAAAAGTATTAATTATTCAGAACTTCAAAGCCAGTTTGATAGCAGAGATCAACACCTTTGCTAACCAATACCGATCTATATGGAGATATTAAACATCATCTCAAAGTTATGTTTAAACCAATAAAAAACCTATTTTTTTTTTAAAAGTGATCTGGTTAACTTTCAAAAAGAACTCCAGAGGTTTGAAGGTAGCCACCTGGTTAGTTTCTTCTGTTTTTGCCTCAGTAATCCATGTCACTGCAGTCCATTGCTTCTCCTCCACAGGCAGCTTTTTCCTTTGGAAAAAGTGGTCTCCTTTTTTCTATTAAGTTTTTGGTTTTATAAAATCAACATAAATCAACAAATAATGAGACAGACATACATCAACAAACAAAACATGAAAACAAATGGTCTTGAAAGCAGCACAAGCATACCAGGTAGCAGGAATATGCAGATAGAGGGACAAGTAATACCTGGATTTACCTTCGCCTCAATTAATTTGACACAAAAACACGTACACACAAACACACAAAATAAAATAAGCCACTCTTTTGATATATTATATGTAGTCTCTTTTATATTGGAGCAAGTATATTTATCAGCAAAATACTGATAATAAATCCATCTACATTTCTGGAATATCATAAAGGAAGCTATAATTTTTGTTTACAAGTATATTGTGATGGTTGCAAAGTCTGAGTAATCATATCTTGGCAATGACCATTTAGGCCAACAACTTAAAATATGAAGTTAAGCAATCTGCTAATGATCTGCTGGAGATTTTTTTTCAAGTAAGCAGCCAAGAACCCAATTCAGCAAGATATTTAAGCACGAGTAGTCCATTGATTTTACCAGGACTTCTCATGTGCTTAAAGTTCAAAATGCTTAGTACCTTGCTGAGTTGGGGCCTTAATATGGAAAAAGAAAAATCATTTTACAGTGTTTAGCAAATTTGACCTGCGGGAATTTTAAAAAGTTCCCCATATCTTGTAGTCTCAAGAACCGTTAAACTTCTTGGAGCAATAATCAGGACAGCAAACTCACTTATCAGAAGGAAAATGAGGTCAGGTTCAGAGACAGATTGATAGATGCTAAAGCAGAACATACTTGTAAGCAGCTATTTAGCCTTTATAAAACCAGAAGCAGATTTAAAGTGTTGTAAAATCACTAAGCATTTTTGAACCATGACAGCAACTTGTGTGTCTAGTTCTCTGATCAAAACCATGTAGTAGTTTCTGGAAACAATGCTTTCTAAATTGCTAGTTCAAGGTGCTGTCTATCAAGAGACATGAAAACTCTCAATCTTTTTTATAGTTTTATAAAAAAAAGTTAGCCATAAACCTGAGTGGTCTTAAAAAGTGAATATAGCTTAAGAACTACGCCATACTAATGTCTGAAAAATGCTTGATATTATTCAATATTTTATCACGTATGTTCTTACTGAACCAAGCTTAAACGTGAGCTTGAGAGCTGTTTACATGTAACTGCCTAAGCAGAGTTAAGGATGGAAACTTCTCTCACAATTTTACAGCTGCTGTAAAACCAATTTGTAAGAACAGTAGTCCTAAACCAGAATAAAGCCCAATCCTTGTTTCAACTGCTTTGATCTGAGGTACTCTCTCGTACTGAAACTCAAACAAGTTATTTAAAGTCTGGACCAAAAGTAACAAAATGTTAATGGCTTTTTAGTATAAAGAAAAATGTTACAGTCAAAAAGAAAATGTTAATATAGAAGGGCAATTTACATTTATTATATTTTCTAAACAGTTGTACGGAAATGCATGCTGACAAGTGTCTGCAATGACATACCCCTTGTGTCTGTAGAGACAGAGGTGTAATACGCCGCTTTTCCCATTCATTGGGGCGTGGCTCAGGTGTGGATTCCATGAAATTGCGCTTGAGTTCACTAATGCTAGCCTGATGTTTCAGTAAGTCGTCCTGGGTCTTATCCAGGTCCTAGCAATGTGCAATGTAAAAAACAGTAGGAACAAACACAACAGCAAAAGCAAACTTATCCTCAAAAAAGTCAAAGCAAGAAAAGTGCCTTGTCTCAAGAGCCATTCTACTGTGGTACATTTTTTAAAAAAGATTAAGACCATAAAGACTCAGATTTGTATTACCTCTTAGAAACAAGGCCACACTATACTGTTCCTGTCACAACTGTATGTACAGGGAAAAAAATAACATTTTTCATGATCAGTAAACAAAGGACTATTTTTATCTCAATATGAAGACACCAAATTTTTGAAATAATTATTTTGAAAGGTTGCTGGCTTTTGCTTGAAAGTTAAAGAAACTGAAGCAAGAATACCAAGATCAACATAGGTAGCCCTCAGTAATGCTAATGGAAGTAAATAGCGCTCAACACAAGAACTGTCAAACATGTAAGAATGTTTCTTAATATGAAACTTTAAGCTAAAGATAAAGTACTTACAAATATGGATACGGTATTAAGTCCAAATCATGCAACCAGATACGCATATGCTTCACCTTTACACACGAGTAGTTCCATTAAAGTCAAGGGGCTACTCATTGCTTATAAAGTTCAGCAGGACCACCATTAGGTGCAGGATCAGGGTTTCAGATTACTATTAACCTGTTGTGTGTTGAAGTGATGGCAGATGGAATAACCACGTAGAGATAGCCTGGGCACATCTACATACCAAAAAGGTCCTCTGAGCTAGCCCATGTAGACTAGCACAGGAGGTGACAAACAGATTCCATTTTTAAAAGGATCCATTGACCCTAACATTGTGCAATTTGGATCAAAGGGCTATAGCTGCTCTTCCAGGCTACACGGTGGAAGAACAGGCCTAGGATTGGGACTATGCAGCAAATTCCTCATTAGCGCTGGTTTGGGAAGCAGAATTCAGCTCCCCAACATCTCTGAAACTTCACTTGTACATAACCTAAACACTTGGGCTTTATGCAGGAGGAGAAAATTACATACAGCAAGCATAATCTTTCACTTCATACCATTCCTCATCTTGTGAAAAAAAAGCTATTCTGTGTACGCAAACACGGACATTGGAGTATAGTTGACTTTACAAGTTCAACAGCCAGCAATTAAGTTTAGAATTGAGACCCAAAAATAAGTGTACTATGAAATCAAAGTACCTACAGTAACTAAGAAAAGTATTTGGACTTTTGATATTTAATAATTTAGGCCCAAGATTTAGTTTTCATAACAAAAATGTTATGTAGCTACACACAAAACATGTGTCTGAATTTTTACTAAAACATTTTGGCTAGGATTTGAAAGTGTTCCTCTGCAATATCAGAGAGGTAGCCGTGTTAGTCTGTATCCACAAAAACAACAAGGAGTCTGGTGGCACCTTAAAGACTAACAGATTTATTTGGGCTTAAGCTTTCATGGGTAAAAAACTCCACTTCTTCAGATGCATTGAGTGAAAATTACAGAGATAGGCATAAATATATATTGGCACATAAAGAGAAGGAAGTTGCCACTTTTTCTGTAGTTTTCACTCCATGCATCTGAAGAAGTGGGGTTTTTACCCATGAAAGCTTATGCTCAAATAAATCTGTTAATCTTTAAGGTGCCACTGGACTCCTCATTGTTCCCCTGCAGTGTTTACAACACAAATAACACAGAACTGTACTAGTGCATGAAAATCAGAAAGTGATAATCAGCTTCTACTTTGTTTCATTGTCAATTCTGAAGTAAACCTGTAAAAAATAAATTTGATACTAAAAATGTAGGCTTGGATCCTGGATGCATCTATTTCGAGATTTTTTAAAAAGCTGTTTGGTTTAAACAAAAAGAAGTTTTCTTAATTATCAGTGGAATATAAAAAACACAGGTTATACCATAGCAATTCCACAGAACTGCAGTGATATTAAACAACCTAAGCCAATGACGAATTTTTATGGGTTGTTGTAAACAGTTATTGTGGCTTGAGAAACCAGGCACATTTCTTGGACTTGTTCAAAGCAAGGTTATGCAAAACATGCTTTCGTTGTTTTAGTACAATTATGCAAAAATAAATTTTGAACAGTTACCAAAAGCTGCCAAAAGCAACAACAGATTAGTCAAGTTACTGTAATCTACAAATCTTCATATTACTGTATAAATGCTACTGTCATTAAATAAGAGATGAGCTCTTTCGTGACAGAGGGAATTCCCGATAGCCCCATTTGGATGGGGAAGGCTAAATAGACGTAGGATAGGATTTTTCTATATATTTTGTGCAAGTTTTGTTAGTTTTCTTTCAGTTATTCATTACCATACAAACTATACTGACTGCAACAAGAGGTACTTCCGTAATATTCCAGCATGAATGAACTGTACCAAACTAAATTTATTAAAACAAAATGTGTCTACTCCAATAATAAATAACAGTATTTAAATAGTGCTCCAAATTCAAAACCATTTACAAACATTAATCCTCACTAAGAATTAATTCTTTAGAAAATAAGAATTATTCACATTTCAAAAATGGGAATACTAAAATAGGAACACTAAGTGATTTGCCTAAAGCCACACAGCAGGTCACTGGCAGAGCCAGGATTAGAAATTCAAAATTATGGGACTTTCATCATTGCGAGTAAATCTGTAACAGCGAGGGTAGTTAAACATTAGAACATTTTACCCTGGGTTGTGGTGGATTCTCTATCACTGACAATTTTTAAATCAAGATCAAATATTTTTCTAAAAGATATGAGCTAGGAATTACGTTGGAGAGGTTCCATGGCAGGTCTTATACAGGAGGTCAGACTAGTTGATCACAATGGTCCCACCTGGCCTTGGAATCTATGCTTATTCCTCCAGAGCATACCAGCTCACATTTCAAGTATACATGTATCAGAAAAGAAAATGAAAAAATATTAAGTGAGAGCCTTAGACTACAGCCTACATGGGGTACCCATTAAGTAGTAGGTTTGTGTGGCAAGTAAAAAAATCCTATTTTAGGGTAATAAATGGACCAATGAATTTGATTTATTACCGAAACAGGGCTATTATTCCCAACTGCCACTTTGAAAACTTCTAGCAGATTCACACTTACAAGCTGTTCCTTTATGGAAAAACTAGAATTTACAACATGCATCTCCAAGTTGCATTTCCCCATGCATTTCATGCACTGTGTCCATAACAGCCTGCAAGTGACCTCCCATCCCATGCAGCCTGGCAGCCCATGAGAACAGAAAGTGTTCCTTATGTTATACAAACCTCCAACATTAAATTGCTATGTCTGACATAAATATTTTCCCCGTTTACTCTCAAGGAATTGTTCTGTGAAATTAAACCACACACACACACAAGAAAGCAAAATGAACATAAAATGTATCAGCAAGTAACCAAAAAGGACCCTCAGATTGATAGCAGAGTTTAAAAAATTAACAGGGGGATAAATGGTAAGAACAAAAGCTACTATTCAGACAAAACCTACAGAAGCTTCAAATCACTAACAATGGCAGGCAACAATAACCAGATTTAACTGAAAAATATCATCGACCTGCTGCTGCATTTCCTCCTCTCCGGTTTCCACCTACATGAAGGCACATGGCAAATCATCAAAAGAAAGCTGTTGTTAGTGTGATCTATGGGTACAACAGAGAGGTTTCCTTTGTTTGTAAAAGCTGCAAATCATGTGCTATGTTTATATACCTTTATTGTTTCGGCCACAGACGCTGCTGGAATTATTAAGCCACTTCGGTCTTCCTCCACCTACAGTGTTGCAGAAATGGCTGAAGTAATATTTGGCATACATGAAATGGAAAATGGAAGTTTCTTTCTCCCCGCCACATCTCTCTGTTGCTGCATTTTTCATGCTTTCCCCATTGACGGGTGGAAAATTAAGACAGAGGAGAAGGAGAAAAGCCATATTGCCCCAAAGCTTGATGTAAAATTCAACCACGGAGATACTTTATAAAAGCATTTAAAGTGGAGTTTATACTATGAATTGGTTTTGGTAAAATGGCAAATGATTACTGTAAATGCCTGATACTGTGTGGGATGCATGTAGATTTTTGCTTTTTTTAATGCAAAATATGAGATAACTTAAAAAAAATTACATCCTGCTCACAAGTATTCTGAATGCAACTTTAAGGAGAGAAATTATTTTTTGAAAATACCCTGAGGCACAAACATCAATTGCCAGGTTTTCAAAGGATCACTGTGCAAGATCGCAAGTACTGATAAGTGATTTACTTTTATTACATATATTGCTTAATTCTAAACTTTGTGTGAGGGAATACATCACATCGTATGTCATTTTTTTCTTAGCTTATTACATTTTCCTTCACCTCTCGCTTACTTGAGGTTAGTGCATTTGTTGCAATATCACATCAAAAGGTATGTTGAACTATATTATGGACAGAGAAAAATTTTAGTGGTGTTTATTTACACCATTTTAGACTTCCTTTACTATATGTATATGTATGTCTTTTACAGATGTCACATCACATATCTAAGAGAAAGTACTATTTATATAAAGTACTATTTATATAAATAAAACACTGTCTCAGACAGTTATTTCTGAATGACTACAAAATTTGATATAAATACTGGGCTCACTCATTTCAAGGCTCTCAGTTCTAAGGCTATAGTATTTTGCTTCATATTGCCATTGAAGTTCATAGTAAACTCCCCCCTTTTACAGTGGATGGTGTATTTGCTATCACATGCAGTAGCCATACAGCGAGCAGGCACTGTATTATCAGCCAGATCAGATGTTCAGAGTGCACATGCTTAATGTGATGCTTTTGCATAGCATCTTTAAAACTACATACTTTAACATTTATTAACTGTTCACATGTTGATGATTAAAAAGTCAGCTATTTAACTGGAAATCCAGCTGAATAAAAGAAACTAGTCTTCACCTTCACCTGTGCAGTAACTGTAGTTCTTTGAGATGTGTCCCCATATGGGTGCTCCACTTCAGGTGCTCATGTGCCTTAAGCCCTTGACTGATGATTTTTAGCTAGCAGTATCCATTTAGCTTGTGTGTATGCCCTATGCCCTCTCATGGCAGACATTGAGGCTATATAGAGATGTGGAGGCAAAATGCCCTCAGCTCCTCCTCTACTTACTCATCCCCTAGGGAACAACCAAAGCAGAGGGGAAGGAGGGTGAGTAATGGAGCACCCATTGGACATCTTAGCACTGTAAGAACTACAGCTCCTGCACAGGATGAGTAACATTTTCTTCTTCTTCGAGTAGTGTCCCTATGAGTGCTCCACTTCAGATGACTTCTGAACAGTATCCTTAGAAGGAGGGCGGTTTTGGAACATGGCTCAGAACTGAAAAACAATACTGCATCCTCCTTACCAGAGGATGTCGTGAACCTCCTTTCCAGAGGATGTTGTGCAGGCCAAGACTATAACAGGGTTGAATGCACTCTCACCCCATGCAGGGGGAGGGGCTGAGAACCTGAAGATTCATAACAGCTGGAGATACAACCCAATATCCATTTTGAAAGCCTGTAAGCAGAAATAGGAGCCCCCTTAGACCTATCTGAGAAGGATATGAAGAGTCTAGGTGATCTCAAACTGCTTAGTCATCCCTAGGTAGAAGGCTGAGGCCCTTCTAATTCCAGGGTATGGAAATAGGATTCCTGTTGAGAACTATGAGATTTTGGAAAAAAAACAAACACTGGCAGACGGATATACTGGTTAAGATGACAGACAACCTGATGCAACTTTTGGGAGGAACTTAGGATGCGAATGTAAAAAGATACCTTATTAAAAAAAACAACAACGCATGATAAAGGGGGTATCTGCAATCAAGGCAACAATCTCCCTGACCCTACAGGACAATGTGATGGCAACTAAGGCGGCCATCTGTGCAGATAAAGAAAGAGAACAGGTCACCATTGGTTCAAATGGAGGTCTCGTGAGGTGGCTGAGAACCAGGCTGAGGTCCCAAGACAGGATATGGGATGACTAGCGCGTGGGAAGAGATTGCCCAGCCTCTTAAGCTGGATGATACCAGGTAGCGAAAAAAGGAGAATCCCTCAACAGCGCGAAGAAAGGCCGATATGGCGTCTAGGTGTATCTTGACTGAACTGATGGATATGAACTGAAGATGTCTTCAGATCTGGCAAGTAATCTAGAATGGGGAACTGATTTCAACTGGAGGTAGTGAAGACCACACCATTGGATGAATCTCTTCCATTTCAGCAGATAGGTTGATGTTTTTTCTATTGTTTATCATCATCTGCTGCACCTTTGTAAGGTCGGAAACATCTATTCCTGAGAACCATGCATAAGCCACACTCTGATGTGCAGAACTGCCAGATTGAGGTGGAGCACGGAACCTCCACCCTGAGACAGGAGATGAGGAATGATTGGGAGCTTGACTGGTGGTTGGACACAGAGCTGAAGCAGGTCTCGGTCAAGTAGTTATTACAAGTATAACCCTGGCCTTGTCCTGCTTGATCTTGTTCAGCACCCTTAGAATTAGAGACATTGGGGAAAAGGCATAGAACAGACTCTTCTTCCATGATAGAAGGAAGGTGTCCCCCAGGGAGTGGTAACCCAGCTCCCCTGCCTTGACCCCTTCTCTGGAATATGCTGTGGAGAACCTGAGCAACCAGCTCCCTTTCGTAGTCCTGGGAGAAGTCCTGTTGCTGCGATGATCCAGATGCCCAGAAGGTAGACTGCTGAAAACCGGATATGGTTGGTTATGCACCAGTTCCAGAGTTTTATAGCTTCACCACACAAGGAGTTGGATCTTGCTCCTCCCTGCTTGTTGATGTCCAGCATGTTTTACATGTCCATCATGACCCTGATCATTTTTGCCTCTATGATGGCAGGAAATGGAGAGAAGTGTTCCTGACCACCCTGAGCTTCAACAGGTTGATGTGGTGATTGGTTTCATGGACTGTCCACCTACCCTGAAATGTGAGGTTGGCTCCTCAACAGGAATCCTAACATAGATGAACTGGTTGTTAGAGTCACTGATGGGGTTGGGCGACAGAAAGGGATGCCTGCACAGACATGGAGTTATAGACTCAGACATTATGATCATCTAGTCTGACCTCCTGCACAATACAGGCCACAGAATCTCACCCACCCACTCCTGTAACAAACCCCTAACCTATTTCTGAGTTACTGAAGTCCCCAAATTGTGGTTTGAAGACCTCAAGCTGCAGAGAATCCTCCAGTAAGTAACCTGTGCCCCATGCTGCAGAGGAAAGCGAAAAACCTCCAGGGCCTCTGCCAATCTGCCCTGGAGGAAAATTCCTTCCCGATGCCAAATATGGCAATCAGTTAAACCCTGAGCATGTGGGCAAGACTCACCAGCCAGCACCCAGGAAAGTATTCTCTGTAGTAACTCAGATCTCACCCCATCTAACATCCCATCACCAACCACTGGGCATACTTACCTGCTGATAATCAAAGATCAATTGCCAAATTAATTGCCAAAGTTAGGCTATCCCATACCACCCTTCCCTCCATAAACTTATCAAGCTTAGTCTTGAAGCCAGATATGTCTTTTGCCTCCATTAATCCCCTTGGAAGGCTGTTCCAGAACTTCACTCCTCTAATGGTTAGAAACCTTTGTCTAATTTCAAGTTTAATCTTCCTAGTGTCCAGTTTATATCCATTTGTTCTTGTGTCCACACTGGTACTAAGCTTAAATAATTCTTCTCCATCCCTAATATTTATCCCTCTGATATATTTATGAAGAGCAATCATATCCCCCCACAACCTTCTTTTGGTTAGGCTAAACAAGCCAAGCTCTTGGAGTTTCCTTTCATAAGAGAGATGTTCCATTCCTCAGATCATCCTAGTAGCCCTTCTCTGTACTTGTTCCCATTTGAATTCATCCTTCTTAAACATGGGAGACCAGAACTGCATACAGTATTCCAGATGAGGTCTCACCAGTGCCTTGTATAACGGTACTAACACCTCCTTATCTTTGCTGGAAATACCTCGCCTGATGCATCCTAAAACCGCATTAGCTTTAACGGCCATATCACATCGATGGCTCAGTCATCCTGTGATCAACCAATGCTCCAAGGTCCTTCTCTTCCTCTGTTACTTCCAACTGATGTGTCCCCAATTTATAACTAAAATTCTTGTTATTAATCCCTAAATGCATGACCTTGCACTTTTCACTATTAAATTTCATTCCATTATTATTACTCCAGTTTATAAGATCATCCAGATTTTCCTGTATGATATCCCGGTCCTTCTCTGTGTCAGCAATACCTCCCAGCTTCGTGTCATCCACAAACTTTATTAGCACATTCCCACTTTTTGTGCCAAGGTCAGTAATAAAAAGGTTAAATAAGATTGGTCCCCAAACTGATCCCTGAGGAACTCCACTAGTAACCTCCTTCCAGCCTGACAGTTCACCTTTCAATACTACGCGTTGTAGTCTCCCCTTTAACCAGTTCCTTATCCACCTTTCAATTTTCATATTGATCCCCATCTTTTCCAATTTAGCTAATAATTCCCCATGTGGAACCGTATCAAATGCCTTACTGAAATCAAGGCTGCTCCTTCCACCAATTTGGCGAGTTCTTTATGTGCAAGGAGATTGTTACTCTCCCTTCCAAGGTGCACCTGGTTGAAGAAGAGACAGCTCTTAGCCAATTCTGGAAGCATTGGAAGCATAGCCTTACATGACTGGTCACCAGGTGTAATTTGCCATATGGCCCAAGAGTTGAAGACAGTTCCTTATTGTGGTTGTGAGCTTCCCTGAATTGTCCCTGACAGTCCTGACGTGGCCAGAAATCTGTCTAAAGAGCAGTATGCTTTGGCTGTCATTGAGTCCAAGAACGCCCCTATAATCTGCACCCTTTGTACCAATACTAGTGTGGATTTCTTTACATTCAGTTGTATGCTCAACTCTTTGAACAGAGCAAGCACCTTCTGGGTGGACGATAACTCTGCCTTGAAAGAATGGCCTTTGAGTAGCCAGTCATCAAGGTATGGGAGGACAAGAATCGTTTCCTGCCAAGGGTAAGCCACCACTACCACCAGAACCTTTGAAAATCCCACTGGAGCTGAGGGTAGGCCGAAGGGATGCATTCCGTACTGGAAATGATTTTGGACTATAGTGAATCGTAGGTATTTCCTGTGTGACAGAGGCGACACATGGTGGTGGTGGGGGAGATGGGGTATGTGGGGATCACAAACCCCCTCCCGATCTGCTGCTTGCCTTGTACTGAGAATGCTCACATGGATTAAGCACGCTCAGTAGCACGGCTGAAGCCAGCTGCCTTAACTCTGCTTCCCCCGCCTCCAATTGGCAGGCATGGGTCATCTCTGCTGTGTGATGAGCATATAGTTATATGGAAGTAGGCATCTTGTCAACTAATCTCCTTCCTCTAGTGAAGGATTTATAGTTGCCAAAGTCACCATCCTGAACTTTTGAGGTGTCACAAACTTGCTCGGCTGGCTCAGATCGGCTTCCAACCTCCATCCTTCTTTGGTATTAGGAAGTATTTTGAGTAGAACTCCCTGCCCCTGTAAGTGGACGGGACCACTTCCATTGCTCCTAGTCAGAAGAAAGTCTCCACCTCTTGCCTTAGTAGAAGCTTGAGAGAGGGGTCTCTGAAGAGGGACAGGGAAGGAGGTGGAAGGGAAGAAGTGCCAGAAACTGCATGGCATAGCCTATTACCTTCAAGAGCCACTGGTGATTCACTCCAAAGCGTGGTGGAAATGGACAAGATAGTTTCCAAAGAGAAGGTTAAAGTACACAACTGTAAAGTCAGAGGAGGGGGAGGATTAAAACTCTCAACTCATCAGAACTACTATTTAGATGATGCTTGGGTGGTCATGAAGGGTGGTTCGTTGGCCATCTTCCTTGAAATCGGTCTCTCTTGCTGAGGAGTTCTGCAAGTCTGTGGTACCCCAAGAACTGAGCATGGAACAATGTCTGAGCAGTCTGTGCCCTATTAAAATGTTTCTTGCTCATAAGGTATGTAAATGCCCAAGGAACAGAAAGTCATTCATAGTGTATGAGAAAAGCTTATGAACATCAAAGGGGAGATTCTCTACCATGTTCTGAACCTCTATCAGAAACCCTGAAAGTTCAAGTCATGATGTCCTGTGCATATCTACTACTATGGAGATGGATCTGGCAGCAGTGTCTGAGAGTCTAGGGACTCTTGGAGAGCTGTTCTGGCCAATAGTTCACCTCTCCGCAACTATGGACTGGAATTCCTCCCTGCAGTTGTGTGGCAGATACTCAAATGCCATGAACTTGTTGTAATTGGTAAGGCTCTATTTGGCCATGACCACATGAGTTAGGTGGGGGATAGGAAAATAAAAGTCTGAATCCTTAAGGGGCACACTATTTCTTATCTGCTCTTTTGCACATTGGTGGAACAGTGGTCAGTGTTTGCCATGCCGTCTTAGCTGGAACCAGGAGAGCCTCATTAACAGGTAGTGCTGGTCTGGAGGGTATTGCTGACTGCAAAAATATCTAGCAGCTTGTGCTGTGGATTTTTGACCTCCTCCAGAGATCTGGAAGGTGTCCACTACCCTTCTAATTAAGTCCTGAAATTGTCTGAAGTTGTCAACCATGGAAGGTGGTGGAAGCATAACTGCTTCTTTCGGCGATGACGGTGAAATGGGAATCTTAGGGGTAACTTCCTCATTTGCCTAGCCTCCTGCTCTTCAAATGTCTCCTCCTGTCATGAATGGGTACAGGAGGACGCGAAACCCTGGTCTCCCTGAGAGAAGGTATTCATGGATTGTTAAATTGCTTGTGATAGGCAGGACACACATCACAGTATAGCCAGCAGTCCATAAGGAACAGGAGTGGCATACAAGGTTGGTTCTACCATTCTTGGTGTCACACAAGGTCCTCTCTGTGCGAGGGCAGTTTCCCAAAGGGGTACATAAGAGAACTCCTGGCAGAAACTGAGTAGAATGATTGGGAGGAGTCCTCCTCTGCATCCTCCCATGAGGGACATCCAATGTAGATGAGGAGAGTCCTGTGTCACAGAGGCCACACAAAGACTGAGGTCTCAGTAATGAGATACAGGCGGTCCCAGACAACAACAGATATTCTGGTTTGTCCGACACAGAGGTCCATCAGGTATCAGAACTCCTGTGGTACTGGATGCCATAGCTGTAGGTGATGGTGCCAACAACGATGGGTGAACTCAAATGTTGTAGATGTCAGGCACTGATGCCTGCTCGGTACAGAGGTTACTACTTGCATAGACACCCCCAGCTGAGCTGTTTGCATTGGTACCAATAGCTGGATTAAGGTGCACAACACCAACAGCTCAGTAGAATGCCTTGGGCAGATGGCAGTGCTGAGCTGGATGGTACCCTGAGCTTACCATCCTTACTTACTGGTGGAGGGTAAAGTGCCCTAACAGAGCTGTGCCTCCTGTCCTTAGAGGTCCAGGCTTCGCGGTACCAAGGACAAGTCCTTGGCCTCAATGGTAATATCAGACACTGAGGACCTTGACAGGGACCTGGTCTTTTTTGAAGCTGGCTCATTCCCAAAAAGAGGAGTGCAGACTTTTTCTAGTCTTCCCAGTATCCAAAGATATCCCTTTCTTAGGGGAAGCATGCCCCGAATCTGATAGGGCACTGGATGTATCTGGGGACAGATACATGGGGCGTGTCTCCTGACCTGGCTTACAGATCGGTTGCAGGGAACATTCCACAGTCAACGCTTTATTTCCCTGCTCTTCCTAGCCCTGGACTTAAGGGCCAAACAGAAGGAACACTTCTGAGAGATGTGGGACTCCCCCAGGCAACGGATGCACTTAAGAGTTTAGCCTCCTAGCAAGAGTGGTGATGTTTGAAGCATGACAAACCAGGCATACCCCGCCAGGAGAAGACGACGCATATTCCGGGATAAAAGGGAGGGGGAAAAACAGTCTCAGCTAAACTTTAATTATACTGAATGCTAAACAGAAACCTACAACTATAAAGTAACTAACTTTAAGAAAGAGAAAAGGCCAAGAACGCTGTAGGAGGACAGTGTTCTGTCTCGGGCCAAGGCAGCAGAGGAGAAATTAAGAATGTTGCTCAGTAATTCTACTGATTTAATCTTATTCCAAAATATGTCTAATAAAATTATGTGCTCAAATCTTTTCAATTACAAAAAAAAAATTCTTCCTTAGATACAGCACCCAGGGGATATAATCAAAATTATGTATGTTGCAACACACTGTTATTCATGCAGAAAAAAACAGATATTTAGAGTACCTGAGTATATCAGTGGCAAGTTACCATTAATGAGAACAGTTACAAAGACAATTTATATTGTACACTAGGACGTGTGCAAGGTTGAGTGCTCCTCAGTGCGCAGATGCAAAGTCCACGTGCAGGTGGCAGCATTTAAGTGACAAAGTTACACACCACCTCTTCCTCTGCTTTGTCATTCAGGTCATTGTCATAAGAGGAGCTCAATGAAGTCGCCTTAGGCTCCAGGTAGCAGAGGGACAGAGCGAGACGAAGGGAAAATGTGAGTGAGACAGGAACAGACTGAAAAGCAGAGAGAAGCAGCAAAAAGATAAAGAGAAAAGAGGGAATGAATGAGGGAGATGTGATAGGAACATAGTGTTGAAGACCAGGTGGGAGGTAGGAGATGCAAACCTCAGGGAGGCTAGGAAAACTGATGTAACCATCCTCATCAAGCAGTGAAAGGAAATTAGAAGCAAAGAGTTTGCTCAAGCTTAATGAAAAACTAAACTCGGTATCTTTGTAGTCAACTGTTTTATGGGGCTTTCCCTCTATTGCAGGAGAAGAATGGTGACTAACTGGGGGTCTCATAGGCTCCAAGATATTAGGCAATGTCACTTCATTTCCACTGTGAGTTGGTATTATTCTCATGGGACTGCACTCCCAGCAGTCTGAGGGGCTATGGATATATTCCTGAAGGGGATCTTTCTCTGAAGTGTCCAAAAGCACGTCCATCTCAGGGATAGTTGGCAGGTTTGTGGGACAGGATGAAACACAGTGAAGGAGTGGTGATAGTGGATACATGTGAAGGGACTGAAGGAAAAAAAAAAAAAAAAAAAAAAAAAAAAGAGTCCAGCCACAGCTGAATACGAAAACACAACAAAATGTAAGTTTGTTGGCAGAAAGAATGCACAAGAAGAGAGGAAAAAAAAATTGTTAGTTAGTGAAACCTTTTACTCGGAAGTAGAGCCAGCACTACCAATGTAATATAAAAGCCAAATAAAAATTGAAAAGTCCCATGTATTTTTAAAAATTAGCCCACTTGTCCAGTTTTAAGAATTCTGAATCTGAACAGATTTTTTGTTTTAAGGTTGTGACAAACTTTGCACTTTTGAAGTAGTAAGTGCAGTCACCTACAACTGGTGGGAGCAAACAAATGTTCAAAGCTTTGGCAGAAAGTTCATGATATACAGCAGCACATAAAAAAAGACAAGCAGGCATTTTGATCCTAGGATTTACTACCATTTCCTCTGGAATTTAAAAACAGCAAAAAAAGAAAAATAGTATTTAGAAAATGATATTTGCACAGCTCGTACATGTAGCAAGCTACAGTGAATAGCTTCATAAAACATGCAAGCCCTTCCCAAACCACTGAGCTTTTCCATCCCATGGCTGAGGAATCTTTCTTGGTTGTATAATCTATTCTAAGGTGCCCCAGCTTTGTGACTCTGAGAGACCACACTAGTATCTTGCCAGGAGCCAGAATTTGCATATTAATTTACCTAAACACGTTTTCATCAAATGTAGAACTGTGTGCCTCTTCCTTGACTGACTAGAAGTTAGCTGTTTAAGTTCTCTGGCAATAAAAATATGAGGCTGTTCATGTTTGGTCTCACATTGCCGTTATAGGATGACGGGGGCTGGGCTGTAAGCTGCACTGGGAGACTCGACAGCCCAAATGTTGTGCCCTGGCCAGTGATTTGGGTACCCTTTGCCTAATGCACAAAAATGCAGTTTTCAAAATTGAAATTCCTTAAGGTTTTTTTAAAAAAACGATAGCAAGGGAAATTTCTGGATGTCTGCCAGGAAAAACAGGAATACATGTCAGAGAAGATACACAGACTATTTTTGAACTCCAAAGCTTGAGCTTACATTTTGGAAAGAGGTGTTGGCACAAACATTGATGTGAAAGCACATAAAACAAAATCCAAATTAAAGTTCATGATCTGCTTCCTTGCTAACTCCAATAAGTAAGACAAGTAAATTGCCACTTGCACTACAATTTCTCCACTATCAACAAACTCAACTTTCCCTGGAAAGCTGTGTATCAGTTCTATACGGAAATTCTTTTAATAAGTTAGTATGTTTCTATAACTGATACTGATGTATAAAAGGACAGCTTAAAAGATTTTTGCAGTTGGCAAATAAAGCAAGCACCATGTTAAGCATTGAAATTTACTTGAAAAAGAAAATATATACAACCAAATAACAGGTTGTGTATGATACCAGATATACTAGCACAATTTTAGAAGTTTGTTTGAGTAAAATTATACAAACTAGCTAAATGTGGCTTAAAGTAAGTTAAGAGAAAGTTCAATTTGAACAATTATATGCCGAAAGTGTTTGCATCGCGCCTAATTATGGCAAATTAACTTGTAGAAACAATTAAAAGAAAAAAATTCACAAAACTGAATCTCACACATGCAAATTTGAAATTTGTTGCTCCCTTTTGGTCATATAAAATACAGTGTGTGTATATATGGTTAAACATAAAGGAGGAGTTCGAAATAATTAACAATATCTTCTAGTATGCTGCTTGTTATTTTTAAAGACATACAACTCCACTTTAAATGTTAGTTAAGAGTTATCTTTATTGTTACAATCCATCATACCTTTTCATCCTGGGTTAATTCCAGTTGTGGAATTTTAGTTGGGCTTCCATCCTCATCTCTACCTTCGCCATTTTTTAACTTGGTCTGGCCAACAGCTTCACCGTCAAAGACCTTTTCACCAGCAGGTCCCACTGTGGTAGCAGAAAAGTCCCTTAGCAGACTTTGGTCTGTGATACCCACAGGAGCTATTAGAGAATAGAAAATTTTGGTTATTCTGGGTATGCTGGAAAGTTTTATTTTCATGACTTTTGAACATAAAATATTGTTTCACAACAGCTTAGCCATTTAGGGATAAGAACAATCCAGGGGAAAACTCTAACTGAACGGTAAATGAAGTTACGATAACATCCCAAGTGTATGATTCTAACTGCATTTATACAAATGGCAATGGATAACTGTTGCTAATTGTGATGTGTATGTACTATACAGAGAAAATACTATAGTCAAGTAGCCATTTTAAAAATTATCACATATCTGGTGACAACATTAACCACAAGAACAAAGAACAAATAGGCTGTACATGTCATTATATACCCATGATAAAAACCATCTTGCACAAATTTGATATTTTCAGTACATTCTGTTTCAGCTAATACAGAAACACCATGCATAGATAGTTCTCTCAAAGTATTTCTACTTCTGAACACAGAGAAAATCAGGCACTGGAGAAACACACAAAGTTCAACATAAAAAAGTTACACTTTTTCAAACTTTGTATCTTGAGAGAAACTTGAGCTGTTTTTTCTTTTATCCAATTTGGTTTACTCATTCCTGTTAGCTAGTTACTGGCAATACTTAATAGGTATATTTGATGTATGATGTAACAAACACAAAAGGCATTAGAGATACTGAATCCATTTTATTCTGACAGCTAGAATCACGATAATAGTATTAACCAGCAGGAGGAGCTCTAAAACCAGCTGGCTCAGCCAAAACACTGGCAATAATGCAGCAGATATTCAATCTGAAATTAAAAATGTTTTAATAAATTAGGGTGACCAGGCAGCAAGTATGAAAAATCAGGACAGAGGTGAGGGGTAATAGGTGCCTATATAAGACAAATCCCCAAATACTGGGACTGTCCCTAAAAAAACTGGGACATCTAGTCACCCTAAAATAAGTACACCCTTGAGAAGAGATGCAAGAGAGCAGTGAAAAGTGGCCAGAAGAATAAATATCCATGGGTGAAGAATTCTGACAGGATTACACAAGCCAAGAAAGCTAACAGAAATGGTAGCTGTGACAGAGTGGGAATTTTTCATAATATTTTTATGAATATGGTGTTTGCCTCAGTTTCCCCTGCATGGAGCCTGGTTAACTAGGTGGTGGGAAAAGGTTGTAGAGATACAGGGTTTAACCAACTCCTAGCTGCCTGGAACCTGGCCCCCCATGACCATGGAAAGTCCGAGAAGACAATGGCCACGCCAGTTGCCCAAGCACTTGGCACCTAGCAATTAATGAGGATGGATGGCCCACTCTACTTAGGAAGCTGCTGGAAAACAAAGGGTTAAGGAGGAGGGCATGGTGACAATGTTTGCCTGGGAACAAGAACAAAGGACTGAGGGGCCAGGTGGGAGTGTTGGCTGCTGGAAGCAGGATGCTCCAGGACTGGGACTAATAAGGGGTCATCTGATCTTAAACATTTGTTTGGCTTGAAGTTGCAAAATAATTACTCAAGAAAGTTCTACTGACTTAGTGTAAACCAAGAGGAGAATGCCTTGCAGTGCACGTTACAGGGGGAGATTGGCAAAGGCACAAATGTCAGTTAGGTGCACAATTCCCATTGAAAGTCAGTGAGAAATTAAACTCCTTATTTTATCGGGTGCCTGGGAAAGTGATTTATGCCAGTGCTCTTTTGCAGAGCAATGCTCTGTCCTACACATCTCAGAAGCCCATTACAAAGACTTGAGGGGTCTTTTACAAAGAAGATGCTTGGGAACTTACAATAGAGAGTCAGAGCTCACTCTGGTTACTCATGGTTTTCAGAAACCAAAGCCGTGGAAAATTAACTGTTTCACTCCAGGCGATATCAGGATTAAATCAATAGGAACACAGCGCTTCCGGCTCATGAAAGATTGGTACAAATAAGAATGATCTTATCTAAAACTACTATTGATTAGATTTAAGCAATAGGTTTAGAACATCCAATAATTACACCTCTACCCCGATATATCACGACCCGATATAACATGAATTTGGCTATAACACAGTAAAGCAGCGCTCCGGGGGGGGGGGGAAGAGGGGGGCTGCGTGCTCCGACAGATCAAAGCAAGTTCATTGTAACACGGTTTCACCTATAACGCGGTAAGATGTTTTTGTCCCCCAAGGACAGCATTATATTAGGGTAGAGGTGTACCTAAAATCTGAGATGGTATTGAGTAATTAGTAGCAGGCCAGCGACGGCCGGTCGCTTCCCAGTTGGGGAGTATGGGGTCAGGAAAAAAAAAGTCTCTTGGGACAGCTTAAGAGAACTGCTCCAAAGCACACACTATTATCTAGTCTTTTTATAAACTATCTTTTACAAAACACATAGCTCATACTGATCCCTACTGGGTCATCATTTCTCCTAACTTCAATCAGCTACTTAACAACACTCTCCTAAGGCTCCCACTTCAATCACCATAGACCTTGTCTACATCAGGAAACAAAACATTTCTAACATTCTTAGCCATAATAAGTCCCCCAAACTCAAGGTCTCCATCCACTTATTTTCTTTCAGTCTCATAATTTGCTGAGTCTTTTCTCCCCTCCTCGCATTCTGATTAGCAGAAACTGCAAGCCTGCAGCTAATATTTGACCTTGCCTCCAAAAGCCCTGCTTGTCCAAATTAACCCTTAAGTATTTGGTGTTCTATTTTATTAATTCATGGCAGCTGAATGCACACAATATGGCTGCAATTAGCTTGATCAAATTCCGGGTAAAACACCACTCAATTCCAGGGTAACACTCACCAGAGCACTCTTGGAAGAAGACTGCTCTATTCTGAGGGTCCTTAGGGCCTGCATCAAAGTGATATCTCATGGACTGGTCTTATAAGAAAAGTTTCAGGCAAGTTGTCATAAACAACTAAGTAAGAGTTAATAGAACAAAAGTGCTTCATATCTCTTTGCCTGGAAAGGGTTAACAAGAACAGTGAGCCTGGCTGTCACCTGACCAGAGGACCAATCAGAAGACAGGATACTTTCAAATCTTGAGGGAGGGAAGTTTTTGTGCTGTGCTGTTAGTTTTGGTTGTTGTTCACTCTGGGGGCTCAGAGGGACCAGATGTGCAACCAGGTTTCTCTCCAATCTCTCTGATACAGGCTCTTATAGATTCAGAATAGTGAGTACTAGGTAGATAAAGTGAGTTAGGCTTATGTTTGTTTTCCTTATTTGCAAATGTGCATTTGGCTGAAAGGAGTTCAAATTGGTATTTTGCTGAAAATATTTTAATTTGTACTTGTGTACTTAGGCTGGGAGAGTATTCCCAGCATCTACAGCTGAAAGACCCTGTACCTATTCCATTTTTTAAAAATTTACAAAGATAATTTTTACTGTTTTTTCTTTCTTTAATTAAAAGCTTTTCTTGTTTAAGAACCTGATTGTTTTTTATTCTGGTGAGATCCCAGGGGACTGAGTCTGGATTCACCAGGGAATTGGTGGGGAGAAAGGAGGGAAGGGGGAGAGAGAGGCTAAATTCTCTCTGTGTTAGGATTACTGTCTCTCTCAGGGAGAATCTGGGAGGGGAAGAGAGAAGGAGGGGGGAAGGTGTATTTTCCTCTCTGTTTTGTGATTCAAGGAGTTTGAATCACACAGTGATCTTCCAGGGTAACCCAGAGAGGGGAAGTCTGGGAGAGGCAACGGTAGGGGAAAGGGTTTTTCTTTCCTGGTGTTAAGATCCAGAGAGACTGGGTCTTGGGGGCCCCCGGGCAAGGTTTTGGGGGGACCAGAGTGTACCAGACACTGGAATTCCTGGTTGGTGGCAGCGCTACGGGTACTAAGCTGGTAATTGAGCTTAGAGGAATTCATCCTGGTACCCCATCTTTTGGACGCTAAGGTTCAGAGTGGGGAATTGTACCATGACACAAGTGTCCCTCACTTTCTGAGTTCATTTGGAAAGTAAAGTAATCTATAGGTTGAGCACTTCAGCGATATGCCCCCTCACCTAGACAAAATAAACACGATATGCCATCACTAAGAAGCATGGCTGACTCACATGAGGGGCACTATTCAGGATCTGGGCTCAGTCATTATGGCTGGAGCTCAGTACCTAGTGTAGCAGGGTGGATCCCTGCTCCTGCCCTGAAGGGGTTAAAAGCAGCCCTGGGAAGGGGCCATAGCTGGACCCAGAAGCCTGGGCTGATGGCAGGAGTGGCTGCAGCTGGGGGCCACGCCCCAAACTGAGCCACAGGCTGTATAAGAAGGCCAAGGATGCCAGAAGCAGAGAGTCTCTCTCTGACTGGAGAGAGAGACAGGCCTGGCTGCTCGGGGACTCACCCAGGGAACCTAAAGGAAGGCAGGGCTGGGGAAAAAGCCTTAGAGCTGGGAAGCCCTCGGCCAGCAACTCCCCAGGCTGCAGGGCCTAATTCTAGGCCTGCAAGGTTTTGCAGAGGGGCAGCCAGAGGGTGGGTAAAGGCGGCCAGGCCAAACCTCCTTTGCCTGTGATGAGTGGCTGATACTGCAGTCTGCCCCAGGGCATGGGGGCTAGACAATGACTGGGCAGTACCCAATACTGAGGCAAAGTGGGGATAGTGGAGTGGGGTGGGGGGTTCCCAGGAGGGGGGAATCCCAAAGAGAAAGGGGTCACTGCCAGGGGGGCAGAACCCCACGTAAAAGGGGCACCGGGGTCCAGGGAGGGACACAGGGCCAGTAGCTGAGAACAAGGCGGATCACTGACCTGCAGAGGGCGCTCCGTAGCTGGAATAGAGGTAATTCCCTGAAGCAACCAGCAGGAGGCGCCGCGGGGGTTAGTCCACACGTTTACACTAGTATATTAAAAAACCCAAACCAAACAAAAAACCAACCAACCAAAGTTATCAAAAGACCTGTCAACTAATTACAACTAAAGTAGTTGAGATCAACTAAAGTAATGGCTAACTCATACAAACAAAGCTTGTCAAGTTGCAGGAGATAAAGACATCCACACGTGCAGTAAGAAGGAACTCAGGGGAGGCTGGCCTCGCTCCACCCTTTATGCCACCAGTTGTTGACAAATGGTGTGACATCACTCAAGGTGCAGATGGAACCCAACGCAAGTTGCTAGCCAAAGGATTTCAATCTTGAGAGCACGGGCTAGATACTTACCAACAATGAAACACATAAGAACAATCACTCAAGGGAGAACATGATACACTTTACAGGGGTGCTGAGGATGATTAGTTCATGTCTGTACAGTGCTACGAAAATGTGAAGTATTGTGTACCCAACATATCACAACGACACTTAAGGCCAAGTATTTCCATTCTAATAGATCTTTAGTTTAGTATAGCTTCCTCAAACCTTTCCTATTACAGTGGTTTGTTGAAAATAGATTTTGATCTGAACAAGTCATTTAAAGACTGCACATATGCATCAATTTTTTATGCATTCATATGAACATTGAGTAGAATTTTTCAATTAATATACAAATACATATGGAATATGATCTATATTGGAGTGGGCAAACTTTTTGGCCCAAGGGCCACGTCTGGGTGGGGCCATGAATGTAGGGCTGGGGCAGGGGGTTGGGGTGCAGAAGGGGCTGGCAGGGGCTAGGGTGCAGGAGTGGTGCGGGGTGCAGGAAGGGTTCAGGATGTGGGGCAGGGGGCTGGGGTGCAGGAACGGATCAGCACTGCTTACCAGGAGCAGCTCTGGGGTGGCAGCGGCGCGCAGCGAGGCTCAGGTAGCATTTCTGCCTGCCCTGGCCCCACACTGTGCCGCTCCTGGAAGTGGCTGGCACCAGGTGCCTGCGGCTCCTATAGGGAGAGGCAGAGGGCTCCATGCACTGCCCTCGCCTGCAGGTACCTCCTCCGAAGCTCCCATTGGCCACGGTTCCCCATTCCCAGCCAATGGGAGCTGCAGGGTGCAGGGCCTCCAGGCGAGGGCAGCACATGGAGCCCTCTGCCCCCGCCCCCAAGGGCCGCAGGTACGTGGTGCCATCTGCTTCTGGGAACGGTGCAGGACCCGCGGCGCCATGAGTGTGGCAATCCCAGGGGCAGTAGTTTGCCCACCCTGATCTATATGCTGATTCTAGAAGATCTTTTAATGTATATACTGAATGAAGATAAAGCTTCACTACAGCCACTGCCTCATTTGCACCGGTGTATCAGAGCATATTTAGTGTTTTAGCTGACAGGATAGATCAGGGGTCAGGAAACTACAGCCTGCAGCCAGATTCGGCCCACAAGCCATTTGGCCCGCGAGCCAACTCTGCAACTCAACCCCACCCCAACCGGTGAACTGGGTTGGGGTCGGACCACACAGCTCAGACCCGCTCTGGCCGGGGCCACACAAGTGACTCGGCCCTGCTCTGGCCTGGGCCTCGCACCATGCAGCTCTCAGAGCTGCGGCATGGCCCCTCTCCAGCTCCTACATGCTCCAATGGGAGCTGTAGGGGCAGTACCTGCAGCTGGGGCAGCAAACAGAGCCACCTGGCCGCACTTCCATGTAAGAGCCAGAGAAGGGACATGCCACTGCTTCTGGAAGTTGCTTGAGGTAAGCACCGCTCGGAGCCTGCACCTCCTGAGACTCTCCCCACACTCCAACCCCCTGCCCCAGCACTGATCTCCCTCCCACCCTCCGAACCCCTCGGTCCCAGCCCAGAGCACCGTTCTTACACCTCAAACTACTCATCCCCAGCTCTACCCCACAGCCTGCACCCCAACCCCAATTTTGTGAACATTCATGGCCCGCCAAACCATTACTATTCCCCGATGTGGCCCTCGGGCCAAAAAGTTTGCCCAACCCTAGGCTAGACAGTGTATAGTGAATAAAATGGGGTCACTCAATGAGCAGCAAAAGTAACAGCAGTTGCCTCATTCATTTTATACCAATCAATACGGAAACGGAAAAAGGCAGTGGTCTTGTGGAAATAATAATACAATCAGATATTTAGAGAGTACATCATAAAGAATAGGCACAAAGAAGGCAGAAATTAAGGCTGTGAAGGCAATCTGCACTTTGCCATATCCAACTTTTAAGTGCTTTTCTTCACAACTGTGATGTTCTTTTAACATACATTTTTGGTGTGGAATTACATGTTTGGGAGTAGCAGCACAATCACAGATGAGAACCAACCCTCGTATACTAGCTCCACTACCTTCCACTGATTGTTCAGAGGAATGGAAGAGTCTCTGTGTATCTCATTTTAAACAATGGAAGGAGAACATTTGGTAGAAGCATATTCTGCAAAGAAAAAAGTTAGAATGACAATGGCAATGAAGCTTTAAGGCTCTGTTAGAGGAGCTGACTTAGAAGTCTGAATATGAGACTCAAGGCCCAGGATATAGAACAGGGCCGGGCAAACTTTTTGGCCTGAGGGCCGCATGGGCTTTGGAAATTGTACGGAGGGCCGGTTAGGGAAGGGGGTTGTGGCCTGGCCCCCACCCCTTATCTGTCCCCCCCGGGACTCCTGCTCTATCCAAACCCTGTCCCCTGACTGCCCCCCCCCACAGGACTCCTGCCCCATCCAACCACCCCTTTTCCCTGTCCCCTGATTGCCCCCCACAACTCCATCCAACCCCTCCTCTCCTTCCTGACTGCCCCCCCCCCCCCCGGGACTCCACCCTCATTCAACCCCTCTGTACCCCGTCCTCTGGCTGCCTCAACCTCATACACACCCCTGCCCCCTGACTGCCACGCTACTGCGCAGCACAGATCACCAGGTCAGGCCGGACTCTGCAGCTGCGCTGCCCCAGGACCTCACAGCCCGCCACCCAGAGCAATGTGCCGGCGGCAGAGTGAGCTGAGGCTGCGGGAAGGGGGAACAGCAGAGGAGGGGCTAACCTCCCAGGCCAGGAGCTCAGGGGCCGGGCAGGAGGGTCCCGCGGGTTGGATGTGGCCCGTAGTTTGACCACCTCTAATATAGAATGATATAGTTGACAGCTAAAATAATCAAAGAATAAATTATAGTAACAGAGCTGATAAAGATAAAGAAGAGTAAAGTATTTAACCTGATGTAAAGAGCCATTATCAGATTATGTTATTATACAAGAAGGTATGGAAGATTAAAATTCTTTATTATTAAGGGCAATGAATATTATAACAAATACAATTATTAACCAGCTAAAGAGATTTTCCTGTACAATTATGTAGTAATGATCATTTTGTTATTCAGCCCCAGTTTGGGGTTCTTAGTAAAGTAAGATCATAAACTAATCTCCTGAATTACTCCTTTTCATAAAAAAAAGAAGTAGAAGAGAAAAAGTAGCACAGAGTACAGAAGGCCAAAGAAAAGCCTGAAAGGTGGGTAAAGGGGATAGCAAATGAATGATAGGACAGAGAGGAAAGGGGTGGAGGGTGGGGGGAGAAGAGAGAGAGAGAGAGCGCGCGCGCACGCAGCCTACCCCTGGGTTACCACATGATAAAGATATATGTAATGTGTCAGTAATACAAGAAACCTATAGGTCCAAGCTTAAATTCTGAGCATAAGAATGAGGCCAAGCAGCTTTACCATAGTTCCTCAGTATAGTTAGCAGAAGTGAGTTAACCAGCAAATCACCCTAAGTCACAAGACAGTTTTTTGCAATATCTGATTTGGCTGAAACTAAGTATAAAACTGCTGATAGGTCACTGCAACAAGCCAGCTGGTACCAGTTTAGGGTATTTTTTAGATAGGAACATCATCAGATGCCCAACCACATACTCCTATAGTAACCAATTGATGTATATGCTTATAAGCTTGGGATAATTAATATACTAACCTATAAGATAAGGACATCCCAACATTATTAGGATGAGGATGTTTAGATATGGAAAAGGATGGAGATTCTTGTGCCTATTCATGGCAACCGTTAGGGCCTTTACAACAACAACTAAGAGAATGTTAGGTGTCCTTATGGATGCTCCACTCTATGTGCGCATGCACCCCATGCACCTCAGATCGGAGATTTTAGGTAGCAGTGTCTGTTCGGCTGTGCACATGCCTCCTGCAGCCTGTTGTCCAGCACCGGGGCTATACAGAGCTGTGCATACGAATTGCCCTCAATTCCTTCTCTACTGCAGAGCTCCACTGTAAAGAACTCTGAATCAGGAGGAGGATTGGTAGTGGAGCACTCATGGGGGACATCTCGAAAAACCACAGTTACTGCACAGGGTGAATAACCTTCTCTTCTTCGATTAGTATCCTATAGGTGCTTCTATCCAGGTGACTACTGAGTAGTACTCTCTACGGAGGGGTGAGGCTTCAGAGTTAAATCTAATATTGAGGATAGTAGAGTAGAGCCAAATATGTCATCAGAAGCTGAGGTGTGAGTAAGTGCATAGAGTTCACAAAATGTATGAATGGAGGTCCAAGTCATGGTTCTACACATTTTTGTGATGGGAACATCTTTAAGAAAGACTACTGAAGTAGAGAAGGATCTCATGGAATGAGTTAATACTCTAGAAGGAGGTTGAAGACCATGAGACTGATATCAGTAGTTAATGCAGTCAGATATCCATCTAGAGTGTCTTTGCTTGGAAACTGGAGATCTCTTAGTTCTGTCCACAATGGAGAGAAATAAGCTGGGAGATTTTCCACAGGGCTTAGTCCTGTCTAGGTAAACGGATAATGCCCTCCTGACATCAAGTGTATGTAATGTCGCATCTCCTTTATCTTGGTGTGACTTAGGGAAGAAAACTGGAAAAAGGATAGGTTGATTTATGTGGAAGTCCAAGGACACCTTTGATAAGAAATTGGGATGTGGTCACAAGACGACCTTATCCTTAAAAAAAAGACTTTGAAGGGCGTATGTGCCATTAGAGCCCCATTTCTACAACTCTTCAAACAGAAATAAAGGCGATAAGATAGGCTGTTTTCATAGACAAGTATAGAAGGGAGCAGGTAGCCAGAGGTTCAAAGAGCAGGGGGCCTGTATGGCATCTGAGCACCAAGTTGAGATCCCATGCCAGTGTAGGGTATCTGACTTCTGGGAAGGAGTTCTCCAGTCCCTGGAGAAACCTCCTGAACTTCAGGACCAGACTTCAAAGAGAAACTGCTGAGCTCCAGTTCATCTGCAAATTTGACACCATCAGCTCAGGATTAAACAAAGACTTTTAATGGCTAGCCAACTACAAAAGCAGTTTCTCCTCCTTGGGTTTTCACTCCTCAACTGCTAGAAGAGGGCCTCATCCTCCCTGAGCGAATTAACCTCGTTATCTCTAGCTTGATTCTTGCTTGCATATATATACCTGCCCCTGGAAATTTCCACTACATACATCCGATGAAGTGGGTATTCACCCACGAAAGCTCATGCTCCAGTACGTCTGTTAGTCTATAAGGTGCCATAGGACTCTTTGCTGCTTTTATTTGGATAATTGTTCATCAACACATTTTTTATTGGTATCTGGCCTGACTTGAGCAAACTGAAGGGATTTTAGCTTTTAGTGAATTAAAATCTATGCAGTAATAAATTCCTAGTACACATGTTTTAATCTAAACAAAGCAAATTCAACTTATTAATTTCATATCAGAGATTGGAGTTTATCTGAAGAGGGAGAATCAGCATAGCTGAGGTCTGCCTCATTGGGCTTTTTCATTACATTCGTCAGCTCAGTCTGCCTGGCTCTTTTGTGAGAGAGGTAGGATATTAACCTGTTCCTTAAATATGACTTGAAAGTGTCTTACAAGTTCAACTGTAAAACTGAAGGGCTGCTGTTGGTCTTAAAGGAAAATTGTGTTTTTCCTTCTACAAGCTTTTTACACTACACTAAAGTCCCGTACTACAGTCATATTTTCAGGGAGAGGGTGCAGGGGAAGGCAGTCAGTCTCGAAAATAATTGATTGAAAAAAGAGGGATCATCTTTGTTGGGGGTTACAAGAATATATGTAACAATGGAGATGCAAACTTTAAGTTACAAATCTTCCCTCCATGTCTTTGCCAGTTGATAGGATTTGTGTACTCAGCTTTTTTATGGAACAGGATTGACAGTTCCATCCCCCTAGACTTGGCTGAGTAATTACCACAAATGCCATCACCAATCCAGCCTTTAAGCTTTTCAGCCTCAGACTCAATGAGGTGTGCTTCGTGAAGAAATATAATACCAGCTTTCAAGTTTCCTAAGTGAGACACCCTTTCTCCCTTTCACAGCGTGACCAATTCCTTTTATGTTCCAAGACACACATGTAAGTAAATTAGCCACAGGAACTCACAGGGGGAAGTGTCCCAGCAAACATTTTATGCTGTGTTCCCCAAAACTTAGGGCTATGGGCACTGTGAGGTATATTTAGGTGAATTCATGAGTTTAGACAGAGAAGAGAAGCTAGAAGGGCTTAGCATTAGTTGAGGGTTGGGGAGCAACGGGCTCTTTCTAGGACCAGGTCTGTATCAAGGTATAAGGAAAGTATCTTAGACAAAAATTCTACTGGCTTGTCCTTTTCTACTTCCTCAGGGTACCCAGCCACTCTCAAATCTCCTGGACTGGCCTTCCAGGTCATTGATTTCATCATGTAGCTTTTGGATCAGACGTTGTTTGTCTCTAATGATCCTAACGGAGCCCATATTGTCTTCTAAAGTAGAGATTCTAGTTTCTGCCTCCCCAGGGCTGGAGGATAGCTTCTGCAGATTCAGCTGTTGTGGTGCAGTCGCGGCTTTAATTTCAGAGATATCCTTGATATTTCCTTAGAGCAGGATCTGTTCTTTGGATATCTGCTTTCAAATTTGGTAGACTTGATCCAGGCCTTCTAGGCCCTCCTCCTTGAGTCCTGCCATGCTGCCCTGCACAGGGTTGAAAGAGATACTCTGTTTCTTTGTGATTTGTGGGGAATCCCGGGAGGGAGAGGGGTTAAAAAACAGGTCAATTTGATACTAGGATGTTAAAGAACAGAGTGAACCACCCAGAGACAAAAAACCTGTGGCCTTAATATAGTGGATGTTGGTGGATTTTTGTGGGCCTGAGAAGGAACTCCAGATCTAGACCTCCAATTTCCCCTGCTGGCTCCCAAAAGTCCTGTATTTCAGTCTAATTTCATGCTTAACATTTCTTCATTAAGAGATTGGGCAAGTAGACATACCAATGTTATTTTTAAATATCCACTATAATTACTTGTAATGTGTGTAGTAAACCTTTAAAGAAAGGTCTGGCTTAGGAAAATTTGTATTTCCTCTACAAAGCTTTTTCAAAAAGATTTACAGCTCACAATGTTAGCTCAGAGACAGTATCACTGCTAAAAAAGTTATTCCCCCCCAAAGACAACACAAAAACAGCAACACATTAGGAACTGCAGAAAATGCTTTCACAAAGCACCTGGGAATAGGTGTAATATAGTTAGCAGTCAACACACACATGAATTTGTAGAATTGAGTTGCAAATTTCATAAAGTCTGATTATTAATGTTCTAGGCATGCAGATGTTAGTATTTTCTACAGTTATAAACTGAACTTAGAAAGCAGCAAGATGCAATGAGCCTATCACGTACTACATGATATCTCCTTATCAGAATCTCTTACCCCCATCAAGACTCCTGGATACACGTTTGCTTGAGGTGCGCTCAAAGTATGGAGCTGGTCTGTCTATAAGGTTGCTAGCCTGCCGTGTCTGTGCTTGAGTACGGCCACTGTAGCGGAACTTGGAACCCAAGGTCAGGAACTTTGCCTTAGGAGGCTGTTCTGGTGATACAAGTCTAAAAAACAAATATGAGAATAAAAGTAATTTCTCTACTTGTATTAAATGCTTCAGTGCAGCACTTCATAACTGCTCATCTATTATGAGTTAATTTGGAAAGAAAAATTATTTAATGATAAAATTCAAGCTTTAGATAAACATAGCATATAAGATTGTTAAAAGTTTGTAAAGTTGGTCTTATCTTGCAAAAAAAAGTACAAAGAAAATTAAGCTACAAGTATCAAAATAGCTGAATTTAATAAATTTTGCAGAGGATTACACTGAATTTTTAATTTTTTTTTAACTTTAATTGCTAATCATGATATTCAGAAATTTGCTATTGGTCTGCCAGATATCACTGAGAATTAGCAAGGTTCTACTGTATTTCAGCAATAGAAATTAGTGACACTAGCCAGATGCGATTAACTTCTGTTAAACAACCAAAGTTCTAGAAAATAGAAGATTGGTGTTTTCATTTAAGATACTGATAACTGAAAAAGATTAAAAATTCTGTTTGAGCAAGGCAGAGGGAAAAAACCCAGTAATGGTCCAGCAACATACAAAAAATGATAACATGTTAAATCCCTGGAAAATTACTCAAAGTATCTCAACTGATATAGATCTTACATTATTTGTTTGGTGCCCACAGCGTTAGCATTCAGTGCCTATACCAACTTTAAGATTTTTCATGTTGCAAACTCTGACAGTTCCAGAACTGTGGTTTATGAAGAAGAGGAGGTTACTCACCTTGTGCAGTAACTGACGTTCTTCGAAATGAGTGTCCCTGTGGGTGCTCCACTCTAGGTGGCAGTGCGCCTTTGATCGGAGATTTCTGCAGCAGTACGCGTACCGGCCACGCATGCTCAGAGCCTGGCCCCCGCTCAGAGTATACCTTTAGTGAGCATGCGCGGCCGGTTCCCTCAGTTCCTTCTCTACAACGGAGGCTACCCCAACTCCGAAGTAGAGGCGAGGAGGGGGGATAGTGGAGCACCCACAGGGACACTCATCTCGAAGAACGTCAGTTACTGCACAAGGTGAGTAACCACCTCTTCTTCTTCGAGAGATGTCCCTGTGGGTGTTCCACCCTAGGTGACTTCGAAGCAGTGTATCTCAAGGAGGACTTCGTATCTGGCAGGAATGCAGTAGATAATACTGCCCTGCCTAAGCGAATGTCAGAGAGAGGGCCCTGAGTAAGGGCATAGTGTTTAACAAATGTGTGCTCGGAGGACCAAGTGGCTGCTCTACAAAGGTCAGTCAATGGTACTTTACGTAAGAAGGCTACAGAGGTAGATACAGATCTAGTGGGATGTGTTCTGATCAATGCTGGAGGTGTAACGTTTTTTATCGGATAGCAGAGTTGTATGCAATCGGAGATCCAGTTCGAAAGTCTCTGGGTAGAGATAGGCATGCCTTTTGAGCACTTCGCGATAGAGACAAAGAGTCTAGGAGAGTTTCTGAAGGGTTTGGTTCTGTCCAAATAGAAGGATATGGCCCTGCGCACATCAAGTGTGCGCATTGTGGCTTCGAAGGAGTTTGCATGTGGTTTCGGAAAG
Organism: Gopherus evgoodei; assembly: GCF_007399415.2. Classification (NCBI taxonomy): domain Eukaryota; kingdom Metazoa; phylum Chordata; order Testudines; family Testudinidae; genus Gopherus; species Gopherus evgoodei. The sequence continues at coordinate 110,169,624 of NC_044324.1, forward strand.
AAAGATGGTAGATGTATTCGGTCATTGATGTGAAATGAAGTGTGAACTTTTGGAAGGAATTTTGGGTGTAGGTGTAGAGTAACTTTGTCCTTGAAGAAGAGCGTATATGGTGGATCTGCCATAAGGGCTGCTATCTCGCCTGCCTGTCTGGCAGAGGTAATCTCCACCAAAAAGGTTGTTTTCATCGAGAGGTGCAAGAGGGAGCAGGTGGCTAAGGGCTCAAAGGATTGATGAGTTAAACAGGACAATACTAGGTGAAGATCCCATGGAGGGGTAGGTGGCTTAATGTCTAGATATAAGGTTTGGAGTCCCTTCAGGAAACGCTTGGTGATGGGATGAGCGAAGACCGAGGTATTGTCAACTGTACCATGAAAGATTGTGATGGCAGCGAAGTGGACTCTGATGGAGCTGAAGGAAAGGCCGGATTGCTTAATGTCCAATAGATAGTCGAGCATGCAGGGAAGAGGTGCCAAGATAGGAGACAGTTGTTTAGTTGAACACCATTTTGTGAATCGTTTCCACTTTCGGAGATAGGTGGTATGGGTGGATTGTGTTCTGCTGTGTAGAAGTACCCTCTGAACTTGGTCGGAACAGTCTAGTTCTCGTTAGAAGAACCATGCAGGTACCAGGCTTTGAGATGAAGCATGGATAGATTGGGGATAAGAAGCTGGCCGTGTTGCTGTGATAAAAGGTTTGGGATGAGAGGCAGGGAGATCAGTAGTCGAATTGACATTCTGGTGAGGAAAGGGAACCACGGTTGTCTCGGCCATGAAGGTGCAATCAAAATCACCCTGGCAAGATCCGTTCGTATCTTTATGAGGACCCTGTTGAGCAATGGTATTGGGGGAAATGCATAAGCTAAGTCTCTGGTACCATGGGATCGTGAATGCGTCTCCAAGGGAGTGTTTGTCCAGTCCCGCCCTGGAGCAAAAATTGAGGCATTTTGTGTTTTTCACGGTTGCAAAGTGATCTATGGTTGGGTGACCCCAAGTGCGAAATATGTTGTAGATGATTCCCTCGTCTATCTCCCATTCGTGCTCTGAAGGGAAACGTCTGCGTAACTTGTCGGCAGTGGTGTTCATCACCCCTGGGAGATAAGCAACTGATATGCGGATGTGGCTCGCAAGGCACCAGTTCCAGAGATTTATGGCCTCTGAGCAAAGAGAGTGGGAACGAGCCCCTCCTTGTTTGTTTACGTAGAAATGCAGGCAGTGTTGTCTGTCATTATGCGTACATGCTGATTCTTGATTAGTGGAAAGAAGCAGAGGCAGGCATTCTGTATAGCTCGAAGTTCTAGAACATTTATGTGCAGGGAGGTCTCGGAATGAGACCATAGCCCATGGACTGTTTGGTGAGAGATGTGTGCCCCCCAGCCTGTGAGGGATGCATCAGTTGCCATTATCAGAGTTGGGGAGGTCTGGAGGAAGGGGACTCCAGAGCAGAGGTTGTAGGGACTGTCCACCATATGAGAGAGTCTTTGACTTGGTAGGGTATGGCCAGGTGTTTGTTTAGTGAGTGCACGTTTGGTTTGTAAACCGTGGCCAGCCAAGCTTGGAAGCACCTCATGTAGAGACGTGCGTTCTGGACCACGAAGGTGCATGAGGCCATGTGCCCTAGTAGTTGGAGGCAGTCTCAGGCAGTGACCTGGGGGCTGCTGCGAAGTCTCGTAGCCAGCAGTTTTATGGTATTGAACTGGTCAGGTGGTAGAGATGCCAGTCCGGTTGTGGAGTCGAGGCTCACTCCTATAAACTCCAGGTGCTGGGTAGGACTTAATGTGGATTTGCTTTTGTTTATTTGCAGGCCCAGGAATTGGAAGCAATTGATGGTGAGTTGTGTGAAGCGGAGGGCCTCATCGAACGTGGAGGCCTTCAGGAGGCAATCGTCGAGGTAAGGGAATATTATGACTCCTTTTTTCCTGAGGTAGACAGTGACTACCGCCAGGAGCTTGGAGAAAACTTGAGGGGCAGTGGAAAGGCCGAATGGTAGAACTCTGTATTGAAAATGCGTTGAGCAGAGGGTAAAATGAAGAAAACGTCTGTGGGCCGGGTGGATAGTGATGTGAAAGTAGGCGTCTTGTAGATTGAGGGCTGAAAACCAACCGTCCTGCTCCAGGGCTGGAATTATGGTGGTGAGAGTAACCATCTTGAACTTTTGCTTTTTGACAAATTTGTTGAGCCTCCTGAAGTCGAGGATCGGTCACCATCCTCCAGTTTTCTTTTCTGTTAAGAAATAATGGGAGTAGAATCCTTTCTCCTTGTGGCATTCGGGCACAAGTTCGATAGCCCCCAGGTGAAGGAGATGATGTACTTCTTGCTGGAGGTGTAGCTCATGGGAGGTGTCCCTGCAGAGGGACAGGGAAGGTGGGTGGGTGGAAGGGAGGGAGGTAAGGAGAGGAAGGGGATAGAATACCCAGATGTGATAACCTCTAGAACCCACTTGTTGGTGGTAATATTCTGCCATTGGTGCAAAAATGGCTGTAGGAGGTGTCCAAAGATAGTTGTAGGCAGTGCATACGCTGAAGTTGGAATGATGATGTTTACGAGACCCTCAACTAAAGGTTCAAATCTGCTTATTAGTTGGAGGAAGTTGGGGCATCCCAGAAGAATTGGGGTGACGCTGCTGGTATCTGGATCTCTGGCGTTGGTGTTGCTGTTGTTGATCCTGAGATCTTGGGAAATGCTGAGTATATGGGGGGTAGCGTGGACGGTGGTAAGGTTGATATCTGTACTGTCGCCTTCTGGTTGTAGGGGTTTGGATGCCTAAGGATCGAAGAGTTGCCCTTGAGTCCTTCATTGAGTGGAGCACCTCATTCATGGTGGAAGCAAAGAGTTTATCACCATCAAAAGGGAGATCCTCTATGGTGCTCTGAACCTTGCGAGGAAAGAGGGAAGAGGAGAGCCATGAACCTTGGCGCATGACCACTGCCGTAGCGGTGGATCTTGCTGCGGTATTGGCTGCATCCAGAGCTGCTTGAAGAGCCATGCGTGATATGATGTGGCCCTCAGAAACTAAAGCTGTAAACTGTTGTTTATTGAACACATTCCAGACCAGAAGAAAGTCCATGAACTTGTTATAGTTTCTTTGGTTGTACTTTGCCAGAATTGTGGCATAACTCGCAATTCAAAATGGTAAGGTTGAAGAGGCATACACTTTGCAACCCAGCAGGTCTAAGCGTTTGCCTTCCTTGTTGGCTGGGGTATGGCAGAAATACTGTTTGTTCCTTTGATTGGCTGCGTCCACTACCAGCGAGTTTGGCACAGGATGTGAGAAAAGGAATTCAGAGCCCTTAGAGGGAATGAAGTATTTATGGTCCGCTTGTTTGCAGGTAGGCTGGCTTGTGGCTGGAGCCTGCCAGATGGATTTAGCAGGTTCCAGAAGGGCTGTTTTGATTGGTAATTCCAGTCTGTATGAAGAAGAGGGTTGCAGGATGCCCGTTAACTCATGTTGTTGGTCCGGTACTTCCTCTAGATTGATTCTAAGCACGCTGGCAACCCTATTAAAGAGATCCTGGAATTTCGAAAAATCGTCTGAGGACGGTAGAGGGGAGGGAAGTAAAGCTTCTTCAGGCATTGCTTCAGTTGGTACTTCAGTTAGTTAGTACTAGGTCAGGAGCAGGAGTTAATTGATTCTGAGAATGGGAGGGTGCCGCCAAGTGAGTCATATCATTTGGAAGTTCGCATCTCGTCGGATTGGAATAGCGGGTGTGCTGCCAAGGGAGAGGTGCCCAGGGGGCCCAATACTGCCATGGTAGTGGAAAAGGCATAGGTGGTGCCATCCAGGGGTTAACGCACCAGGAGGCCGGGTCTCGAGGATAGTCTGAGACAATTTTCCTGTGCCCGCGGGTGACAGGACTCCGAGGATGGAATTCTGATTGCACTGAAACATCACCCTGTAGTTCAGACTCCTCCTCACTGGAGGAAGGCTGTTCGGACCCTGAATCATTCGTAAGGGAGAAGCAGTCTTTAAGGAAGGGCGATTGCAGCGTAGGTGACACTAAGAGGTCACTTGACTGGGTAAACGGCAGCACTGAGGCAGCTGAAGGTGAAGGCTGATAGAATTGCTGTGAGGGAACCCAGGCTTGCACCGGAGTTCTTAGTTTTGGCTCCGTGCCAAGTAGCGCTGTTAATGCCAGTGCTGGAGTTGGTGCTGCGCTACTAATAGCAGGCTGTGGTGCCTCAGGGAGGTCCTGATATGTCGGCACTGCGTTCATCGCGGTGCTGATAGGTGCCATAATCGAGGCAGGCAACTGAAAGCCTGTCGCCGTGGCACTGGAGCTTCGTGCTGCCACCGAAACCACAAGCGAGTTTAACGCGGTGCCGGAGGAGCCCGACTCGTCGAAAGTGCTCAGGCGGGGGAGCACCGGTAAGGAGACTGTGGATCTGACTGGAGAAGGTTTGTGTCTAAGGGCTTCTTTTGAATCTGACAGAAGGTACCCTCGTTTTGCTGCTTTCTTCTGCTTTTTAGAAGTGGGAGAGCTGTGTCGGTGAGCGGAGGCAGAGTCCGCGCCAGGGTCTGAGGCAGACCCTAGGGAGTTTTGAAGTAGAATAAGTTTAAGTTTTAGCTCCCTGTCCTTCCTCGCTCTGGAGCTTAGTTTAGTGCAGTGAGCATATTTTTGGGGAATATGGGTCTCCCCCAAACATTTTATGCACCGTGAATGTCCATCGGAGAGAGGGATAGCATCCTTACAGGAGCAGCGCTTAAAGCCTGTGGAGCCAGGCATATCTGAAGCGGCTGACAGAACAATTTTTTTTAACAGTAGACAAAGGGTAAGTAACACCAACTAACAAACAAGAAACTGTAACTACAAGTTATTTTAAGATGAGGAAAGAAATTCTTTAAGGAGTCTGCTGAGCTCCGTCTCAAGCCGGGGACGATAGAGAAGGAACTGGGGGAACTGGCCGCGCATGCTCACTAGAGGTATACTCAGAGCGGGGGCCAGGCTCTAAGCATGCATAGCCGGTACAAGTACTGCTGCAGAAATCTCCGATCAAAGGCGCAGGGGCGCACCAACACCTAGAGTGGAGCACCCACAGGCACATCTCTTGAAGAAGAACTGGCTGGTCATGTGATGCTGAGTCTCTTTGTTTCTAACTACTTCTTTTGATATCCAGGCTCTTTATTGCGAAAGAGAGAGATCTATTACTTGTAGAAGTAGTTGGAAATGAGGAGCAGCCAGCTTAGTTGTCACTATCACATATTAGAAGAGAAGAAACAGGAGTTGATCACCAATAGGACTGGAACTGGTGGCACAGCAAGGAAGGAATGTCCAGAGAAGCAGGGGGATGACAGGACCAGATACCTAGGCATAGGCAAAGAATGCTGTGACAGATCATAAATGCAACAGGGAATTCAAAAAAGAAAAAGAAAAAAAAATTGGAGAGGGAGATAAAGAGAAGAAGTAGATCATGTGACTTTTTAAAAAAAACAAAATATTTATGCATTATAGACAGCTGAAAATTATACAAGTATGTTGCTTAATATTTTCTCATGAAAGCAACTGCTTTAGATGCCATATGACTATTATGCAAGGACTAATGAGAAAAGAAATTTCCTTGTGGACAATCTCCTCTACTAAGCTGTTGTCCATATTGTAATAAGTTTGGGATAACCTGAATTCAGAAAAACAATGCTGTCACAAAAACTGGAGAGCCTATTAATTCCTGAATCTTGCAGCACAGAATCCACATTTATCTACAAAGGCTCTTACTGCTGCCATTTCTAATCTGGTCCCTTTTAGAGACTCCCCTACAGCAATATTTGAAACCTTTAGAAGTCCTCTGTGCATTTAGATAAAGCATCTGAGCATTCCCTGTAGATTCTGCAAATTCCTCAGGAAGCATCTAAGTTCAAAATATATTTTTAAGATCTTCAAATTACGATTGCAAAGATTCCTTCCTCAGATAAGTAGGCAAAAATGGTGACCATCTTGATGAAAGGTTAAATTTGCACACCCTCCTATTTTAGGATGCTTATACAGCAGAACTACTAACAATCTTGAGTTTTCCTTCTTTGATTGTGAGGACAGCCTTAAACCACAATCCTGCCTCAATAATTTCTGTAAATTCTCATTGACAATATAGTGTTTCCTAAAGTATGTATTTTGGAATGAGGAGAAAAAAGGCAGAGAATATATTTCCAGGGTTGTTACTGTTCTTTGTTTTCCAATGTTGGCAAGGCTATAGCATTAACTGCCTTTTTATCCTCTATCCTGCTGAGATAAACTTTTAATCCTTTAATAAGGAAAAAACAAGAGAACTAATTACTTACTGATTAAGGGTATTTTAAAGGATATTTTATATTTCAAGCTTAATTACATGTAATAACTGACAAAGCTATGGTTACATTAGTGCAAGTAGTTCTGGGAAGACACTAAAAAAATGAAAATTTCAAACACAACACCACAAGTACTATATGTGATAATTTATACATGGGTATACACACAATCTTTCTGTATATGGTATGGTTCAAAGCTGAAGACTCAGACCACCTGTGAAGAACAGAGTAAATACCCAGTTTGACAGCAGCTCTTAAGTGGATTGTTACTTACTGGAAATGTAACTAGAATTCTATACAGTTTGAACTTCCATAAGTATTGTAAAAGGGCACAAACTGGCTTGTTTTCATATTTAATAGTGTATGTATAAAGTTTGGTAAGTCATCTTTTAAACTAAGAGGGATAACATCCAATGTACAAAGCTTACGTTAACACAGGTCTTCAGTTATCTATGAGGAATTACTAACCTTATGAAAAGAGTTTTCCTTAAACCTGGAAGTTGAATTGTATGTGTGAATTCATGCAGTATGCACAGAACACATGGCAGGAGCAAGGAAAAAAAACATTAAAAATTTTTGGGCGGTAACAGTTGTGATACTGTTTATTTCTGGCATTCAATGAGAGAAAACAGATCTGGATTTGTTTATTTTATTATTTTAAAATCTTGATGAGAGATTGAGGATTTTCTACCTGATGACATCAGTGGAAGTACATGATGGTGAGAGTATCTGAAGCTTGGTACTTGTTATACCACCATTCCTGACTAGAAAAATCTATTTCTGGCTGGAATGAAATCCAATTGAATTCTGTGCTATTTCTGTGGAAAGATTTCCTGATAAATATAAAATGCCACTGAAAACATTTACAGTTGCAAATTACCTCTTAAAAATCTAAACTGATCAGCTACTATAGATGACGAATTCTTTCCTATTTTGGACTAGATTCTAATTTAATAATGACAAAATATAAATTATCAAGCACATTTCAAACTAACTATTTCAATGGTATGAATCATTTCAAGAACACCGATTTATCCCAGCAATGCAGCAGAGAGGCCTGTGCTGCATGTCACTCTTGGTCATAGATTGCACTCACCAATGATTAGATTTTGTTACCTTCATGTTCAGTTTGAGAAAAATCACATATCGCATATTGACAATGCATTTTTATTAATTAGAAAACCTTCCATGCTTTATATGCTTGTGAGGTTTATAGTGTCCAATGTTAAATTTCTTGAGACAGTGCATCAGGTGTGACACACTATGAACTACTTTCAAAACGGAATGTTTTCTAAATTATGTATTTAGTGATTCACTTTCTAAACTTAACAGCGCAAATGGCAAAGCATGATTTTCTTTAAAAATAAAAACTAGGAGGAGGTATGGCTGAGAAGGGCAATTCCAGTTTCTACTGCCAATTAATATAATTGGCTAAAGCTACACAAATATTAGAATCATAGAAATTTAGAACTGGAAGAGACCTTGATATGTCATCTACTCCACTTCCCTGCAATGAGGCAGGACTATCTAGACAAGTATTTGTCTAACCTCTTCTTAATAACCTCCAATGAGGGACATTCCACAACTTCTCTAAGTAATATGTTCCAGTGCTTAACTATACTTATTGTTAAAAGGTTTTTCCTAATGTCTAACCTAAATTTCCTTTGTTGCAATTTAAGTCCATTATTTCTTATCCTGTCCTGAGTGGATAAGGAGCACAATTCATCACTCTTCTCTTTATAACAACCTTCTGCGTACTTGAATATCATTATGTTCCCCACTCAGTCTTCTCCAGACTAAACAAACTCAGTTTTTTTCAATCTTTCTTCATAAATCATATTTGACTTTTAATAATTTTTACTGTTCTCCTCTGGACTTTCTTCAATTTGTCCACGTCTTTCCCAACGTATGGTGCCCAGAACTGGACACAGTACTCCATTTGAGGCCTTATTAGCACTGAGTAGACTAGAATAATTACGTCTCGTGTCTTGCTCACAACACTCCTGATAATACATTCCAGAATTATGCTTGCTTTTTTCACAACAGTATTACATTGTTGACTCATAGTTAATTTGTGATCCACTATAACCACTTCGCTCCCATTAGAAAATATACATCTGCCACAAAAAGCTGTCTAGCGAGATGGCTATATTATTTAACTGCTTTTACGTTCACTGCAAGGCTTATGAGAGTGTACACTGTCAATTTGGACTAGTCTCACATTATCCACTTTCAAATATTCCAAAAGGTAGAAGGAGCTGAAAAATATTAGAGGAACATGTTTGTTCGAGAGCTACTAATAGGAGGCTAAACAACAACTGCAATCTCTCTCAACTTAAATTTATTTGGGAAAAGGTTTATTTTCTGAAACACTGCACAGTGAAATGTTGGGGTATATTTTTTTCTGAAGAAAGCATTTAACAAGGACAACTTGTTCACTCCTCATGACAAACACTGCACAAAAATACAGGCTGTCCTTTTACTTAGATTCTGGGCTGCTACAGTGTAAATGCAAGTATATAATTTAATCATGTACAGGAAGATTTCTTCTTTTCAGGAGAAATTTGACAGTAAATTTGAAAATAAAGCATTCCTTGAAAGTCTGGGAGGGCAAACAAGCTATCTCAATACAATTAGCAGGTGCATATATTCCCATGGGAAATGCAGTGGTTATATTCTTAATATAGTTGTAGTTGGGTATATAACTAGCATGCAAACTAGAGCTGGAAAAATAGATTTTTTGGTTTATTGGCAATTCTGAAAAATTGAAAAAGGTATTTTCAGATCAAACTGAAGAGAAAATTTTTCAAAAAAAATCCTTGAAAAATCAAAAAAAGTAATTTTTTTTTTTTTTTGCTCTGGGTCAAGATGAAATATTTTGTTTTGACTGAACTTGAAACTTTATTTCAATTTTGGGCATTTCTGCGAACGCTAAGGAAAAGAATCATGAAAAGAAGCAGGAACGGGGGAGGAGGCTCTCCCTCCAGTCACCTTTGACCCAATGATTTGGGTACTCACCCAGGATATGGGAGACCAAGTTTCAACTCCCCCTTCTGCCTCATGAGGAAAAGGGATTTGAAAATCGGTCTCCTAAATTGCAGGAGAATGGCCTAGCTACCGGGCTATGGGATATTCTCATTCTCTCCTATTGTGGCTGTTCTACTTTTTAATAAATAGTAACTGGAGCTGGGGCTTGAACCTGGGCCTCCGACATCATAGGTGTGTGCTCCAAGTAGCACCTATAGAGCCATTTTCACTCTCATTCCCTGCTCTAATGACTAAGAATTGCCATTATGAATGACAACTGATAATCATTGGGCAAGGAAAGGGCGTGAGAATTACTCTATAGCCTGCTAGTTGGGGCACTCACATAGGTCAAGAGACCCCCAAGTTCAAGTCCCTGCCCCAGTAACTAGAGAAGTCTTTAGCCAGTACACACTGAAAAGATGGCAGCATGTGGTCTCAACTACTACTGCATATAGTGCCCAGTGATAAGGGGACCTGATGCTTAAAAAGGCAGTGGCTTGGTTCTTGCAAGTTCTGGTGTCTTCTTAGGTGTTCAGCTGCTGCACAAACTGAAATCTTAGAAAGCTACACTCTAACTCACACAGATCTGGATGGTCAAGTCGGAATTGACCTATAAAGTTGAATTTAATTAACCTTTTATCCAAGATATTAAAAATTAATAGTCTAGGATCAGTGATCTATGTATATCTTTAACGTTTCAATGGGAGTTAGAACTGGATGCAAAACAAGTGGACAAAATATAGTCTCCCACACACAATTTCCTGAGAAAAATAAAAATAGTTTTGACTTTTAGAAGAAGGGGGATAAGACTGAATATTTACCTGTAGAAAGTATGGTGCTCCACACAAACCTTCCATAACCTTTTAGCAGCCCGATGGTTTGGCAATTTGAACCCAATGGTGCTTTCAAACTGTTCCAGCTGGAAAGGAGCCACAAAATAAATTAACACATTTCCTGAAAGCTGGCTAGCTTAGCAGGCTGAGTGAGTTCAGACATTGCCATTACTGCAACAAGCACTAATTCTCCTTTCTTGAGACTCAGAATGTCTCAAAATTTCCATACTTCTAATATAATTGCACCGGGTGGACTACTCATGCAGGCTAATAATCACATCATCACTTCCTATCAGTACTTACTAATGGCTCTTCTTTGGGAAAACCAATAGTGCCTTAGTTTTCTTTGCAAGTTTCATGACTAGCTGCCCACAATTGCCCAGAATTAAAAATATATATTATATATACACATACATACTGCAAAAAGCCAATTGTGCTGAGAATTGTAGCGGAAGCCATGCACGCTTTCTCCCCATAATCCACTAAACACTGTACTAGGCAGTTTTCAAGCTACACAGCATATTAAGTTTGTCATAATTTCTAAGCCAAAAATGTTATGTAAATGTAAGTTCAAGATGTAAACATGGATGGACAATACATCCATGTCTAAGAATCACAAGACAAAGAGGGAAAGAGATTTTTTCAAATTATGATTTTGTATTAATCACATCATCTATTGAAATATAACAATCTCCATTAGCATGGCTACAGTTCACAGCATTTCATGTAAAAGCTACTTATATTTTTAATTGACTTCAAGTAAGTAAATAAAAGGAGCTAGCTAGTTGATGAGAATTCATTAATTAGAATGCCACATGTAAGTATTTGGTATAACTGGTCATCTATGAAGAGGATTCAGAGATCCCTTATTCCCAAACAGCTGCTGATATAAATCTCACATTTGAACTCTGTCAGAACACCTGGGGAAGTTTGGAAAACATTATCTTGCTGGTGGGCTGAACTTTAGCTTTCACCCTTGAACAGCAGCAGAATGGTTGATCACTATTTTCTATAAAACATCACAAGCTGTTTATGAACAGAACTGCAAGAAATGAATAAAAGCCCTACTTACCTCTGCTGGCCTGACTTTGATGTAGAAGTTACTGCGTTTATAAGAGATTTTCAAAATTTTGGGCCAAGCAAAACGGTTGATTCTGAGTCTATCCTTGTAAATAAGAAGCCCATTAGCGCATACACCAAGCATGATGTCCACACCTTCTGAATCCTACCGCAAATAAGAATTTTAGACAAAATGTAAATAATGATATTTCATGGCGTTAACTATGTTAATACACTTGGGAGGAGGCATGTCGATTACACTGGTTTCATGTTGAAATTACAGTAATGCCAAATGGTGTTGCAAAGAAAAAGTACACAACAGTAGGAAAAAATCTGCTTTTATTAACCTTAGAAACAAGGTTGGGACTCCTGCAATGGTTTGACATTCATCAGTGCAGTCCGCAGTGACAAGACACATCTATGTGTACATGCTACAAATTTAGAAAACACACCAAAATGGTGGTGATGGGGGGCATGTAAAAAAATAGATTAGAAACTGATCAGCAGCTGTCATAAACAGATGGTTAAGGGTTAATGTCTCTTTTACCTGTAAACGGTTAAGAAGCTCAGTAAACCTGGCTGACACATGACCAGAGGATCAATAGGGGGACAAGACACTTTCAAAACTTGGTGGAGGGAAGTCTTTGTTTGTGCTTTTTGTTTGGTTCGTTGTTCGCTCTTGGGACTGAGAGGAACGGGATATCATTCCAGGTTCTCCAATCTTTCTGAATCAGTCTTTCATGTTTCAAAATAGTAAGTAATAGCCAGGCAAGGCAGATTAGTCTTATGTTTGCTTTCTTAACTTGTAAATGTCTCTTTTTGTTGGAAGGATTTTTACCTCTGTTTGCTGTAACTTTGAATCTCAGGCTGGGGGTTGGGGGGGGGGGGGAATTCCCTCTAGTGTATATGAATCTGAGTACCCGTAAAGCATTTTCCATCCTGATTTTACAAAGATAAATTTTACCTTTTCTTTCTTTAATTAAAAGCTTTCTTTTTAAGAACCAGATTGATTTTTCCTTGTTTTAGAATCCAAGGGATTGAGTCTAAACTCACCAGGGACTGGTGGGGAGAAAAAAAGGGGGGATGGTTAATTCCTCTTTGTTTTAAGATCCAAGGAGTTTGGATCTGTGTAAGCCTCTCAAGGCAACCCAGGGAGGGGAGAGTCTGGGGGGAAAAGGAGGCGGATGGTTAATTTCTCCTTGTTTTAAGACCCAAGGGGGTTGGGTCTTGGGTTCCCCAGGGAAGGTTTTGAGGGAACAGAAGTGTGCCAGACACAGACTTCTGGCTGGTGGCAGCGTACCAAATTTAAGCTAGTAATTAAGCTTAAAAGTGATCATGCCGGTCCCCACTTCTTAAATCCTAAAGCTCAAAGTGGGGAAAAAACCTTGACAGCAGTAGAAATGTGATGGATGTTAGCAAATGTTTCAGCAAGCATTAAAAGGGAGAAGAAAAAATGAAAGGCCTTGCAAACATAGATTTTATGAAAAATAGAGCAGGTTGGTTATATCACATTGTGCAGTTATATATAACTATTACTTCAATTAAGATGGAGAAGGAAGTGGATATTTGGCTGACAATGTCAGCTTAGCCACTTCAATCAAGGTGCTGGCAAATAGCATTTTAATCATTTTGGCCCAATGACAATGTCTGATCTCAGTTTGTCAGTTTACAGAAGCAAATGCTTACTGATAGGAATTGGATGTAATGCAAGTCTTGAGAAGAGACTTTCCCACATTATAGCACAAATACCAACATCCTCCCAACCAACTAGCAATAATAGGAAGTGCTCACATCCAGGTGTCACTAAATTCTAGATTGATTGGCAGAATTCTAAGGGCTGAAAACTGATTTCAGAAAATAGAGTTCTTGTCAGAGCTTTTACTTGCCATGAGAAATCGTTGTGGAGTAACTGCAAGCATTAGAGCCACTGAAAGAATGAAAATTCTTAAAGTCATTCAAGACAAGAGCGAGCTGGCATCATGAACTTCTACTAGTGGTGGAAATAAGGTTGCAGATGTATTTACCATACATCTCCAGTAAAGACTAGTGTACCTACATCAATTGTTTCCAAGAGCAACTGGGAAAGGCCATTAATAAAATTACAAAAACTTTTTACAAGACCCAACTACCTTTCCAAGTTCCACTGAATAAAGCAGAAGGTTTCTCTAGTATTTTCTCTCTCACACACACACACACACACACACACACACACACACACACACACACACACACACACACACACACACACACACACACACACACACACACCTATATCTATATCTGACTTTAGCTTCTCTTTTTAAATATTGGATTAATTCAGCATTCTGAGTCCATTAAATGAATGTTCCTACTGATTTTCTGAGAACATTGATTTTTTAAAATTGGATTATATTAATGTTTGTTTACTTTTCAAAAATTAAAATATCAGTAAAAATGGAAGTTCATTTCCAACCATCTAGATTAAAAATCTGTACTTAACTTTCGCTGGTATAAAAAAAAAACAAAACACACTAAAGACACATTTTAGGCTCCACTTTGCCTCTCCAAGCCTATCAATGGGATAAACATTTGACATTTAAAACAAACTTAGTTGCTCCTAAGAATAAAGAATATTTTTCTCAATCTGTAAGTATGGAGCCACATAGGCTAAATAATCCTAGACTGAAGATAAACTCTCACAGTCCCTATGCCTGTAAACTGAACAATTAATATGACTGTCAGATAGCATAGCAGATGAAAGACTTGCATTTACGTATCCTTACATGTACATATATCTTCAGGTTGAGTGGTCCATGTTTATTGTGCTCGGTAATGGCAAGTATTTTTCAGAAAAAAATAGTTCAATACCTTGGCATGATGCAAGTCCACTCCATACATGGAAAGCCTCTTTGCGTTTTCTAAGAAATGAGAATCTGCCTGTGCTGGAGTCAAGCCCCTAGAAAAATTAAAAGATGCCTTCAGTTTACTGTCAAAAATAAATATCAGTATAGTAAAACCTAGTGAAAACAGTTACATTTAGGGTATGTTAAATATTTCAGATTAGAGGAGTCTAAATCATGAGTACTTTTGCACTTTTCTGTATTTTTCTCCCCAAAGTCGTAGGTATGTATATTTTCATTCATGGTATATTATATTCTTAATAGCATTTACTATCTTTAGTGCTGCAACACAATTTTAATTATAACCTATTCAAACATTCCCTCCCCCACCAAAAAAAAAAAAAAAAAACCACACTTTTTCCACTTCAAAGAACTGGCTTCCAGTTTTCCCTCACCTCCTCTCCCACAAACAGAATCAAGGATCTCTTCCATGACTCAATATAACTCAATCAGTATTTTTTATGAAGTTATAAGATTGAAAAGTCACTTTGGATCATGTTAAACAGTTATCTGCTGAGTTTTCTCAGCCCTCTCTGTGACACTGGTGTAGATGTTCTCCCCAACTGCCCTGACAGAAGGGCTGTGGCTAGCATGGTTTTGTTTTCAATTATAAGGAGCTTTTAAAAAATACATACCACTTTCCTAAACACACTAACTTATCTTAACTTAACTTTCCTAAATTCACTAACTTATCAGGAAAAGAGAAAGTCATGAGCATGACTATCAAGGATCTCAGTGCTTTACAGGAGCTATATAATTTTTACTGCATTCTGGAATAGTCCATATTCTAGTCTTTCATTTAAATATATTGATCTTTTTCAGTTGCCAGGACAGATCTATAGACATTTAAAATGCTTTGCTTCCCTGGTAAGCCATCCTTGCATTAAACCGTGTCCAGGTCAAACAGTACCACCACCAAAGGTAGGAATCTATCCTCCCCCCAACTTCGCTGAGGTATGAATTTCAGAATTTCACTGGCATTCTGCCAAGATCAGTAAATAAGATACATTTATTTTCTCAAATGTTCAACATAGAAAGGTTAACCTTTTCTGACTTAAACTACACACTTTGCTATTAACTGTACAGTATCGAGAGAGCAATATGTTCCCAAATTGTGGCCCCACTGAAGACAGTGGGGTTTTTGCTCCCAATATAGCTCAGGACTTCATTCATTCATTATTATTATTCTGGTAATGCCTAATCATGGACCAGGACCCCATTGTGCGAGATGCTGTACAAACGGAACAAAGACTATTCCTGCCCCAAGGAGCTTAAACTCTACGTTCACAGCATTTATCTAACAAAAGACGACCATCCTTCCGTCAGTATGAGGGGAACAAGAATAATTATTCCTATTAACAAAACTAAAACAGTGACCATGGTTTATTTAATGTAAAAAAGAACACTACTAAGAGCATATAGTTCAGGGCACTGGGCTCTGGCCTATAGGCAATACAAAGAAACGTATGATCTATTTTGCTGACTGAAAGCAATTGCCAATGTACTTATATTTTTAATGTAATGAGACTTTCGGACTTTAATTCTTTCTGCACATCAGTCAAAAAATAGCTCCTCATAATCCGATGACAAATGTATTTTTAATAAACCAAAGGTAGCTAGCTTAGAGACTGAATAATTGTAGCTAATTTAAATGAAAAATTTCAGATTCTGAATGTTTTCTTCATATTATTCAAAACATCTCTGAATGAAAAAATCAGACAATCATTCTTAAAAAAGTAAGTAAAAAAGCCCATATCATGAAATATAGTTTCAAACCTTTCCCAGCTGAAATGTTTGCTGCTATTTTTACTGGCTAAAGCAAGAAGCCATCCATAATTGATTTTTTTGATGGAAGGCCTACTAAGGGGCTTTAATAAACAGAAGGGGGAAAAAAAGATGAAAAGAAAGTCAAACTAAAGACAAGTTACATTTAAATGCATATAAGAAAAATGTTGTAGCTATATAAGTATGTAAGACTTTCATAGTAGTGCTAAACTTCTTCAGTCTAACACAATTTTATACATATCTTTAAGATCAAGAGAAATGACAGATGTAACCAAGACCATACCAACATTTTATTCCCACCAGGTCTGACACACCTGTGTGTTTTGTGCAGTTCTACTACTTTGTCCTCCATCTCTTTTGTCTGATTGGGTGCAAATTGGAATTCGCTAATGTAATGGTTATTGTGCTCCTCTGAATCATAGTCGCCTAGCTCGGCCTGCAGAGTATATGAACCAAGGAGGGCATGAGTCACAAAAGAACATGGCAGTCGGCCAGAAGCAATATCCTGACGAAGCTGCAGGCACAGGAAATATCTGCAAAAAGGAAAAAAAGTTACTTATGGTAAGCAGAAATATTCCTGCAGGATATTTGTGAGAGCGCACACACACACACACACACACACACACACACACACAAAGCTGAGTAAAATCTGTCCAAACATGTAGTTCCAATAGTCTGTTTTTAAAAACCAAATGCACTGATAGAAGCATTACACAAAGTTCCATTTCTGATAGATTTTGTCAACTAAAAACAAAGGATTTGGAGTTACAGTTTTAATATGAGAATCAATATATCTTTCATAAATCAGTTGAATTAGAAATATTCTGGTTCCCAGTACAAATAAGCAGTGTGTGTCAAGCTTTACATAATAAAACTTGCTTACCAACTCTGTCATGTTCATTTTCAGGCTTGGTACAATTAGGGTGACCAGATGTCCAGATTTTGTAGGGACAGTCCCGATTTTTGGGTCTCTCTCATATAGGCTCCTATAACCTCCCACTTCCATCCCAATTTTTCACACTTACTGTCTGATCACCCTAAGTACCATCCATTTTTAAATGGATGATATTTTTCCTTGAAATCTAGGGTTTGGTTTTAAAACTTCAGTAATATATCTAATTTTTTTTGCACCATGTAATCCAGCCAGTCATGCCATACAACATAGGAATGCATACTATATCAAACAGTGAACACTTGCATCCCTCACGCAAATCATACCCATGTGAGTAATTACATTTATCTTGTACCTTGCAACTCTTGTCCATAAAGCCTCATGCCATGCACACACAAAGTAATCTTACATGACATACTAAACAAAAGTACGTTTTATTTTTTACTAGTTTATTTTGAATTCATAGTGAAGCTCATAGTATTGGGGATTTAGAAAATTTCAAAGATAATCAAGGATAACACTATTTACATCAATTGAACAATCTAAAAGCCCAACTTAATTTCCTGAAAATAGTTTTATAGTCAGCGTGGACAACTAAAGCTAGTGTTCAATTAATCTAAAATCACAAATACAATTAGCTATACTACTACATGTGGAATGAGAGACAATTATAGACTGTATATGTAGTTTGTTTTGTATGTCATATGTTTGGAGTGGTCATTTTTCTCATAAATGGGGAAGCTACTAACTGGTGAGTTAAATAATTTTAAACAAGTACCAATAAATCCTTTATATACACCATTGTCATACAGTCTGTGTTTGCTACATACTGTATTTAACAAAAAATAAATTATCTGGACTATTTCTGTATCCCCCTCAAAACACTTAAGCAAATTACAATGTTAATGTTGCAACAGTAAACCGAGACAACTCTTGAGGAAAAAAAAATTTCCCATTTTCTTTAAACTCTTTCTACTTTTCTCTGTTATCAGATTCTTCCTCCTTGGTTGTCTGAAAAGCATGTAGCACATAGTGGGTGCTATCATAAAGAAACAATAAAGGATAATAATTCTGTTGTACTATCTTAGTTTATCTATTTGTTACCATCTCTAATACCTATCTGTAAGCAGTCAGGATGAGCTCTTACCTGACATCTGGTGGTGAACTGTGGCGAGTGTGGAAAAGAACTTCAGGGGCTGGTCTTGTGCGCATAGGCACACCCACCCCGCCTAGCATGAGCCCACAGCTGCCCAAATGGTGACTTTGGCTGCTGTGGGATCCCCAGTTTCTCTGTTATTGGGGCAGGAAGAATAAAGTGTTGTTACCCAGATTATGTGAATCAAGGCCAGTGGAACTGTTTTATGACAGAGAGACTCACCATCAACTAATTAGCACTCACTAGACAAGGGACATAGGTTCCAAAACCCAGTGAATAGAGAGATTGGGGACAGATTTGTACCTGATGGTATGGGCCCCTTTTCAGGGCCTGGAACACCAATTGCACCACCTCCTCTCTCCACTGTTGAATAGCACAGCTAATTTTGATTCCATTAAGAGTCTAGTTATAGGCTGCTGTGCTGAATTCATTCTGTGCCAATGGTGCACCAGCACTGGGGCTCCCCTACTAGAAGCAGAAATCACTAAGAACTGAAGTCACTAAAGAGCTAAAATTACTGAGCTGAGATCACGGAGTGCTGTGTGTTAACTAGTGGGGGAGCCTGAAGATATATTGCTAAGCAGCTGGTAGAGTGGAGCAGTTTGTGGGACAGTTGGAGCAGCCCACAGAAAAGCGAGTGGAACAGAGGAGTGGAACGGAGCTGAGCAGTTGGTGTGGATGGCTGGAGCGGCTCATGGGATGGCTGGAGGAGTGGAGCGGCTGGTAGAGCGGTGCAGTTCGTGGTGAAGGCTGCAGCAGAACCCCACAGAGAGGCGGGGCAGTAGGCCTTGGACCATGTAAGGTGCCCCTTAACACCTAGTGAGACCCCCTTTCCCTCCCAGGCTGGGGGACGTGTAAAACTCTGCAGATAAACTTTTGAACTCTGGGGCTGCACTGACCAGGGACAGAGACTTTTAGTTTGTTGGGCTTTTGGGTGATTTTGGGGTTGCTAGACTCAAGACCCTGAGGGGAAAAGGACACTCATGGTTTGTGTTATGAATCCTGTTTGTGGTATTTTCTCAATGTAATGCTGCACTGTTTCCCTCCTTTATTAAAAGGATTTTGCTACACTGACTCCGTGCTTGCGAGAGGGGAAGTATTGCCTCCTAGAGGCCCCCGGGGGGTGGTATGTAATTGTCCCAGGTCACTGGCTGGGGCCTTGAGCCGGTTTTGCATTGTGTTATTGAAACGTAACCCCTAGATACTGAACCTGGCCCTTGTTGCTGACAACTCAGAGCAGCAGAAGGGTTACATATCTATGAAAATATTTTCTCAGCAATTCAGTTTATGTTTAATATAAAGTTAGCAAATAAAGCACCTTAACATATTTGAGCTTAGTACTCATATCAATACAAGTTACCCAACTGCTTACATCCAAACATAGAGGTAGCCTCTCAACATCCACTGGCTCCACACCCCTGACCCGTAAGAGGTTCCTTCTCTTTTCTGGTCTCCTCCCTGCTACCATGCTGCTTCACTTTATCCCACCTCTATCCTCATCCTCTGGTCTCTTGCTATAGTTTTTACTTTCTCTCTCTTCCTTCTGGACCCCTTCATTAGCCCCTCCCTCCATTTCAAGTAGCTTTCCCCCTCTCATTTGGGAGCTCCCTTGGAGGACTTATCAGATCCACTGAGTCCCAGGTCTCACCCCAGCTCAGGACTGCTCATGCTGTGAACTGGGGGCAAGAAAAGCTGTGTGATGTCATCATGCAAAGTCTGCAACTCCTACTCACTTCCTGCTGGCTACAAAAAGCAGCAGCACTGCACCGTATAGTCAAACTGTGCTGTGGCAGCAGACAGAATATTTAAACTTCCAAGGCCATCCTGAAATCTGTGCTCAGGGTAAGTACCCCAGTTTCCTCCCACACCTAGGGCCTCTCTGTTCCCTTAATCTATGAGGGAGGGAGGGAGTTGCGGAGGAGAGAAAATCTGCAGTGTGAATTCAAAACACAGGAAGCAAGTAAAGTTGTTGACTTGCAGAATGTACAATATAAAAAACACTGATTATCAAGGTTTATATTAAAATATGCATACCTGGTAATGTCTTCAGTCAACTGTGAAGGATCAGGAGGATAAAACTTCACATTAAAGGTGAATAGCCAGGGTAAACCTACAAATGGGAAATGGCTGATTATTACTCCACAAGAACTTTAACAAGCAACGAAAACAAAGATTTAAAACACTTGTGAAAGGTCTTAATTCCTGAAATGCTAGTCACATCAATAAAAGTCAAATTTAAAATGTAAGAAATTTAGAAATTATATGATAAATAGACAGAAAGTTAACAAGAGTGGATCCTCTTCAATGCCAGATAGTTACACTTGTAAACTGAAAGATCAGACCAACAGGTTAAGATAATTTATTTACTTTCTGAAGAATTTGTTACAATGTTTTTTTTATCATAGATTATGAAAACATCTATAAAAGTATTTAGAGGTTTGAGTTCTCAGGCAACCATAATAATTTGATTTAGCAGCTTTAAAGGTATCTTTTGTTCAAAAACATTTTAGAGGGTTTTAACCCTGAGCAACTTTTTTTGCATTGTTTGTGAAGTAATATAACCAATGTTTTCTAGCTTCTTCTAGGGTCTCTCTCCCCTGTTGAGAGGAGCTCATAAAACAAATTCCTTTTAATTTGAGAGACTGTAGAATCATTCATGGGGAAGAAAAACTGAAAGAACTGAAGTTTGTGATGCATACACTAAAGCATGAAGTAGAAATAGTGCAGCTGTAAAGCACGTTCTTTGCTGGCAAATACTGTAGCCCAACAAATGGCTGCTCTCATTAAATATATAAAACCACATACACATTACAGTTTCTTCTATATTAGAATCATAGACATGTAAGGTTGGAAGGGCCCTTGAAAGGTCAGCATGTCTAACCCCCTGTGCTGAAATAGGATGAAGTAAACCTAGACCAGCCCTGGCAAGTGTTTCTCCAACCTCCTCTGAAAACCCGCCAATTATGGGGATTTCACAAGCTCGCCTAGAACTCTATTCCAATGCTTAACTATCCTTGCAGTTAGAAAGCTTTCCCTAACATCTCATTTAAATCTCCCTTGCTGCAGATTAAACCTATTACTTCATCCTACCTTCAGTGGACATAGTTGGGGTATCATTAAAAGCAACTATTAAGACCATAGAATCGAGCCACCACTCTAAACGCATTCACAGGAAAAATTCTAACAAAGTTGCTTTGTAATGACTCACAAATAAAACTGGACTTCGAGTGAAAAAAACCGTTTAAAGAAGGTAGGAAATGTTGACATTAAAGAATCATGTTTCCCATAACTCTCCCTCATATACTGACTTCTAACGTTGAAATATAAAATGAGTAATTATAACTAGAGAGATTAAGCACTTTGATAGCTATAGTTTTAATGATTTATAATTATGTAGTGAATGAGTACAGATAAGATAACACTTAGGCTGACAAAACAAAGGTAACATATCATGTTGGAAGACGTAAGTAGACATTAATGTCACACCCTCTTCATTCAGCTCTGATCCAGGAATTTATTAAGTTCTTAATGTTTTTGTTTGTAACTTGTACAGAATTTTTTTGAAGTGTTTTCATTACTCAATAAAACAATATTGTCTGGAAAATAATTCATCTTTATTAGTTTCCAACATATGCTGCTGAATGCCTGGTGGTACTGAAGGCACCTACTTAGTTGTTATTGAACACTCTGACACAACTCATAGGATCTTTTACAAATAGTGTCATAATTGTATAGCAAGCACCACAAAATTAATAGATACATTGTCAGTGTTCTATACATAAAATTTGCACCAAGCACCACACAATTCCTAATAGGCCCCCAAACTGCAGGGTCAGGTAGACCATAGCACACCACAACATGTTACTATGGCTCACTGTTAAAATGCTCTTACAAAGCCTTCCTGAGCCACACAGGTCCTGGTTGAGCTCCACTGATAACCCTTGTATCAGGCTGTTCAAACTCAGCAGATAGATATTCCACCTTTACCCTCCACCCAGAGGCAACTTTTCTCCCTTTGCTTCATAGATACTATGCAGGACACTGCAGGCAGCTATAATCACTAGGATATTTTTCTCACTGAGATCCTGTCTTGTGAGTCAACATCACCACTCCTTCAAATGACTAAAAGCACATTCAACTGCCACACTGCACCTGCCGAAACAGTAGGGTTGAATCGTTCCTTGGTGCTGTTAAGGTTGCCAATGTTCTGCTTCATGAGCCATAGAGTAAGGGGTAGGCTGGGTCTCCCAGGATCACTACTGGCATTTTGGCATTGCCAATGGTAAATCCACCAGTCAGGAAAGAAAGTCCCTGCTTGCAGCCTTTTGAACAGTCCTGTGTTCTTAAACATGTTAGTGTCAGGCACCTTCCCTGACTAGCCAACACTGATGTCAGTGAAGTATCCCCAGTGATCCACTGGCACTTGCGTAACCATAGAAAATAGTCCTTTCTGCTGAGTACTCTGGGGCAAGATGGTCTGGTGCCAAAATAGGGATGTGTGTGCTATCACTTCACCGTGGTTCATGAACCCAATCATTGCAAATCCATCCATTATATCCTGCAAGTTGCAGAGTCACAGTCATATGTAGCAGGAGATGATTAATGGCCCTGCACATTTGCATGACAATGGCCTGCACACTGGATTTTTCCAACTCCAAAATGATTTCCCACTGACCAGTAGCAATCTGTCATTGCAAATTTCCACTGTGTGATCGATACTTCCCCTCTGTCAGTGAAGCTCTCACTCTGGTGTCCAGATGCTGGAAGGCTGGGGCAAGCTCAGTGCAGAGTTCTAGGAATGTAGCCCTGCACATCCAGAAGTTCTGCAGCCACGGCTTGTCATCTCAACCCTGCATGACAGTGCGATCTCACCAGTCAGTGCTCATTTCTCATGCCCAAAAGCAGCACTCCACCATTTGCAACAACTCTGTGAACACCACTGACAATCAGGAATGCTGGGACAATTTGTGTAGTGGGGGCTCTGAGAACCATTGAACTAAACTGTAAAACCTGTACATAATGGAATGAACTTCAAGCCAGGGGGTGTGGCAGCACCCCAAAGACCCCTGATAGTTCCAGCACCTATGCCAACAATGTTGAATTGGTTCTCGCTATGCCCTACAGCAATTTGGCCTTCCAAAAAACCATCATGTTCTCCACAGCTCTTTCTGCAGCTTTGCAAATGCTGGAGAGTAGCGCATCCTGTGCTTGCAATGGTCATGACAATAGTGCAGAGTTCTGCAGGCTCCATGCTTTTGGACAATGGCAAGCCCCATAAAGGTTTGTGGGATTTTAAAAATAGGTGTGGAAAACTATGGAATAAAGATGGCATTTGGAGGTGGAAAAAGCTGCATGATGGGAACTTTATCTCACAATTAGTCATCCCAGTGAAACTCGTTTCTGCCCCACAATGCATTGCCAAAACTTCCCAAAAGACAGTGCGCTGGATGATGGTGAGTAGCACACTGGGATATCTACCCATCGTGCACCACACTGCGCATTGAAACAAGCACTCATGTTGAGTAGGCACAGCACCAACGTAAGGAGCCAAGCACGCAAGCACGTACGCAAGCAATATACTACCCATTGCAGCTTTATGCCAACCTAACTTGAGTTAGCAAAAGTTTGAAGTGTAGACATGCCCTAGGTCTGGAGAAAGAAATACAAGCTAAATACAAATTGTGACAAACAGTTAAGCATAAAGGGCAACATGCTGTAGGAGGTTGCTTGAGCTGGCCTGGGTAATAAGGGTTAGATTGTTACGTAAAAGAGGTTTACATAAAAAACCCCATTAAGAGTCAGCTGGCAGATGTGTGTCAGATTGTTGTAATGAGTTATGAAACCAGCGTCTCTTAAGTCCATGGTTTCTGGTGTCTAGCAGCATTATGAATTTAAGTTCCCAGGTTCATCTTTTGAAGCGCGTATGCAGGTTTCCTTTGAAGACGAGTATTGAAAGATCAGATATGTGGTGATGATTTTGTGAAAAGTGTTCGCCCATAGCTGATATGGTGGTTTTGTGTCTTATTTGCTGTGAGAGTTCATTTGATCACATAGTGATTGTCTGGTTTCACTCATATAATTTTTATTGGGGTATCTGATGCACTGGATGAGGTACACCACATGTGATTAAGTATGTGTAGGACCCATGAATCTTGAAAGGTGTGGTGTAGGGGGGTATTTATCATTGTAGCAGTGGAGATGTGTCTTCAGGTTTTGCATCTGTTTTTCAGGCAGAGTCTGGTGCCACTTTTAGTAGGTGCATCCCGCTCCGTGGACAGCTTGCTTCTGATGACTAGCTTGGCAAGGTTTGGGGGGTTGTTTTACGGCCAGAAGAAAAGGGTGTGGGAAAGATTTCTTTCAGGATGCGGGCCCCATCAAATATTAGTTGCAACTATTTGATGATACCTCATATTGATTCGTGTGAGGTGGTAGGTGACAGAGGTATGTGCTATCAGTGTTTTTTTGCCAGCTGTATTGAAGTGGGTTCTTCCAGGGTATTTGGGTGGTCCTTTCCATGATGCAATCTACTTCTCTAGTGGTATCCTTAATTAATGAAGGTGGTTTTAAGTGTGCATTCTGGACTTTCTCTTCATAGCAAATTCTGTGGTATCTAAGTGCTTGGCTGTAGATAACAGATTTCTTGGTGTGTCTGGGGCGGTTGCTGGATCTGTGGAGGTAGGCATGGTGATCCATGCATTTCTTATATATAGTCATTTGTAGGGTTTCACTGTTGAAGTTAATTTTGGCATCCAGGGAGTTGATACTTTGTGGGAATGTTGTAGAGAGAGTTTGATGGATGAGTGGTAGTTGTTGAAGTTGTGGTGGAAATCTATGAGAATTTAGGTCTTTTGTCCAGAGGATGAAAATATAATCAATATATATAAAACCTGGTCACCCTTAATGGCCTACTCAAAACCTCTTTTACAGAACATTATAATCCTTATTGCCCCCCCCCAACATGTGTTACCCCTTACGTTAAACTATCTGTCCCAACTTGTATTTAGCTCAGACACACTGACTTCTCTTCCCAGACCTGAAGAACTCTGAGTAGTTCGAAAACTTGTACCCTCCACCAACAGAAGTTACACTAATAAAAGATATTACCTGGATCCCTTGATGACTACCTGTCCTGTTCATTCACTCTGAAGCACCTGGCACTGGCCACTGCTGGAAGACAGGACACTGGGATATATGGACCTTTGGTTTGACCCACTATGGCCATTCTTATGTACCAACCTTGTCTCACTCATAACTAATTTTTGTTCTGAGAATAATACCGTTTATTAGGTTTGTAGTATTTTGTGGGCCAAGGAATAAAACCATTAATATGTAACAATATTTCAGCATTGTCTTGAACTCTTAAAAAAAAACTATTACCAATTGGAAGGGAGAAGAGTTTGAGTTTATGAATTACATGCCAAATGAAGCATTGTTTAATGTCTAAACATGAAAATTCTCAAAATTTTGAATTTCTCTTTACATTCAAATCTTCTATCAAGATTTTTAAAAATGACTAATGATTTGGGGTGCTTCGATTTTTGGATACCCAGCTTGAACAACCTTCTAGGAATTAGATTTTCAGAGGGAGTGCTCAGTACTTTCTGAAAGGCTGGCCTCTGAGGTGTCAAACTGAGGTACCCAAAGTCACTACTTGCTTTTGAAATTCATGGCCCCTTGTATCTCACAAGATATTTCTATTCACAAAACATCCTTAGAACAACAAGGATTTTTGAAGTGTTTACAGTGATGCATAAAGATACTAACACAAGAAAGGATCAAGTTCAAAAGGTGTCACTGGGGAAAAAATGTCTAATAGTAACCAATGGGTCAAATGCACATACAATCAGCATGCCATTTTAATGTAGCACTATTGAATGAAAGCCATAACGGATGGAAACAGGTTAATCTATTCTCTCCCTGGGAACTGGCATCAATTAAAAATAGTTAATGTTTAATTCTCTGAAAAGGAAAAATTTATCAGCATAAACTCATAACAGTAAATATAAACATTTCATTCCAGTTATGGGGAGAGGCAATACACTTGTAGCTCAAATATACCAGGCTTCTGATATGTCTTTTTGTGAGAAAAGTCAATAATGGTGAGTACAGTCTAACAATAATACTGCATGAAAACTACCTGATTAAAATAAAAAAAGTTGCTAAACGAAAAACAAAGGTAAGCAAGAACACTACAGAAGTACATGGACTGAAAGAATGTACAGAGAATTTAATCATAAGAAAACTTTAATTGTCCTGCTATGAAAATACTAATTTTCTGCAAAAAGAACAAGCGTATTTGTGGCACCTTAGAGACTAACAAATTTATTTGAGCATAAGCCACAAATACGCCTGTTCTTTTTGTGGATACAGACTAACACAGCTGCTACTCTGAAAATAATTTTCTGTGAACAAAAAATAATAAATAATTACTAGGCATCTAAGTTAATAATTAAGAGAAGTGAAAGAGTTCCCCTCTTGAGACGAACAGGGCAACTGACATCTCTCTCAATGGTATTCTTTCACTGTTCCAACTGCAGACTCAGCATTAGAAGAGTCCACTGGTTGCCTTTTAGGTCTGGTATACACAAATAAAAATAACAACCCATTCCTGACACCCAGTTCATCTGCACCTGGTTTATCGGCAACTGTAGACGGGGGGGGCAAACAAAAAAAACCTGTTCAGCATCTGTCCCCAACCCCTCAAATATAGTGAAGACTTGCTTAATGCTCAACTCAGTTTTTAATGGTTTATACTTGTAGTTAAACCAGGTGTAGATGAACTGACACTTAACCCATTACTGGCTCCTATTAGCAATGTGATGTTTTTTCTAGGATAGATCACAGTTCTTAGAAGGCTCTTTGTAACCAGAAGATCTAAATTTTGTTTGTTTTAAGTGAAAGCTTATCTTCTGAAACATAAAATGCTCCTGGAGTTTGAATCCATGGGATATGTGGAAATCCCAGGTGTATACATCTTCAGTAGTACCACAATTTATTTAGATTATTATTACAGCCACAAACAAAATTCAGTAAAGCTGTTTGAAACTGACAAAATCAACAATTTCGCATTAGTCACAGTATGAATTGCTGGCCTTCTTATATTTTAAATGGTAATAGGAAAACTGTTTTTCCTTTGAACATAAGCTAAATGTATTAAACTGCTTGTGTACAGTCTGATTCTGTACTTCTGACTTAGTTTACGGGTATAGCTCATGTGACAACAACGTGACAAAATTATACAGACAATCAAGTTTTTGTATGCAACTTTATACTGTGATACTGACATTATAAACTGCTGGGGAAGGTAAACAATGTTGATATTTAAATGATATTTAGAATTTTGTCTGTACTAGTGCTCTGTTTATTGGTGCTTAATAGTATGGCCTACTGAAATGTCAAGAATTTGTCTAGCCAACTTGCTACCTCAAAAATGCTTCAGAAGCAACATTAGACACATTCATCAAGGAAAAGAATGTAATAACCAACAGTGCACAATTAACATGATTCATCCCATCTATACTGGAGAATCAGTGTTTTATCCCAATAAAGGCATTCTTGTATCTTTTACTGTTGGTGTATATGCTATTTTTATGGCTCAACTAATAGTTTTGTGGTAATGTGGCAAGAACAAATAAATTAATGGCACACATGTAAATAGGGCACCCGAAATTAAGGAAATTATTTCCCCTCTGTAATGTATTGCCCCTGATATTGATCTAGGGAGTCAAGACAATCTATATCCAGTCCTTGTTCTTAACCCTCTCCATGTACTTAGTCCAGCCTACCTCATGGACCCTGTCCCTCTCCAGTCACACAGCTGATGAAAAAAAGTATCTCTTCAGCAACTTCTCCTTTCCTTTGATTACCCTTATCTGTCACTCCATCTGAATTTCTCTCTCAAATGCAGAGGTTTTCCTTATCTATATCTCTTAAAATCTTCTTTTCCTCTTCACACCAATTCATTTCAACTCCATTTAACTTTACAAAGCCTTTGAGATAAAGTTTATAGGACAGATGTTATATAAAGCAAAATTTCTTTGTATACATC
Source organism: Gopherus evgoodei (assembly GCF_007399415.2). Lineage (NCBI taxonomy): Eukaryota > Metazoa > Chordata > Testudines > Testudinidae > Gopherus > Gopherus evgoodei. The sequence continues at coordinate 110,197,576 of NC_044324.1, forward strand.
TTGATGCACAGGCCCTTAGCCATACAGTTCTCCTTGTTAAATGAAAATCAGCTACAACTGAGTTTAAACTGAAAATTTATATACCAGCAACTCTAAGTAATATAAAGTCTTGAAAAATTCCCAACTCATGGACTACACATTACACTAGTGTTACTTAAGATTTTATTTGTGAAGTAAACATAATTTGATCTGATGTCTGATTTCATTTGGAAGTTCATCTAATTAATCATGGCATTACCCTTTCTTATCCATCATCATTTCTGAGCAGCAAAGGAGATTAGCCTACATTACAGTATGCCTGCTAACACTATTGTAATTCACCCTTACAGAACTAAGGTAGAATTTTTCCACACTCAAACTGCACTTACGAACGAATACATTCATTTTTAGTTCCCTAGCCAGCCATTCTTATACCCCAACCCTTCACGCTACAAAAGAAAGGAGCTCTGCCCAGCTCCATCACCTTCATCCCTTTTGCAATTCTGAACCTGTATCTAGTCACTGGTGTAAATGTAAATCCTGTCCCAGCAGTACCAAGGGACAGAAGTTCTGGGGACCCTGAAAAGGCTAAATCAGGTTTCAAAGGCTGTCACTCACTCTTGCCTCTTATTGGCCAGTGGAGTTTTGGGAGAGGGGAAGGAAGAGATAAACAGCAGGGCAGAAGGAAAGTTTCCCAATTTCCTCCTCTGTTGCAGGAAATTCCTGTGACTGCCAGGGAAGGGGTTGGGGGGGGGGGGAGGGAAGTGTCTGGCTGCTGAAGCCACTTAGATATGTATTTGTTTGCTTGTTCCCACCCTCAGCTCCCTAGATGATCCCTGATACATTTTGCCACTACCAGTTTAAATGTTTGAATGATTTTGCAAGATGCCATGAACGCTGGCCTCAAACCAGCAGAACATTTAAATGTGTGAGTAATTTCATTGAATTCAATAGGACTACTTACGGTTTAAAGTTAAGCACACAGAATCAGAGAAGTGAAGGGTTGGAAGGGACCTCATGACATCATCTAGTCCAGCCTCCTGCTCTTAATGCAGAACTAAGTAATAACTAGACCATTCCTGACAGGTGTTTGTCTAACCTGTTCTTAAAAACCACCACCAATAGAGATTCCACAATCATTCTAGGCATTTTATTCCAGTGCTTATCTACTCTGACAGTTAGGAAGTTTCTCCGAAGATGTTTAAATGCTTTGTTGGATTGAGACTTGGGTGTTCACCACCTTGCAGAATCAAGCCCAAGTGCACAGAGACATGGGAAGGTAGTGGTTTTAAGAGATGCCAAGCCACCTGTGCCATCTGCTTTGGTTTCCCTCCCTGATATCAGAGATGTGCTTTTGAGCAACATGTGTCCTACACCGATTCCCAGCCTGAAATTGAGTCAAGAACAAGCAGCAGGGTGGTGAGACATACACTGGTGCAGGCTTGAGATCACAGAACTTTCAAGGGGGCAGGCTTGAGTTTGCTCCACACAAGAATCTTACTTGCCAAGAAACTCTCTCGTTCTCTTGCATTAGGCTCCAGATCCCTTCAACTTCTCTTCTAGCATATGTCAGAATCATGTGTTTCTGGGTATTAGCAATCTGAACAATCCAATTTATTAAGGGTGAAGTACCTTTAAGTATTTTCACTAACAGCTCAGGATATAAATGTGCTATTACTCATCAAGATCTCAGACTTCAAGACTCTTTCCAGCAATAAGCCTTTGCCTCCCAAAAGAGTTAAAAAGTGATCTAATTATTTTTAAAGTTACTGGAGTATCCAGACAGCATCGTATGTGGTTTGGAATAATTAATAAATACAAACAAAGGGTTCAGTCTATGCTGCTATCTTACTGTACAAATCTCCTCAACTTCCTGTCAGATAGAGGTGTTCGCCACAAAACTTATAACATCTCCTTTAGTGTTTTGCTAAAAACTCTTGATCTAGATGATACTGCAAGATAGAGATATGTTAGCCCCGTTTGTTAATTTGACTGTTAACCATCTCCCAGAGCCTACATTAAATGAAAACTGCAATATTGTTATGTTTGCTTTAATAGTGCGGCTTTAGTGTTAGAAATCACAGACACAGGTCCAGGCAACAGAATTCGGCTTGCCGGTGGCCATGGTAAGCCATAGCCTTTCGGCTTCTGCAACCTTCATAAAAGCAGTGCCCTCCTTTCCCATACCAAGCAAAGCCTGTTGAGTGCTGTGGTTTTCATGTTAACGTGCAGCAGCAGAAACCAAACTAAACCCCCTCATCCAATTCTCTGGGATAATAGCTTTACCCCTCTCCCCACTGCGGAGCTGGTATCAGGAAAGATCCCTGCTAGCCAAATGCGAACAGCATAGCACCAATGGCCCCTACTCCTCCACCGCTTGGCTAACTGCGGGGAGGATTTCTTTTCAGCCACAGGCAAACAGCCCAGTAGGAATGGCCACCTCTGAATGTCCACTTAATTAAATTCCTGTATTTCAACCAGATTACCATGAATGATATCACTCTCCTGAGGATAACAAGATAGATAAAGGGATGTTGCTTGAATGTCAGCAAACACTGGGACCATACACTATCAGGCTTTGTCATGCAAGGATACCAGATTACTTGCTACTAGCAGGGCATGGTAAAGTGTCCTACTATGGAGGGCAGAATAAGGCTACTGTCCCCAGAAACCTTCTGCAAAGGCTTTCAGAGTACCTTCAGGAAAGCTTCATGGAGATGCCCTGGAGGATTTCCGCTCCATCCCCAGACATGTTAACAGATTTTTCCAGTAGCTGTACTGGCCGCGAATGCATCCCAAGTCCTCAGGGCAAATTAATGATTAAAAAATGCTTGATTTTAAACCACGTATTGTATATACAAAAGGTATACTCACCAGAGGTCCCTTCTATGGCTTCATTATCCGGGATACCGCCTTGGGAAGGTATTTCAGTCAGGGTGAGAAAAAGCTCCTGGCTGTTGGTGAGAACGTTGTGCTGTGTGCTCTCCTGAAGCTCGTCTTCCTCCTCATCTTCCCCATCCACAAAATCCTCAGCCATGGCTGAGAGTGCCCCCTCCTCAGAATCCACAGTCAGGGATGGGGTAGTGGTGGCGGTCCCCCCTCTAGAATTTCATGCAGCTCAGCATAGAAGCTCTGTCCCAGAGCATCCGTTTGATTCTTTGGTTTTCTCGTATGCTTATCTGAGCTCCTTAACTGTCATGTGGCAATGCGTTGAGTCCCTGTTGTGGCCTCTCTCCATCATGCCTTTGGAGACTTTTTCAAATGTACTGGCATTTCGTCTTTTGGAACGTAGTTCTGATGGCACGGAATCATCTCCCCATACAGTGATCAGATCCAGTACCTCTCATACGGTCCATGCTGGAGCTCTTTTTCGATTCTCAGACTGCATAGTCACCTGTGCTGATGAGCTTGACTGGCCAAACAGGAAATGAGATTCAAAGTTTGTGAGGCCTTTCCTGTACACCTGGCCAATGCATCTGAGTTGAAAGTGCTGTTCAGAGCGGTCACAATGGTGCACTGCGGGATAGCTCCTGGAGGCCAATACTGTCGAATTGCATCCACACTAACTCTAATTCGAACTGGCGATATCGATTTCGGCGCTAATCCCCTTATTGGGGAGGAGTACAGAAATCGATTTTAAGAGCCCTTTACGTCGAACTAAATGACTTCATCGTGTGGATGGATGCAGGGTTAATTTGATTTAATGCTGCTAAATTCGACCTAAACTCATAGACCAGGCCTAAGTGAATAAAGAAACTCGGGATCAAAGTGCAAGAGTGAACCTCTTGACTGGACATAGTGTGCTCAATTCTAGTCAGTTACACTGAGACTTATGCACAGATCTGTAGATAAAACCAGACCCAGTAATATCTGGTTCATGGTGGCAGTTTAAAAAGTAGTTTGACAGAATTTATTCTTAAAAAAGTTTCTCACACAGTCCAAATCAAGTTGAAATGTGTTCTAGTCAGGACACCCTGACAAAGGAGTCAGGTGGTCAGTGTTATGTGAGTAAAAGGGAAGCAACACCTCTGCTTCAAATATTTGAACACATTATCTGAATTATATACATCTAAAAGAAACTATGTTCAAATCACATTCCACAAAAAAGGCTGATATATTCTTCAATGGGGGGGGGGGGGAAGTTTAGAGTTAAGGCTGAAACTAATCTAATTCACCACTTGTACATCCAGCTACCTACCTACCAACACTTAACAGCCCATACTGATGTTTGGAGACTTGCATCAACAAGAAGAACAATAGTGTAAATCAAGATAAGCAAGTTTCATCATGACCACTATTCAAAAATTGTGTTTGAATTGTTTTCCTGCCCAACCCTGACCCACGTGGTTTATTGGGTCTGGATTTTACTTCCAAAATTATTTCCAGAAGGCAAGGACCATGGCCTAAATTTTGAAAAAAGTATAGTGATTCTGGCTGCCAAATTTAGGAAACCTTAAACGGGCTTTGATTTTCCAACATAAAATGTGGGCGCTCAGCACTTTTAGAAAATCAGGTCCCTTTTACGGGGTCTCAAGTTGTGCACCCAAAAACTGAGGCACCCATAATCAATGGACACTATTGAAAATTCAAGCTTTTACCTTTATGCATCATGAACATCTACAGTGCTAACAACAACAAAAGCAAATGTCTTAACTGTAAGAAGTGTTCATGGTATAAATCCAATTTAGATAAATTTTAAAAACATCTACACAACCAGAATAGCCTCTATCTAGTATGTTTTGACAACTAAAAAATGCTGACTGGGGGTCACTAAAGTAGTTTATCTCCAGTGCAAACCTGTATATAAAAGTTTATAATGTTGAGCATTTGCCAAGGAAGTGCAGCCAGTGGAAACTAAGAAGTAGATAGCAAAGTAGAAGAGATGTCTTATTAAGTTTGCGGACGATACCAAACTGGGAGGGATTGCAACTGCTTTGGAGGACAGGGTCAAAATTCAAAATGATCTGGACAAGTTGGAGAAATGGTCTGAGGTAAACAGGATGAAGTTCAATAAAGATAAATGCAAAGTGCTCCACTTAGGAAGGAACAATCAGTTTCACACATACAGAATGGGAAGAGACTGTCTAGGAAGGAGTATGGCAGAAAGAGATCTAGGGGTCATAGTGGACCACAAGCTTAATATGAGTCAACAGTGTGATACTGTTGCAAAAAAAGCAAACATGATTCTGGGATGCATTAACAGGTGTGTTGTAAACAAGACACGAGAAGTCATTCTTCCGCTTTACTCTGCGCTGGTTAGGCCTCAACTGGAGTATTGTGTCCAGTTCTGGGCACTGCATTTCAAGAAAGATGTGGAGAAATTGGAGAGGGTCCAGAGAAGAGCAAAAAGAATGATTAAAGGTCTTGAGAACATGACCTATGAAGGAAGGCTGAAGGAATTGGGTTTGTTTAGTTTGGAAAAGAGAAGACTGAGAGGGGACATGATAGCAGTTTTCAGGTATCTAAAAGAGTGTCATCAGGAGGAGGGAGAAAACTTGTTCACCTTAGCCTCCAATGATAGAACAAGAAGCAATGGGCTTAAACTGCAGCAAGGGAGATTTAGGTTGGACATTAGGAAAAAGTTCCTAACTGTCAGGGTAGTTAAACACTGGAATAGATTGCCTAAGAAAGTTGTGGAATCTCCATCGCTGGAGATATTTAAGAGTAGGTTAGATAAATGTCTATCAGGGATGGTCTAGACAGTATTTGGTCCTGCCATGAGGGCAGGGGACTGGACTCGATGACCTCTTGAGGTCCCTTCCAGTCCTAGAGTCTATGAGTCTTTTGGCATTTTTTGGCATTGCTCTGCCCAGCCTCATGCTACTTCATACCATTGCTATCCTTATTACATACTTCGGAAAGCACAAAAATTTGAAGGGCTCAAGCCACTGCTGCTCTACATTGACTGACATTACTTTGTTACTAATGTATCAATTCATTAAAGAAAAACTTTACATCAGTACAGTGGACAAGTCTTCAACATCCGTAAACTATAATGTGAAAATCCGATTACGCTCATCCACATTTAAATAGGACTTTGAATATTAGAAGTGTTTTGCAATTCCCGCCCTTCCACCTTGCTTCACTTGAAAGTTTGACCCCAAGTTTCTTCCAGATGAAGAGGGGAAACTGGCAGGGGATCATTCTACTGTGTCCATTAGAGGGGTCCTTGAAGAGGGATGGGAAAAGGGACTGAGGGGAGGGATATTAAACTGAAGGGTGTATCCAAATTCCTCCATTCCACATTGATCTGTGCTAATATGTGGGTCCAAACATGCAGAAAGTGGGATAACCTGGTGGGTAAAAATGAGATAGGAGAAGCTGTCATAAAGCAAACTGGTAAGCTATCTGACAAGACAGACAAACAGACTGCTTGCTATTTCCAGACTGTCTACATGAGCTTGCTGAAGATGAAAAGTGAGGAGCTAGTCATCACCTTCTATAACTCTCCTCTTTCCTCCTAAACTGGTTAGGCTACGTAGGCATAAAGGACTGGTAACAGTAGAATGATTGAGGGGAGGAACTGCTTCTTTTTAGGGAGTAGACTGTAAATCCCCAAAAACTTCAATGTAGCCTGAAAGTCCTTGAGACTGTGAATCTTGCCATCAGTCTGCTGAGAAAAGAGGGTCTGTTCCTCAAAATGGAGATCCTGAGCAGTCTATAGGACCTCCTGTGGAAAATCTGATGATTGCAATAACAATATGTAGGTGTTCATGGCTTCAAATGCCATAGCCCTAGCTACAGAGTCTGCCCCGTGCAATGAAGCCTGGAGAGAGGTCCTAGCCAGCAGTTTACCCTCTTCCACTATTGCCCGAACCTCTTGCCTGACATCTCCTGGTAACCTGTCTGCAAACTTGAGAATATTGTCCCAGAGACTGAAATTTAACTTACCCAGCAAGGATTCCTAGTTCAAGATACAAAACTGGAAACCACTCAGTCCTTTTGACTGTTGGCAAAGAGAAGATAGGATTTCTCACAAAATTCTAATGGGTTCCAGAATGGTCTCATTTATAATGAGAGCTATTTAGTATATCCCTTCTGATCCCAAAATGTCCATCAACCGGTAGGAGCTCTCCTGAATTACCTCCACCTGTATGCCCAGGAGGAAGGAATCCTCTTGAATAGGTCCTGACAGGCCCTGTATTCATTCTGAAGAAGCAAAGACACTCAAGATTCCACTGCCCCTTTGGGCGATGAGGAGGAGGAACACAAAGCAGGTTGAGTGGAGCCTCAACTCCTCCAAAGGAGATTCTGCTGGGCCTGCTCAGCATCCTACTCAGTACTAGGGGTAAATTCCTGAGCCTCTTCACACAAACTATCATGGCATCTACTAGGAAACCTGGAGGGAGAAGGGTGCAGGAAAGATCTGGTGGTGGGAAGAAACCACCTGGGTTCCAATATGGCAATTGGTAGGGCATTGGACCAAAATCTCTTTGGTCCCTCAATCAACGTGGAACCTCTGCCAGATACCAAAGACAAAATCCCCTCAATGATGAAGAGTGACGCCTCCTATCTTGGGAGCAAGACACACATGACTAAGTCTCTGATTCTGAAGAACAGCCTGAGTCATCCAACCAGTAGAGCCCCGCATGGATTCAAAAATTTTCATCTGCATCTGATCCAAGTTGGTAAACCAGTGCTCCCAAAACTGTGGGGTGCACTCCCATAGGAGGATGTAAAGGAACATTCAGAGGAGGCATACAGGGAGGCTCAGGCCAGCCCCCATAGGAGGGAGAGTGGGGGCAGACAGAGCACCACCCAGCCACACACTGATCACAGCCTAAATCCAGCCCCAACCAGTTCCGCTCTGGGCCCTGCTCCAACCTCAGCCTAGCCACAGTTCCATTCTGCCCCCTGCTCCATCCCAGTCCAGCTCTGCATTCATTCCCTCTTTACCCCCAGGCCAGCCCCAGCTCTTCCCTCACTCCCCAGTTCAGCTCCTAGCTCTGCTTTCAGCCCAAGCTCCTCTGCTGAGCCAACTATGCAGTAATGGAGGTGGGGGAATGGACAGATTCCCATTACTGGTAAGGGGAGGGGGGCGGCAACAGAAAGTACAACTGTATCCACAGATGAAAATATATATCTGTGGATTTTCACGGCTCTACCGACTGGGGCTGTGGTACCCTCAAGTGACGAGGACCACTGTTGAGACTGGAGATGATGGTATTGAAGGAAGCATTTTGACCTTGCCTCTAGACAGCACAGGGCAAGGAGGCGCAAGAGGGTCTGATGCTGGCCTCGGTACCAGAAGTTGATCTCTACCTATAGGCATGTCTGATCCAGACTGAGAGTTCATTGGTACCAGATGAGATGTCTCCTATACTGCTGGAGAGGCTCTTATCCACAGGCATAGGAGATCCTGTGCCACAGTATATGCCTCATATGAATCAATCTCTGATTCTGAAGAGGAGCCTCAGTTATCCTACTGGAAGAGCCCTGTGCAGATACAAACATCTGGATCCGAATCCAATCCACGTTCTGCAAAAATGGTAAACCAGTGGTCCCCAAACTGTGGAATCAAGAAGGTCCCCTGACACTGTTGTTGCTATACTGAAGGGTTTGGTACATCAGCAGGTATCAGTCTCAACTTTACAGGCACAACTAGTGCCAGAATTGATGACCTGACATAAGATGCTGTCACAACATCAGGGAGCACCTCTTCTCAGAGGACACACTACCCTTTTTTCCAAGCCTGTTTATTGGTTGACAGTACGAGGCTTCTTGATCTCTTGGAGGATGTAGTCCTTCAAAGCACCCTGTCAATGCTTTCTTTGAGGTACTGGGGAAGGAGAGCGGCACTAAGATGCAGCAATGTATGGAGAAGCACTTCTGACTGAAGTAGATACAGGAAGGTTCTGATGGTGGACACAGAGCTGCTCCATTAGAGAATATACAACTAGAGCTAGATCTCTGTCAGTGGAAGAGATAGGGTGAGATGCAGAGGGGATACTCAGCATTACTGGGTAGGTATCATATGAACTCTGGATTGTTGAAGTGTACCTACACACGATTTCAGAATTCAAAATGGGTTCCAATAAGAACTGGATGTTTGTTTCCGTGACACATGTTTTTCATTATGCCCATCTTCCTCTTGTGTTGACATTCTTCTGAGATGAGACCTTGTACTTGATAGTATTCATCTTCAGTTCAAGCCTATGGTTGACTTCCTGAACACCACGTTTTTGTTTGTACTGAATTCTGTAACCATATCACTGTGTGTTTGCGTCAGCTTTCTATCTGCACAGAATCCTGATCAGAAAAATTGTCTGTGAAGAGAAAAGTAATTTGCCTTCTTCCCTAAAGCCAATATTTTTGCTTCTCCTCAGGGGCCTATGTAAAAATGCTCAAAGAAGAGAAAAGAAAAAGGCTGCCAGCCTTTTGCAGAACAAACTTTGTCTGAGGATGGTAAAACGGGAATATTTTAAAGGCAAGCTTCTTTTAGGAACTTATTTAGATATTTCAGAGAGGGCCCTATGCTGTGTCCCCCAGACTAGCTGGAGGAAGAAATAGGATAGGGAGCAGCCTGTAATACTTCAACCTGAAATAGAAATAAATCACTTGACAGCTGATTAAATTCATGCCATGGCCTGGTTGCTGAGATTGGGAATGAGACAGAGCTGTTCCTGGAATTCTTGCACAATTCCACAGGGTACTCTCACTAGACAATATCTACTGACCTCATTTAATCAAAGCTATAGATAGCTTATTTACTGCCAAACTGACAGAGCCTGGCATCAGTTTGGGTTCTAGCTCCAGATAGGACTGGTTGGAGAACTGCAGATAACTAAAGCAAAAGAGTGTAGTTATTGACCCTGCATTTGTTCTAGCTATTACCTGCAAAGACTTATTTTCTTTTGTTGTACTTCCCAGACTGCTTGATCTTGTTGTATGACTACCTTTCTGTAGAGCCAGTCAGAGTCAGGATTGTAAGAGGACTTTTCTGAACACTCTGAATTGCAACAGTTTCTCAAAGTTTCTAGTTGTATCACTGGTAACAGATTTGTGTGAACATCTAATCCCAAAAAGCCTTGTATGTCTATATGAACCAGATCTGAAACCCACTTTTTAAAAACTGATTGCTAGTCTAAAAATGTGAAAGTTCAGAATTTTCCTCAGAAAAGCTCTGCAGCAAGGAGGTCAAGTGGGGGCAGAAAAAAAGCCTGGAGGGAATTTCAGGAAGTTGGGCCTTTCCCTGCTGCCAGTGACTAACAGGTCTGGTTCTGCCCCCAAGATGCAAAGCAGGCTGAAGTATACATTTGTGGTCTTTTGCATGAAGAAGGAAAAACCTCTACCAGAAAATAGTGGCTAAAAGCATTGGGAGTCTTTAAAGACTCCCTGGGTGTTTAAAAAAAAGGTTTTCAAAGGTTGATATAAACAAGCAAGCATCATAATGACCATATTTGATACACAAAATGCTTGTAAGAGACATTTCATTTAATGAGTTACATAAAATGCAGCAGCGGCTCCAGACACCAGCACTCCAAGTACATGCCTGGGGCGGAAAGCCGCAGGGGGTGCCATGCCGGTCCCGGCAAGGGCAGCAGTCAGGCACCTGGGGCGGCTTGCCTGTGGGAGGTCACCAGTCCTGCGGATTCAGCAGCGGGTACGCTGAAGCCGCAGGACCAGCTGATCTCCCGCAGGCAACTCACCAAATCTGCGGGACTGGGGACCTCCTGCAGGCACACCGTCAAAGGCGGCCTGCCTGCCGTGCTTGGGGCGGCAAAAAAGCTAGAGCCGCCCTGATAAAATGTCTCCCAGCAGTCACTGAAGACCGCATTTTAACACAACTAACATTCAACAGACACGGAAAGGTTCAGATACCCATTTTACTGATTAACCCCTGATCACCACCTTAGGAGGTATCAAGTACAGTAATTATGGAGTACTTATGACCGCATGACATCTCAGCAGAGTCAGCAATAAACTGGATAGAAAAGTGTAAGCATATACAACAATGAAAATCTATCTTTATCTTTTATTCCAGTTTACTAACACTAATTTGTTTCAACTCCTTCAACAATTTATTCATTTAAAAATTACTGAAACTTAATTAAAATAATTTTGGAAAAGGCCAGGTATTTCATAATAGGGATATTTTTATTGCCTTTTCTTTTTATTGTATGAGGGAACTGGGAAAAATTCACTCAGAATTCCATATTCTGAGATGATCGCTCCTCTGTTTATCAGGTAGGCTGCATGTGGCACATATGCATAAAACACCAGGTCTAAAAACGAATTAGAAACACAGCTCTGATATTGAAAAAACCTTTCTATAGTTCAATATCCTTCTATAATAATTAAATCATTGTTTCTGTGATTTCTTTAGATTAAGCATGGAAATCAAGATGACAGGAGTCAGGTTAATAAGATCATGCAAACAGGTAAACATACATACATGACTCCCTAAATCAAAGAGTTTTCCTGAATTTACCAGGACAGTTACCACCGAGAATAGCAACTCCAGGTGAGTTGGAGAAGAGAGCTCTAAACTTAGCATTAGTACTGAAAAGCTTTGCCGAAGTAAAGGATGTGATTACTAAAGTAACTAAGATCCCTTGTATTTTCCTGTGATGATGATAGGAAGCACTGTGAATACTGCAGAAACCAGAGTTACCTGTAACTGTATAAAATTTACAAAGTTAATTAGCAAGTTAAATATCATTACAGTTTTGAAATAGGCTAACAACATTAGATCTCTGGTAAACTGTCCAAATCCATCCAATAACCAGGCAAAAGATTTAACTGCGACAGTGCACAATTCTTCATCATGATAGGGGATTGTATGTTAAAAACATTTATTACCAGTGTCATCACAACACAGTTGACTAATTAGGCTAGTGAGCGATGTTTTAATCCAGGCCTAAAACATTTACAGGTCTGCATAATCCTATCCACACTGATGATAAAAAATCTGCTATACCATGGACACCACTACCCATTGTAGACAACTTTGCACTCACATAGTTCCTGAAGTATCTGTAGATGGGACTGTAGAGTCAGTAGAAATCATGTTTTAAAAATCTTCATCATGATCATTCCTGCCATATTCAAGATTTCTTTAAAAAAGTTTAACTTTAAGAAAACATATTTCTGTATTAGAAAATTGAGTTCAAGAATTTAACATCCGTATAGGAGTACTTACTTCTAATTTGCCTCTTGATTTCCTTTGAAGAATCTAACCAGTTCTAAAAAAGAAAGAACATCAGTAGATAAGGAAATAATTCAGATGAATGAATGTGTGTGATATAATTTCATGAATTAAAATAAGTACTTGTACAGTACATTCTTCTGATATTCTACTTTGAAAGTACCCTGTAGAATTTTTGAGTTAACTTGTAACTTTCCATCAAAATTGTGCTTTGATTTTCCTCACCCTCCGCCCACACACACACAGCTTATTATGCAACATTTCTTACTTCATTCTCTTAGAAAAAACCTTATAATTCTGGAAATTAAATGATATTTTATAGTCTTCTATTTTGAAGGAAATTATACCTCACAAATCACCAAGTAATTTCCTTTCATTTATTCCTTTTATTGACAGAAAGCAGACAGAAAGCAGTAAGTAATTTCTACTTACTCCTGCCTGCAAACGAATACAAAGTTACTGAATTAAAGATACTTCTCTCCCATTTTCTACAAAGTAAAAATAGTCTTTCTTCTCTCAGCGTCACCCAAACATTAGCTCTGGCAACACTAGGAAGTGTTGGAAAAGATCTGTTCACAAAGCTTACTTTTTTCCATATTGCCCTCTTTTCAAAGGGTTCACATTGTGAACCAAGTATGGCATTAAAAGCACTGGCCAAAATGTTCAAACAAGTATCCATATCTATATTTAGGCACCAAGATGAAAATTGCCTGCTTTTCAGAATTAGGAGCTTAGCTAATAAAGGATGTACCACCTTCAAAACAGAAAGCATCCCAGTACAATCTATGTAATTTACTACAATTTGAAATTGGTGTACCTATTGGGTTTCTGGGAACTGGGCGGGCTGAAACCTGCCCAATGCTAAAGGATCCCCCTGAGCCTAAGGGGAGGATCTACAGGACCTCAAAAATCCAACTGATTCCGGGGGACAACTAATAAAAGAACAGGGACAGGAGTGCAGTCAGAGGATCATAAGAAGGGAGCCTGACAGGGACACCGAGCAGAGAACCCCGGACAGCGCTCACTGCTCCTCAAAAGGCATCAAGGGAGCCAGTGGACGCCGCCCAGAGGAACTCTGCCTGGATACGTGAACGGACTAAGAATCGGAAACAAGCCCCACAGTCACAGGAGTCTCCATTGGCCAACCTCCTCTCCCTGGTTGTGTAGATGGCCATTTTAGCCAGGGCAAGGAGGAGGCTGACCAGGAGGTCCCGCGACTTTGTGGGGCCACGGATAGGGAGTGCATAGAGAAGGAGGTGTAACTAGGCATTTAACCCTGTAACTGATCATCCAGAAGTATTTCTAGAGGAGGAGAATTGAAAAAGACAAAATGTAATTATTAGTAACTGAAATTATCCAGATTGCTAATCTTATCCACAGACATTATGTAAAAGAGGCCTGCAAAGCTTAAGGAACTTATAACATAGAGCCTTTTGTTTATTGATACAAACCAAGTCGAGGTTGTTTGAAACCATTGCATTCAAATATCATGGCAATGAACGTTGTATAAAAACATTCATTTCCAAATTCTACATATATACTCTGTAAATCAGGTTTAATGTATTTTCAGAAGGGGTGAGGAAAGAGATAGAGGCTGAGATAGGCAAGGGCAAGAGGGGCAATAATTTCACTTCACCATCTACCCCGCAGGTGTCTGCTTTAAAATCTCCCAGGGATTCCAGAGGTGTTGTATTGCCAAGGCTGTTGAGGGAATATCTGTATCAGTGCATTTGTTGCCTGACCTAGCTACATTCTCTCCCTTCCAATGCATCCCACTTTTGGAGCTGTGCTTACATGCTCCCAAGGTCTTTTCTTGCCTTAGGTAAATTTAGCTCAGTAACAGCAAATGCACTAAGCTGCAGTTCCTTAGGGCTTCTGTGGAGCAGAGAAATTTGTACCAAAGTAACCACACTGATATTTTCACTCTAGTGGAATCCTTTAACATAGACATGCCTTGCATCAGTGTGACTTACCCTACGAATTTCCTGGAGTGAACCACACTGGTCCAAGCTATTTTTGGTTATACTAGTGTAAATTTCCCTTGCCCAGAAAAGCCCTTAGATTGCGTTAAAAACTTGCTTTAAAACTAATGATAGCACCTGCAGGGAAAACATGATCATAACATAAGATGAAAAAGATTTTCCACTCTAGTTCTACACCTTAACTTATTTGCACACATATAGCTACTGATTTGGGATTTTTAGTTAACAGTGTTTCACTTCACCAAGAAAAACAAAACTAAATCCAAGAGCGCCAAGAAAATTCCTCTCGATAAGATCTCATTATTTTGGAGTGAGCAGTGAAGATTTTTCAATAGTGTTCTATAATATTAGCAACTATATTTTTATAAGAAGTGATTATAAATTTCCTTTTCTATAAACTTCTTTAAATTATGAAAATCATTCAGGATTTCTTACAGAAGAAGGACTGATTCAGCCTGCTTCTGCACTGGCTATTACAAATTTGTTCAAGGCTACTGCATTCTGTATAGTTGTGGTTATAAATCATCTTGTTTTTTTGTAACAAAAAACCCCAAAAACCTGGACATCCTCTACTCTTCATAAGCCACCCAACTGCCATCTAGTGGAAAAGTCTTTCCAGGTGAAATCCTGGTCCTACTGAAGTTAATGGAAGTTTTGCCATTGATTTCAAAATGAGACCAGGATTTCATTTTCTGTGTGTCTAGCTAGGCTTTCAGTTCTAGCATTAACACAATTCTTCAAATGAGCAAGGAAGAGTTTTATGCTATTTTATATCAACAACAATGATTTAAAGGTTAAGTCAGTGGCTTTCCCTCTAGAGGTTTCCCACATTAAGTTTGCAAATAAACAAGCTCATATTTGTCATAATTTTCTTTCAAATACAGTGATAATGGTTTAGAACTTAGTCAAAATTATGCAAAAACACAATTTCATATATGTACCACTTTTACATAATATTTTGGCTTTAACGTTACGGAATACTATGATGTGGTAGTATACTTAACAGTCATATCTGCTTATAAAGAGCAACATTCTTTACTTTAAACTAGAAAGTTTTAAAATGAAAAAGGCAGCCTTTTGTTTTGTAAGAGATACTAGTTTCACTTTTTCTGATTATTTCTAAACCTGGAAGTAGTTCATAGTTTTAGCAGCAATTTCCTAACTTTGTTAATTAACTTTATTTTGCATATCTTTGCCTACTGATTTCAGGGCACCTCTGCCAGATAAAATCAGTGGTCCTCGCTGCATAAGGTGGGTCTAATGTTCTACATAATATGGGACCTTAGCTATAATACACAGGAATAGTTCTCTAAATTCATGTATTTCACAGTTTTTTTCTGTGCCCTTCATTTTGGCTAGAGTATTATAAATCTATCTAAGCAGTCTATCCTGATATGGGCCATTTTGCTTTGGCTTATTGCGAAAGGAAAAGACAGTGTTTTAGCACAGAAGATTTAAACGTATGCATGTTAAGTTTGATCCAGTAGGCAAAACAAGATCATTGTTACATTTGTAAATGATAGGGTTAGACAAGTAGACAGAGTAATGAATTGTCAGAGAATGTCAAAATATTCTCCACCATTACAAAATACAAAGTGTTTTTGTACAAATCCAGAAAAGCAGCATTTCCAGCTGTGATACAGATCATCACAGAGCACAAAACAGAGTATTAATAGAGCATTCATGAACTCCCTGTTGATTTCATTACCCTATGTGCCATCTAAACTTTTTGCAAACAACTTTAAATGTTTCTACAAACTCTAAAATTTCAGAGAAAAAGTATATTTTTAACTTTATAACATTTTTTTTAAAAAGTTTAATAAATGCTAATGAAGTGTAGTTTTAAGTTACAATACATCTCTCCCAGCTGCACAGAACACTGACATGGAAAAAAAAAATCAATAGGATTCCCTATATTTGCATTCCTGATGTTGCATTAGGGAGCAGCTCTAATTCTCCACTCAGAAGAGTGCATGGCATTCAGTTTTCCACACCCCACAGCTGCAGTCTAGCACACCAGCTGGCTCATAAATGAGCGACTGTGATAAGTGCACAAGAATGGGAAAAACACATCATTCAGCATTTAGCACTGACTGAGCTGGAGGTCAGAGATTTGTGGCATTTTAATCTAAGGAGGCAACAGCCACAGCAGGAAAAAATGGATCAGAATGAGCTGGCGCCAAAATGAGGAAACAATCTAATCTTCAGAATCTTAATACAGAAAGGGGGAATAGAAAAGAAGATCAGCCCATAAGAACTGTGAAGCTTCCAACTCTCTGCTTTTATTTTAAATCTGTGGCTCAAAGCAGCTAGTAATAGTGTTTTGTTTTTTTTTCTGGATCAATGAACTCAAGAAGTGAGATAACCATTTTGAAACACAAAGGAAAAAGAGTTGTGCAAAAGAAGAGGTAGGAATGTAATAGGAGATGGAGAATTTCAAGCATATGGTTTGTCCCTAAAACCCAGATACATGCAAAAGACCTGAAGCTTTACACAGCAAAGAGGAACATACTGTTTTTACCATTCTGAAAAATACTATAAATATGAAATATTTCCATATATATGTAATGAGACCATGACTAGAACTTTTAAAATTGTAAAATTCCAAGTGCACCTATTTTATTTAGTCCCACTCTGTATAGGTACACAGTCCCAACCATCAAGTATTTTGTGAACATGCACCATGGATGCAAGTCAAAAAACACACTACATGGAACTGGTAGTGTTGCCCTGATAAAAAATGGAAATAAATGCACCTCAGTCTCAGACATAGGAAGAAAGTATGTACAAGATTCACAGCACATGCCGGGCCATTCATCCTCCTCTAGAAAGAGCATAATTATTCAGAGATACCATTTAAATTTATTTCACTCGACATGTCAAGATTCAGGATGGACCTGTCATCACTGAGGATATTTGAAAATACACGGAATAAAAACAAAACAAAAAAAAAACAACCCTTTCTACTCCTACTTGGTGGCATGAGTTCAATGGCATTCTTTGCAAGAAGAGATTGGAGTTCTTGCTATTGTTAAGCTTTAAGAATACACACATTTTGGGGGACTAGGGAGCATTATTTAGAGGAGTTTATTTAAAGCTGACTTTATAGTCCCTCTGTTATGAACTTGTGTATTTAGCACTCTGTAGCCAACAAGTATTAAAGGATTCAAGCCTCTCAAACAGACTGGTCTTTGAAGGTGAATACTGGCAAGACTGAAATGTTCTAAAGTGAATACCTAACAACCAGAGATTACTGCTGCTGGAAATTAGTGGTTCAAAGCAGCCTCTGCTTCTGCGGGAAGGGTTGCCAAACACTCTTGCTCCAGTCATACTGAACAATTAAATATCAAAACTGTCAATGCACCATGAGATCTCACACATAAGATGGTTGAAGGCATCATTTGTGTCTTGCTTCAGACTGTATTGTGAAAGAACAGTTGCAAATGAATCCAGCAGAGGCCAGCTAAGTAACCTACATCTTCTAATTCGTTCTAGGAGACAAAGACAAAAGCCTGCTTTCTCCTCAAATTTTTCTTGCTTTACAGCATTAATGCATTAAATGAATGCTGATGCTCATAAAAACTAACAGATCCAGTTTAAAAAAAAAACAAAAACTTCACACACAGCTATGTCAAAGCATCTCAAACCAGACCTGAGGACCTCTCTTAGTTCCAAGTTAGATTACATAGTTTTTTTCCTTAACAGTTTTATTTAGTATTAAGTACTGCACACTTTTCTCTGTGTGGCAGGGAGCTAGCAATATGTGCAGGAGTCTTGGAAAAGTGGGAGATGGGCAGTAGCAAATGTGGGGAAGTCAGAGGGTTAAAAGATTGGATGGATGTGTTTACAGGGGCTTCCAGAAGAGTTTCTAACTACTTTCAAAGGAAAAGTTTAAGACTTGAAAACAATTTTTTTTTTAAATCAGCTCATGTACTTTTTTTATTTCCTAAGTGGCATAAGGTAGAGGGGACCAAAGACAGAGCTAACTGGAATCGACGCAGAGAGGAAGTGGAACCATAGCTAAGGCAGATGTTGAAAGAGTAGTAGAAGAACTATTAAGGAAGGACAAGGCTGCAAAACTCCAGGGAAGATAGGATGGCAATGAGGAGAATGTGACTGACAATACAGAAGACAGCAGAAAGGTGAAGAAGGGTGAAGAAATTATATATAAACATGTACCTACCATAGTACAAAGAAACCCGTACTGGATATTAATAGCAGCTATAGTAGTAATTGTTCAACTTTGAATTCCTAATAATGAAGGCATTACTGGACGCAACTATCCACTTACATAAGCTGTAGCGAAAATACAGAGTCCTATTAAAAACCGCAATAACTGTGGCTTCCTCCACAGCAGGAGACACCACTGTGAAACTATCACTGAGGAGAAGCAAGCGCTCGGTATTTCATAGTACACACTGTAAAACATATGCAGAGTATGAAAACATTCAAAATCCAATCTTTTTTATTGAATTTTTTTTTAATAGTACTGTTTCAGAAACTATTTTATGAAGTGGCATTTAGTCTTCAGAACAATACTACGTCAGTAGGGTTGTTTTTTTTACACTCAGTACTGGATGTACTGAAATGGTTCTCACTTGTAAACTTGTCAAGAACATCTGAGGATCCAAGGCTCTCAGTGAAAAGATTAGAATTTGCTAACAATGGAAAAAACTCTGACCTTTGCTCACCTTGTTCAGCCCAATTATAGCAATATGACTGTATAAAAAGACTACTACATTTGAGAAATCCTGTGAATGGCAAGCATAGATGGAACTGTAGAGGTTTCTGTATTAGCTACTTGAAACACATCTGACTATTTTGTGGGGAGGTGGGAAGTGGACTGAGGGGAGTAGGGGACAGAAAAGACATTATATAAGCTAGCTGCAGTATCCAAAAAAAAGAGGTTTGAACATTAAAAATACAAAAAAAAAATCTACTATTCCTTTTGGAGGAAAAATGAAGAGTGCTGTATGTAGTACATAACTTATTTGTGAGTAGAGTTTTAGACAGCTGTTTCATAAATATTTAAACACTGCTAAAAAGGTAAGTCAGCAACTGGTAATTAGAATCATGGAATATCAGGGTTGGAACGGACCTCAGGAGGTCATCTAGTCTAAAGCCCTGCTCAAAGCAGGACCAATCCCCAGACAGATTTTTACCCCAGTTCCCTAAATGGCCTCCTCAAGGATTGAACTCTCAGCACTGGGTTTGGCAGGCCAATGCTCAAACCACTGAGCTATCCCTCCTCCTAATTGAAATGCATAAAAACTTTCAGTTGACCAAAGTGTTTGTTTGCAGAATTTATAAAAAACAAACAAACAAACAAAATCTAAATATGCATCCCACCCCATCCTATAAGCAGATGAAGGTAATGCTGAAGGCGGCTAGGGGAAAATTATCAAGTTTTAGGGAAAAAAACAATTTCTGATTTTAGGTGGAATCATTAAAAAACCTCTCACCATAGACCAAAACTCCAGCACTGGGGAACTAGCTGCAGTTTCATCTTTACAAATGCTGAGGCTTCCCTCAAGTGTGAGATTTGGGAGTGAAGAAATGCATTTTGGAAAAGTGCTAGAATTCATTACATTTGAAAACCAGCACAGTTAAAGTGCTAGGCCTGGGATCCTCCCAATAAAATATTACTAAAGATATCGGGAAAAGCAAGGAAGCAGTTTGAAAATGGGGATAAAGCCCTGATTGGTTGGGAGATGAAAGTCGTATGGAAGGCACAGAAAAGGGGAAAAGAAGAAGAGAAACTCAAAGACTAACTAAACTTCTCAGCTTCTGTTGCTCATCCAAAGTTTGCTAAGGTTTTCACTAAAAATGATTGCCTTCAAACGACAAGCTTATATATTAAAATATCACCCCCATGTACAGGTTTGTATACACAAAGATTTAAAAAAACCCTCTCAAAATTCTAAAGTAACATAACATCCCATTAAACGTTTCACCCTATGAGCCAATATGTCACAATAGAGCGTTTAACCAATTTCCAGCAGATTAAAATAAATTCACATTTTATGGGCTTCATACTAAGATTATTTCCTGCATGATGTCTCCTAGTTTAGACTCATAGACTTTAAGGCCAGAAGGGACCATCATGATCATCTAGTCTGACCTCCTGCACAATGCAGGCCACAGAAGCTCACCCACCTAGTCCTGTAATAAACTCAGGATCTCTGGCTTAGTTAGTGAAGTTCTCAAATCATGATTTAAAGAGTTCAAGTTACAGAGAATCCACCATTTTAGTTTAAACCTGCAAGTGACCTGTGCCCCATGCTGCAGAGGAAGGTAAAAAAGCCCAGGGTCTCTGCCAATCTGACCTTGGGGAAAATTTCTTCCAGACCCCAAATATGATGATTTATTAAACCCTGAGCATTTCAGCAAGACCCACCAGCCAACACCTATGAAAGAATTCTCTGTAGTAACTCAGAGCCCTCCCCATCTCGTGTCCCATCACCGGCCGTCGGGGATATTTGCTATTAGCAGTCCCAGATCAGCTACATCATACAATCCCCTCCATAAACTCATCTAGCTCAATCATGAAGCCAGTTAGGTTTTTGGCGCCCTCTGCTCCCCTTAGAAGGCTGTTCCAGAACTTCACCCCTCTGATGTTTAGAAATCTTCATCTAATTTCAAGCCTAAACTTGTTGATAGACAGTTTATATCCATTTGTTCTTGCATCCACATTGGCACTTAAACTCCTCCTCTCCCTCCCTGGTATTTATCCCTCTGATGTATTTATAAAGAGCAATTGTATCTCCCCTCAGTCTTCTTTTGGTTAAAACAAGCCAAGCTCTCCAAGTCTGTTAGTGGAGTTACGCTAAAAAAGAATCTAACAACATTCTACTAACACGAAAACAAATCTTAGTGCTTACCTTCTGATCTGAATTATCTCGAATCAACAGGCCAAAATAGTCCTTTTCCAGTAAATTGAGCTGTTCGCACACCTTGTCAAATAGCACCTGGCCTTTAGCTCTTTTCTGGAAGAAAAAAAAATCAAATAGCTGGTTAGCTTAATGAAAGCGTTTAATTATTAGAATTCTGAGTCATTCATTATAGTAACACAATTCTAGTTAGGAAGATTTTAAATATATTGTACCTGTATAACCTGAATATTGAAAAAAATTGTGTCCTAACAGTTTAACATTATAGGTTTGGGCTTGAATAGAGACTGGCTGACTCACTAAAAAGCAATTTTCCCTCTCTTAGTATTGACATCTCCCTCATCAATTGTTGGGAGTGGACAACATCCACCCTGACTAAATTGGTCTCCAACATTGGTTCTCCACTTGCAAAATAACTCCCTTCTCTTCACGTGCCAATATATATTTATGCCTGGATCTGTAATTTTCACTCTATGTATCTGAAGAAGTGGATTTTTTAAGCCACGAAAGTTTATGCCCGAATAAATTTGTTAGTCTTTAAGGTGCCACTGGACTCCTCGTTGCTCTTATTAATAAAATTAAAACTGTCAGGATATGCATACCATCTTGTTGCATAATATCACAAGAGCTGATGCTAATATTTAGCTCTAACTACTTACAGATGTCTTTTGTGTTAACACTGTGAAAAACGTGACATAACATGTTTATTACAAGAAAATAATGTTTGTGCCTTGGGGGGTGGTGGTGGTGGGGTTTATGAAAGCTGATAGACTGATAGTCTGGGTGAAAGACCTTTACTAGTCCAGATAAACAGCAGAAGTCCAACCTGTTCTACACTGCTTCAACAAATCTCAAACATGACCTGAAGGGATCAACTTTAGGGGATGAGAATAGTTCACTCTCAATGCATATTCAAGTCCTTAGCCTCTTTGATGGCTGTCAATTCCTGTAAATCAAAGTAGTTGGGGATCCCAATGAGGATACCAAACTCATTGCTAATCTTTTTCATGAATGAAAAACTCCATATCCAGCTACTAGTCCCCTGAGTTATCCAGCTCTATACATAAAGAACACCTGTCAAAGTCCTAGGTTAAAGTACACTAAGAGTAGTACACTAGGAGGGATCTGATTGCTAAGAAGGTGGTATCTAGGCCAACTAAAATGGAGGAGGGCATTCCACATATAAAAACACTATAAAAATTGATATCAGATATAGATATAAGAGTGGTGGGAGAAAAACGGGACACTGAAATCAACACAACAGGCAGAGAGCAATGTAATATGAAGATCGGAGACGTGAGCACAATTGTGAAGGGCCTCTAAGGTTAAAGTACACTAAGAAGCTTCCTGTCCCAAATCTTTTAAATTTATTTAAAACAATTTTACTACTGTTACTTTTTAACATCCAAAGTATAGATTATAGATGAGATTAAAGATTAAACTAAACACATTTTAATGTACATAAATAATAAAAATAAATTTTAAGTACATATGCTTCATGCTATAAAAGGTATACAATGAAGACATTCTTTGCCCCCAAAAGCTTACAATCAAATATATTAAGAAAAAAAAGACTGGATTGACTGGGAAATCCAAAGATTGAAGCATTGTCTCTTCTGCTTATTATTGTTGGCTTACTGTCTTGTGAGTACCTGGGATGAAGCAAGTCTAGGAAGGATCTGATTGCTAAGAAGGTGATATCTAGGCCAAATAGAATGGAGGAGGGCATTCCACATATAAAAACACTATAAAAATTGATATAGGATTAGAATATATATATATAGGAGTGGTGGGAGAAAAAAGAGACACTGAAATCAACACAACAGGCAGAGAGCAATGGAATATGAAGATCGGAGATGTGAGCATTTGTGTAGGGCCTCAAATACAAGAAATAGAAGTTTGAACTGGATGCTGTTGCCATTATCAGAAGTTTGTCAGATAGCAATTTTAGGCAGAATTTCTAGAACAAAATGCAGCAATCTAATCTTGTACCTCACCTTACAAGGAAGCCCTGAAATAGGCTTTAACAGATAGTAAACAACGCAGGAAGAACTCTACAGAAGCAGTTCAGGCCCATGCAGGGGAATTCCTGAGTTAGAACCAATAAATGAATTACTTTGGAGCTTGAAAGGTGCAGAAGTACTATTAGTTTGAATATTTGTTTGGACTTTCATTTGGACTTGTTCATGTTACCCACAAAGGGGTTTAGATTTTCACATGACTGTCACAGGAGGTGTCATCTGACACCCAGAGGGGAGTCAGGAGAAGATGAAGGCTGAGAAAGGCCATGGCAGGGCTGAGGGAGAGCCCAGTAGAGAATGCCAGAGACTAAGGGTATGTCTTCACTACCAACCGGATCAGCGGGCAGCAATGGATACCCAAGCGCTCTCCTGTCAACTCCTGTACTCCAGCTCTGCGAGAGGCACAGGCAGAGTCAACGGGGGAGCGGCAGCAGTCGACTCACCATAGTGAAGACACCACAGTAAAAAGATCTAAGTACACTGACCTCAGTTACATTATTCACGTAGCTGAAGTTGCGTAACTTAGATTGAACCCCCTCCCCGCCCCCCGCAGTGTAGACCAGGCCAAAGACTGTGCAACGCTGCATCTAGAGATGAGGGGGCACCCAACAAGGTGAGGATATGGTTTATAGGGTCCAGCTTGGTTTTGGCCTTCAGGCACTACCAGAATATAAATGCTTAATAATAATTATTTTCTCCCACCAATTTGGTATCTTGTACATACAGACTAAACTGTACAGGCACAGACTCTCAATGTACATATGTAAAGCACCTACCACAGTGAGACCCCAATCTCAGGTTAGGAACATGCAGTGAGAGCAACAGGCAGTGTTTATTTTGCTAGTATAGAAAGTACTACATTCAAAATTCAATTACACATATGATCAGTTATGAATCAATGTTTACCATAAAATAAATCATTTGAATGTATTTGCTCAGATATAAGTACTGATTTTGCCCAAACCATTCCAACTGGAATGTGTTTTATATATGTATGACTAACGTAAAGGAACATATTATATCTAAACTTAATTTTACTTATGTTAGATTTGCCACCACTGAATACTTTGCAATACGATTTTAATTGACACCATGAAAAAAATATAATACTTATTATCTGACTCATTAAATTTTAGCTATTTCTAAGATTTACCTATTTAGTGAGAACTGCGTAAACTTCTGCAAAGTAGCTTGAAAAACAAAACAGAACAACCCCTTCCCCAACAGATATTTTTCGATGGAAAATGTGTGTTAAATGCCTACTTGGCAGAACAGGGAGTGTAATCAAAGTATATGTTACACATTACATAAAACAGGTCGATAGTAAAATGCAAACAGAGTGATGTTATCTGTGCTGTGATATGGAACCAGGAAATACATGCAAAAATCAAGTATGTAGCCTTTATGTATCTTAGTCACATACACAATGTAAGGCAGTTATGTTCAGTTAACCTTAAGATCAAAGATGTGAGACACTGCAGGAAACTAATATCATCTACATTGCCTCAGCTTACCTCTCTCTGTTAAAATGGAGGACTGGCTAATTGCTAAGTAAATGAATGTAACTAGTTTACCTGTATATGCATAGGAAATAGAAGACTAACTTCAAAGGAAGAGTCCACAAATTAACTGCATTGCCTATTCTTCCTCAGAGGAAAGCCCTGCTGTAACAATTTCTGGGAGGAGGCTTGTCAGACTGCTAGAGAGTTATAAATACTGGACCTTGGGCATGATCCTTTCATCTCTAGTCTTCTGAACTTTAAACAGGGAAAGTTAAAAACACAGGACTGAGATATTTCAAGTAGTTGTTTAGAATACCTGGAAAATGCAAGGAAAGACTTTACATCTAATCTGCCTTTGACTTCTAACGCATTGGAATAACTCCAAAGTGATTTTTGCAAGCCAGCAGATAACACATCGCTGCTATGATCCTGATCTATGAAAACTGAAAGTCACTTGTATGTATATGATTCCTTAACCATTCAAGTGACTCTCTTCTTGTGTTTTATTAATAAATCTTTAGTAAATTTACTGAGGATTGGCTGACAGTGTGATATTTGGGTAAAACTGCAAATTTTAGATAGATAGAGAGATAGACCTGAGGACAAGTGTGAGATCCTTTGGGACTGGTAAAATTTTAAGTATGATGAATAGGGTCTTCAGTAACCTATCACTATATTAGACCAGTTTGCTTAGATGAGAGCCAAGGGCTGGAATGCCTAAAGGCCCTGGGTTTGGCTTCCTGTTAACCAGTGTGGTTCTACAGAAGCTCTTTTGATAGGTTCAGTGACTCTATCAGATTAAACCACCAGTTTTGGGGGACTGCCTGCCCTATTTCTTGCAGTCTGCCTAGATTGCAGGATTCTTGGTGAGGCCCATGGAGGCACCTAGTCACACATGTATAACTAAGGCCAGGTAACCATCCACCAACATGGACGACAGTCACCTAGCTAACTGGAAATGGTAAAAAGTGTTACTTGGAGATGCCACTGTCAGTAAGGAATCTAGGAGTACTCCTAAGTTAGGGACTAACTGACTGATTATATACCTTCAATCAAAAGAGGCTGCATTATAGCTGCAAATTCTTCAAATATTTCCTCTGGCCACCAGCATAACCTGTGTCTTGCTCGGGTTCATCTTCAATCATCTATTCTTCATCCATGAGCTGATCTCATCCAAGCATTCAGCCATCTTGGTGGCAGTGGTATTGTTTTGAATAGTGAAGAATAAGTAGAGCCGTGGGCAATCTGCATATTGTTGGCACTTGAGTATGCATCATCCTTCCAGTTCACCTAAATGGCTGCATGTAGATGCCGAAAAGGACTGGAGAGAGAAAATCGATTCTTGTGTGACTCTACAAGTGAAGAGTATCGGCTGAGGTACTGTTTCCCATTACTACTCTTCAGGTACATCCTCTGTTGGATGCGATGCTATGGAAATATGGACTATTCAAAGACTACAATACTGAGCTATGACTGATGCCATAGGATCATGGAATATTCTAAGACAATAGTTTTCGTTTTATAAGTATTATACATACCCTTATGGACTGGTTATGATTTATTCCTGGCTAATTGGGTAAAGTAAAAATGTTTCCTGAAGGAACTAAACTCAGGAAGGGTAATTAATGCAAATTGCCCCAATATAGAAACAATGCAAATAACAAGCCCTCTTGAATGTTTTGCTTCACGTTGGGACTAGCAGATAAGTATGATTTAGTTTGAAAGTCTTTGTAAAGAAAGGACTTGAAACTGTATAAAACAACAGCCCTGACATGGGAAGAGTTCCACAGATACCAGCCGAAAATTGACAGGCATGAGACTGTGTCCAATAGCATCAAGTCCTGATGAGAGGACTTCAAATACTTCAGAACTTCCAAGGTCTCCTTAAGGAAGATGGATGACTACTGGAAAGCTAGGCATGCATATAAGCTATTTATTATTTTCAGATAGGATTATCATTTGAGAGAAAATGTGTCATTCACCCTAAGGAAAGAAGAACTGCAGATGCTGAACTGAAGTCAGACCTGCTGACATGATCACAGTGAATTGCAGCCTATGACCCTGACCTGGAGGAAGTGGACTCCAGAATTCCACTTAGAAAAAAATGATAACTGGAGGTCTGAGACCTAAGTAGGGTGCCCTTCAGGCAGCCCCAAGAAGGTAAGAGGTGCATTTAACTCAGGAACTGCGATACATCCTGCCACAAAGGACTTAAAACCATTTCAGTATTTTTCTGGATCCCTGCCAGATCTGTTATGCAGGACAGTGGTGTCTAATAGTGTCAATGCTGACTACAGGTCCAGGAAAATAGACATCAGCCTCTGTCTATTGACAGCAGGAGATCATCCTTCAGTGTCATTAAAGTGGTTTCCCTTCCTAGGTGACAAAACAAATCTCTGAACAATTTAGCCTGTATAGAAATAACTTCTTCAGTGGTTAACTGAAAATAAGAATTTTAAATAATTTTATTAATTTCAAGATTTCTGTCAGATACTGTGTGCACAGTAATCTGAGGTGCGTCATTTGAACGGACAGGCACTCCTAAAATAATTTCTTTCCACAGAATCAAAATACTACCGTCTGTGCAAATGACTACAGCTTTATCAGTTTTTCCCTATACCAGTGATTGTCAGTACAAACAAGGTACTTCCATATGCTTTTACAGTTGATAATTAAAAGCAGACCTATTTTCCACTTGCTGGGTACCAGATTTTTGGCACAGTATTTGTTGCACTGGAGACAGCAGCAGACAAGACAAAACAAAGAGGTTCAGACCAGTTTGCTTACAATATATAAACGGGTGGGGAGATTAGGCATTCAGCTTTTGGAAACATTATTTCAAAAGCTAAATACAATCTGTTGCTGGCACAACCGTACGTGAGCGGCATGCAGCCTTACATTTTTTTTAACGGAATCCTACATGCCTGTTCTGCTATTTGTGGCATTTATCAATGGGGCCAAAACATGGCATTTTTGGAGGCCTGGCAGTTTAAAGGAATTTTTGCATTTGCTTATCCTGCAGATTTCAGTAGATACCATACACCACTGCGATTCCACAGAAACGCCATCAGCTGTATATGTGTAGGCTCTTGTGACACTGAAGTTATTGTGTCTAGCAGACAGTGATAGAAAGCTCACAATATACTGTTCTCCTTGAGTTATGTATTTCACTATAGTTTTTGTATTATTACACTATACAAATACAAATGCCAATGAAAGAAAGGTATGCAGAGAACAAACAAAAATAGTGAAGGCATTGTTTTTGCTCCCCTCCCCAAGAAATCAAAGCATATTAATTCAGGACTGCATTGTTCGGTTGACATCAGGGACTTTAAACTTGGCTAGAGTAAAAACTTTCAAAAGTACCCTACAAGTTTAAGATCAATTTTCAAATGACTTAAGTCTAACTGAAATCAAATGAGATATAGCTGCTGTTGAAATTTTTACCCTAGATCCTTAAAGACTGAGGGAACTATTTCATCAATTTGGAGCAACAACTTATTTTCCTAGTTTGTCCTCAAATTTACTTGGAAAAAACTCAAGTATACTTTCTTCCAAATTGCATCGTCTCCAACATATACAACTGATTCTGACAAGCATATTTAGAGGAGGGAGAAGGAGGATCTCTTGTGAAATCTGTCAACTGTTTATAGTAGAGGGTTTTTTGAAGTGTCTTATCCTGCTTTATAAAGAACACAGAGGAAACAATGATCATCTCTGAGCTTAACTGAAAAAACTACTATATGTAAGTTACATATCAAAAGCACCCCTCTGGGTTACTTCAGAAACAGTACATGCCATGGATAACTAAATCATGTGCATCACTTGCTAGTATTATAACTTTTCACATCAGTGTCAAAAACTTTATATTGAAAATAGTACAATAGGCTCTTCAATTAAATAGGAGGCCCCACTTCGCTAGGTACCTTACCAACACAGTAGCAGACAGTCCTTGACTTGAAGAATTAACAATCTAAATAGATAAGACAGATGCAGGATAGGAGAAGGGGTTTTTATATATGTAGATATACCTATCTCATAGAACTGGAAGGGACCTTGAAAGGTCATCAAGTCCAGTCCCCTGCCTTCACTAGCAGGACCACATACTGTTCCTGACTGTGTTTGTGTGTGGGCGGGCCCCAGATCTCTAGATGGCCCTTCAAGGACTGAACTCACAACCCTGAGTTTAGCAGGCCAATGCTCAAACCACAGAGCTATCCCTTCCCCCCGTTAAACACACAAGCGGAGTGACCACTGATGGTAACAACTGCTATGCTAGTTTCATGGGGGTTTTTTGGAGGGGAGGGGATACTGAAGAGGGAATAAGCTAAATGGAAAGAAAAAGGAATGGGAGTGGGTGAAGAGGACAGGCCAGGAGAGAAAGGGCTCAGAGGGCAGGTGTGGCATGAAGATGAGATGAACAGACTGTGATGGAAGGCGAGGGAGAGGTTTGAAGAAAAACAGCCAATCAGCATAGGGCAAAGAAAGTCCAAGTAAAAATTGTAGATAGTTTGCTGAATGTCCCGGCTTTGGCTGCTTTTACTACTGGCTCCTCTGCAGTTTTCCCCAAAAGCACATTGTGGAGTAGGGGAAAAGAGAGGCACCGCCTAGATGCTAATGCTCCCAGAGTGGAGGAGTGTTGCTACCTTTGCCACTTATAACCTAGTGTGAAAAGATTGCAATTAACGGGTCCAATCCTGTAAACTTTTACTCACATGAGTAGTCTCTTCTTAGGCAAGTAGACACACTAGCTGCAAAAGAATTCCTCATGAGTATTTAAAAATACTGGACTCAATCCAGCGAAGTGTACCAAATTTGACACTGTTACAATTTTAGAAAATATGTGGTACCTGACTAGTAGAGCTGTGAAAAAAAAATTTCGTTTTGCTGTCAGTTAAAAAAAAAATCGTAAAAAAATTGTTTGGTCTGGGTAGAACTAAAACCAACATTTTTTAAATTCTGGGGGAAAATAAAAAGCATCAGAAAATTTTTGTTTAACAAAAGCAAAGGAAATGAAGATCTAATTTCATAAAATAGAGGAGGAAGCTCCCCTCTGATGTTTAGGTTACTGCATACTCAGCAGGGATATGGGATGTCCAGGTTCAAATCCCAATGCTGGAGTACATCTCAAGTGAGCACAATACCCACCAGGCTATAGCATATTCTATGACAGATCTCTTTAAATCTCTCCAGTTGAAACTGTCCACTTTTGTATAAAATATTTGAATAGCCATTGGGCCAAAGACAGGGAGTGAGAGAATGATTCTATACAATTTGTGAAATGTTTCAGTCAACCCAAAGCTGCAATTTTTGGTAAAAAAAGTTTCAGCTGAAAAATTTCACCCAGATCTACTGAACAGAGCAGTTACTTGTATTCATATACCAGGCTCCAGATTTTACAACTCAACAAATTAGATTTTCAAGGAAAAACAAATAGTTGATAGTGAGACTATTCAAAGGTTTCCGTTTTCCCAAAACTACTTAAGGTTAGTTTGTTTTATTCCCATTTTCCAGATCAGTGCAGTCTTTTACCACAAGATGAGGCTCCAACTTTAAAGATAATGGCACCAACGTTATCCATGCCTTAAAACACAACACAGTCTTATTGTGGCATATTATTTTGGAAAATTATGATGTGCATTAAAAATGGTTACCCACCTTCTTATAACTGTTGTTTGAGATGTGTTGCATACACCCATTACACTGTAGGTGTGTGAGTGTCCCATGCTGAAGTGTTTTCCCTAGCAATACCCACAGGAGCAACCCCAGCAACCATCAAGATCCTCCTGCTCCAAAGTGAGGTTATAAAGGGTGAAGCACCTTCATTTCCTTCATATCAGAAGCTACGGTAGACTCTGATGTATTGGGAAAGAAAGGTGGATAGTGTAATGGACGTATGCCACACATCTTGAAGAAAAACAATTACAAGAAATTGAGTAACTTTTTTCTTCTTTGAATGTTTGCATATACCTGTTAACCTGTAGGTGACTCCAAACCACATCAGGAGAGGGACTATAGGACTGCTTTTTCTACATTTCCATATTTCCTTGATGAGGTAGAGAGCATACGTTTGGTGATATATGAATGGAAGACAACATCAAGGCCTTGCAGATGTCCATAATTGGAACATGTGCCACAAATGCTGCTGAGAACGTGCCAAGAGTTTCTCAGGAGGTGTTATTGTGTTACTCTTCTGACATCATGACACATTGTGATGCAGCTGGTGACCCATTTCAAGAGTCTCTGCATTGGGATTGATTGATCTCATACATTCTGCATAAGAAAGAAAAAGCTGGGAAGAAACTTGAAAGGGCTTTTTTCTATGCAGTGTGACTAAAAAAACATTGTGTGGAACCATCATTCATCCTTGTGAGTATGTAGCTTTGGGAAGAAAACCAGAAGGTATGTAGACTGATTCAGATGGAAATCGGTACCACTTTTGAAAGAAACTTAGGATGTGATCTAAGCTGACCTTTGGCCTTGTAGAAATCTGTGTATGGCAGATCAATGACTAATGCATTCAGTTTCTCCCATTCCCTTAGCACAGGTGATGGCCACTAAAAGCTACCTTCATTGTCAGGTGCAAGAGCGAACCCAATACTAAAAGCTCAACAGGAGGGCCCATCACAGTGGACAACACTAAATTCAGATCTCAAGCAGCTGAGTCCCCGATAGGCAGAAGCTACCTATCAAGACCTTTCTTGTTACTATGTATAGATCTCTAAATAGACTCACAGATAAAGACGACAGCTGAAGCTTCGGACACTGGAAGTTCAGGCTTGGACCATGTGGTAGTGAGAAGGAACTCGAGAGACAGGCAGTCTGCCCTCCTCTGTCTCCTCGGTCAGAGATACCAAGTAAGCCAGGTCGTAAGTGTGGACAAGCAGACACTGCTTTCAAAATTCTCTGGCTCCAGGCACATGCATACCCACAATGGAATACACATAAGGACCAGCATTCAAAGAAGGAGGATCATTCTGCTATGATCTTGCTTGAGCTCGAGGATGACCCTGGAAAATTGGGATACTGGTGGGTATACATACAGCAGACTTCTGCCTCGCAGAGACAGGAAAGTATCTGCTGTTGATCTGGGGAACAGAACTGGGGACACGAGTCACATATAGAGTCCAACAGAAAACCCCCTATGCACAACACCCAAGCTAGAATAATTTATACTGAGACCATTTGTGATCTAATCAGTTAACTCATGAGATTAACTCAAAAAAATTAATTGTGATTAACTGAAGTTTTAATCTCACTGTTAAACAATACCAATGTGAGATTTCTAAAGATAGCTACAGCACTTGACCCAAGATTTAAGAATCTGAAGTACCTTTCAAAATCTGAAAGGGACGAGGTGTGGAGCATGCATTCAGAAGTCTTGAAAGAGCAACACTCCGATGCGGAAACTATAGAACCTGAACCACAAAAAGGAAAATCAACCTGTTGCTGGTGGCAACTGACTCAGATGATGAAAATGAACATGCACTGGGCCACACTGCTTTGGATTGTTATCAAGCAGAACCTGCCATTAGGATAGACATGTCCTCGGGAATGGTGCTTGAAGCATGAAGGGACACATGAATATTTAGGGCATCTAGCATGTAAATATCTTGTGACAGTACCAGGTTAATGCCTGTTCTCGCTTTCAGCTGACATTGTGAACAAGAAGCAGGTAGCATTATCTCCTGCAAATGTAAACAAATTTATTTGAGTGATTGGCTGAACTAAAAGTAGGAATGTGTGAACTTGTAGGTTTTGTTTTTTAATAGTTATTTTTTTGTACATAATTCCACATTTCTACGTTCAATTTCTTTACATGACAGTTGCACCACAGTACTTGTGTTAGGTTAATTGAAAAACACTATTTCTTATGCTTTTTTACAGTGCAAATATTTGTAATAAAAATACATCGTGAACACTCTGAAGTTTTGTATTGTGTTGTAATTGAAATCAATATTTTTGAAAATGTAGAAAACATCCAAAATAATTAAATACATGGCATTCTATTATTGTTTAACAGTGCGATTAATCGCCATTACTTTTTTTAAGTCGCTTGACAGCCCTAGTCTAAATTCAAGAATCTGCTAGGCTCTTCTGAACCCTTGGAAAGTGAGACACCCTGAAGGGGACAACTTTGAATGCAGAAATTCTACAACTTGACTGCCTCCTGACAGACTGTCTGAACTGGCACCCGCTTGCCTGCTCACAAACACTGGTGTACTATGTCAGTGAGTATCTGAACAATCTTGCCCTGAATGTGAAGCAGGAACTGCTGACATGCACAGAATATGGTGCACAACTCGAGTACATTTCTATGTAACCTGGCCTCATGGGCAGTTCATAAACTGAGTCTGTAAGATCACCCAGATGCACTCTCGATGGGAACTCCCAGGCACACACTGTCTTGTCTCATTCACCAAGTCAGAGATGACAACACCCTGTCCAGAATGCTTATCAACTTGTCTAGATGGTGACTCAGAGGTCAAAAGATTGACTTGAACCATGCCTTCAGCTCGCTGAGGGGTCACATATGTACATGCAGCCACATGACTTAAGAGTCTGAGGGAATTTCTCACAGTGGTTGGAGGCTGGATATTGAGGGACACCGAAGTCCTGTATAATCTTAAATCTAGAAAAAGGTAGAAAAAGTCTGGCAGAGGTTGAACCCAAGACTGCCTGGATGAATTCTATCCTTTTTAGAGGTGACAATGTCCACTTTTTTTTTTTAATTTCAGGCCCAGGACATTGAACGGACACATAGTTTGATGGATAGCAAACTGTACTTGGTGTCTGGTGAGACCCTGAATCAGTTAGTGGTCCAGGTAAGGATACACATGGATGTCTCTCTTGTGACTATAGACTGCCACTACTGCCATGTACTTAAAGACCCTTAGTGCTGATGAAAGGCCAAAGGGCAGGACAGTGAATTGATAACCACTATCTCCTATGAAGAACTTAAGAAACTTCCTATGGCCAGGATGGATCACCACATGAAAGTAGGTATCCTTTAAATTGATGGCAGCGTACCAGTCTTCAGGATCTATGCAAGGGATAATCGCAGGGGACAGGCAGGTAACGCATGATATGTCCCAGTTCCACCATGCTTAACTCCCACTTGTCTAAGATGATGTAGGAAATCAGATAACTTGTCCCAGAAAGGCATAGAAGGGCCAGTGAGATCTAGGTTGACTACCATGCTGTCCTTGAAACAAGAATTAAATTGGCAGCTTCGAGGCCTGGGGATACCAAGATTAAGAGATCGAGGAAGTAGAAGGCATTGGTCACCTCTTCTGCAACCTTTACCTTCTTTTACGTTGGTCAGTCTGATGGAAGGGATCATTACCAGCCTAGACAGCAATATTATATTTTGTCCTCTTCATCTCTGGACTAAGACTGAGATCCAGGATGGTAGGGTACCAAGAGGGGTCCTCACTGACAAAGAGCTAAGATCTGCATGTGATGCAGAAGTGAGAAAAGCACTTCTTTGTACTGCTTTTGAAACCATGACAAATGGAGCAACTATCTCTAACACAAGCATTTGACACAGTGCGAATGGGCATAGGTTCTCTGCAGCTGGAACTAAGTTTGACAGATAAGGGTCCCCCAGTGCCATGCAGGGCCCAAAGGCCCAGCTGAACAGAAAAAATCCAAATAGTAAAATAAAATAAAAACTAAAACAAAACATGGATTTTAAGCATCAAGTCATGAATAAAAGTATCACTAGGTATATCCAAGTAGATAAGTTTTTGTTCACAGGGAACACAAATGCTAAGACCACCGATGGAGGGGTGGTTTCAGCTTTTATACTCTTGCTCTGGAGCACTAGGAGTTTTGCAGTGGGCTGGGCCACCCATACAGATACCGCTAGGGAAACCTCTCTGACATCAGTAAACAAAATGCATATGTCTATTACATAGTAAGTGTGTATGCAAGCACTCAGAAAACATTTTTATGAAAATACTCTTATTTTGAATAAGCATGTCTATTCTTGTAATATCTTCAACTAAGTAGCTGTAATGCAGGCTTAAGTACTAGGCTCTAGCTCATACATTGAGTTATTATAAATAAAGACCTGTAAAGATAAAGCATATTCTTAACTATACTTTACAGGTGTTCCTTTTTGCTGTTTCCCTAGGTTGAAGGGTGATATTTTTCAAACTAATTTTAAACTTTGTCAAATTCAGTTCAGAGATATTTTTTGTAGATTCAGCATTTTTTCAAAAGTTAGACCTTCACAAGGCAGAGAAAAAAAAGCACATTTTTACTTTATCTTGGCAAACTGCAAGTAACTATTAAACACTTACATCAAGTCCAATACATTTCAGTTATTCATACATGCATAAAATATGGTCATTCAGGCATCCTTTAAATGACTTGTCATAAAAAATTAATTAGAAGAGTGCCTTCAGTGTATGAAAAAAGTCCAATCTTCATTTACTTCAAATTCACAGCTATTATATAGCCAACAATTTATATCATATTGAAGTTATCCTATCCTCTATTAGAGTGTAGACAAATTACACTTAAAACAAATAAAACCTCGCAAAATGATTTACATCTGCAATAAGGCATTGCCTTCTCCTGCCCTAGAGACTGCAGTACTACAAGAAGCAAGGTTTCTATTCTCAGAGCAAGAGTGACATTTGCATCTTCCTAAAAAAGAACATGCATTTCCACTTGAGCTCACACAATTCAATTATTAGGCAGGGTGTTAGTCAAAATAAAATTGTTCCTTTGAAGCACTAGGAAACTGTTTCAATTCTGGTCCATAGACATTACCTCATGCATTTTAAGATTCTTCTCCCCCTCATTCATATCCCCAAAATTACTAAAATCCAATGGCTCTACATTCACATCTCCCAAGTATTACAAATACTTGACCACACAAAAAAATTGTTTCATTCCCTAAACTTTTTTTTTTCATTTCATTACACATGTAAGCACATGGGCTCAATTATCTCTGTTTAAAACACTTAGAAATTGCCACTAAAATCTTTCACTGCTATCATTTTGAAGAATTTCTCTTTTTTTTGTTAACTTTACATTGTCTTATTCCTATAAATGAACTTAAATTGCTTTCAATGAAACTCTGTGACCATCGTAAAGTGTACAATATCTGAAGTTTGTTTCAACTCCTATTTCTCCAGAAGTTGAACTATTAGGAGACAGCCCTTCCTCCCCCCCTTCCTCACATTACTGTGACAAGTAAAGAACATATGGATATCGTCATTAACAGCAATAGTAGTTTTAAGGTTAAAACATTACTCTACAGTGCTAACATTTTCTCTGCATACACCCCATCTCCTGTTCTAATAGTCTTTCAACTTTAGTGTCCTTTTTTGGTAAAATAGATCATACTTGAATATTTAAGTCATTTACCTATGCCCTAATCATCTCTAGCCTCAAATACTGCAACTACTTTCTCAATCTTCTTGATACTCACATTGTTTCACTCTAGTCTGTTCAAAACGCTACTGCTTAAGTCGTCCTCTCCTGCACAAATTACATCACTCCCTCTGAACTCCTCCTTTGTTTTACTGCTACCCTGGACAACAATTTCAAACTTCCTGTTCTCACTTTCAGAACCGTACACCCTTCTCCTGTCCATATCTTCTTACCTTCTCTCAATCCCAACCCTCTTACCTTATCTCTCAACGCCCAACCCTCCCCTCCACTCCCTCTATTCTGCTAATAAATTGGGCCTTGGTGTGCCTTTATTGCACTTTGTCCAATTGCATCCCATTCCTTTGCATGGATTAGTCTTCCAAATCCTCTTTACTAAGACAACTCCTGTCTGTCAAATCCCTCCTAAACTAAATTTACCATGTCACCTAATAAGCACAGCGTTAATTCATTAGATTACAAGTTTGACAGAAACATCAAGATGCACAGCCAAAACTAAATCTTCCTAATGGAGTCCTGGTCCTTCCTTCCCTGACTTTATTTGCCAGGCAAATTTAGGTTGTAAACCCTTGTGGGAGAGACTTACCTTATCTGTTCCTGAAACCACATTGTAAAAGCCACCACTCTTGTCAAACTGGTGGTCTTTGCTCAGAAGAATCCCCAGGCAAAATTGCTAAAGATACTTTGTTTCCCCAAATCTTTCACCATTCTGACTAGAAGAACTGCCTCGTACCAGGGCTCATAATTACTGGAACACTATTTCCACGCAAAGATACCCATAAAGTAAAGAAAGTTACCCTACAGTAACTTGGTTTTTTTAACTGTGTCATTCACATGTGCTTCAGGTGCATGAGATCAAAATCTTTTTGAACAGCAGTGTCTGTTCTGTGCCCTGCATGTCTCAGGTCCTCCATAGCCAAGGGTATAAAAGGGATGGATGGACGGACTGCTCTCCAGTTCCCTTGCCAAAATGGAATCCATATGACCAGGACTCTGTAGTAATGGGGACAAAGGGTGGACCACAGAATACACATGGACAACATATAGCATATGTAAGTAACTGTTCTTCCTTCTAATATACCACTTTGGTGACTCATAAGCAGTAATTAATGAGCCAGAGGTGGGTGCTCAGAGTCTACCAAAATAATAATAGCAGGCAGCTATACCAAAGTGGGCATCAGATCTAATACTAAGGAGTAGTTCTGAGTGAAGGTGTCACTGAACTGCAGGTAACTGCTTTACAGATCGTTGAAAATCTGTATAGAAGCTGTTTGTGATCTACTGGAATGGGCCTTCGCAAGCCCAGGTATGTCCAAGAGGGCTATGTTCAGCATGTTCAGATGCTGCCAGGATCCATTTAGACATTCTTTGGGTGGAGACTGGTTAATTCTTCATCCTTTTAGCAAATGCTAGACACAGTCTAGGAGAAATTCCAAATGGTTTTGTTCTATCCAAATAGTAGGAAAGAGCTCTGACAACATCCAAAGTGTGATGTTTGGCATTTCCTCACGAAGAAGGAGTGTTGGGAAAGAAAACCAGTAGGGGATCATCTGGTTAGGATGCAACTCAAAGACTGCTTCAGGTAAGAACTTCAGGTGAGGTTTCATCATCACCTTGCCCTTGTGGAATACTGTGTAGGGAGGTCATGCCACAAAGGCTGGATCTCCCCTACTGAGTTTATAGCTACCAAAAGAAAGCATTCTTCATAGATGGTATAAAGATCAGATTGCTAAGGGTTCAAAAGGAGGTCTAATCACTTCTGTTAAAACTGTGTTGAGTCCTCCTGTCTGGTGGGAAGACAAGAATAATCCCTTTGAGAAATCAAGCTTGTTGGGTGAAAGAAGGCAATGTATCCGTCCATGGGAGGAAGCTAAGCAGAGACAGCTGCCAGATGTACTCTTCTGGAGCTGATGCACAGACTTGAACAAATCAGGATTAGCGAGTAATCTAGGATGACTACTGGAGCCTCCAAAAGGGAGTAAGTGAACCCCTTCCCATTTGCTGCATAATTTTTTCTAATGGAGTCTTTTCTACTGCAAGTGAAGATGTTCTGGACTGCTAAAAAGCAAGATTTGTCTGTGGTTGTTAGCCATCCAGCATGTAATACAAGGTG
This sequence comes from Gopherus evgoodei, assembly GCF_007399415.2. Taxonomy (NCBI): domain Eukaryota; kingdom Metazoa; phylum Chordata; order Testudines; family Testudinidae; genus Gopherus; species Gopherus evgoodei. The sequence goes on from NC_044324.1 coordinate 110,235,617, forward strand.
TGAGTCAATTCAGAGACCTTGGCACCATGCAAGTCAGCAGAGATATCCAGAAGGAAATAATGCCATGGATTGACAAGACAGCAGCTGCATTCACTAGCTTGTATGAGATTTGGCCATTGCAAATCTCTGTCTTCATGACAAAACTATGAATCCTAAACAAAAATGTTATTTTTACCTTAACATACAGGTGTGAAATCTGAAAATCCACCAAAGTATAGACAGACATCTAAATGCTTTAGGCCATGTCTACATTCCAATTATGTCAGCAAAATTTATGTCACTCAGGAGTGTGAGGTATCAGAGGGGTAGCCGTGTTAGTCTGGATCTGTAAAAGCAGCAAAGAGTCCTGTGGCACCTTATAGACTAATAGACATTTTGGAACATGAGCTTTCATGGGTGAATACCCACTTCATCGGATGCATGTCAGGAGTGTGAATATTCCACCCCTGAACGACAAATTATCCCAGCATAAGTGGTAGCGTGCACAGTGCTATGTCGATGGACAGCTTCTCCAACCAACATAATTACTGCTGCTCGTTAGGGGTGGTTTAATTATGCTGATGGGAGAATTCTTCCCCGTTGGCATAGAGCAAATACATGAGAGATCTTGCAGTGATACAGCTGTGCCATTGTAAAACTCTAGCGCAGGGGTTCTCAACACATTTTTTGGTGGCCTCAGAGTGTGGCCACCAACTCTTGCTGGTGGCCACTGTTACAATTTTAATCAAAATTCCTAATTAAGTTTAGGAAAGACAAATATGTACATGTACATGTCCAAATCACCACAGTTTATTTATGTTGGGATATTTTGCAGACTCAATAATAAAAATAACATACACATGTCTCTATTCTTTACTGGACCTAAACAGAATAAACACACAAATAAGGTACTTTGCATGTTCTTGTCTTTTTTGTTGTTTATTTTGCTTTTTTGGTTACTTTTTTTTTTTTTAAATAAAGAGACTTACTAGCTAGTATGTCTGCTACTGTGAAAAGTGATATGAACAAACATATAAATATCACTTTTCACAGCAGCAGATTTACTCAGCCTTGACAAGCCCCGGGACAAATTAAGCCCTGGATGGAGAAGTGGGTAGGGAGCTAGTGGGGGCCAAAGGTGATGGGGAAAATGGATGGGAAAGCTGGGGGAGACAGTAGTGGCCAGGGGAGAATGGATGGGAGTGAGGCCAGATCCGGAGCCTGTTGCCCACCATCCCAGGGAAGGTGGGAAACTCACTAGCAGCCTGCTACTCCAGCATTTCTCCTCTCAGAGAGGGGTAGGTGGCCTTTGGGGAGGGGCCACTCCTTTGTCCTCCTCCACCATCACCACCCAGGAGGCTATGGCCGCAAGAAAAGCCCCTGGTGGTCACATGCAACCACACAGTGTCCACATTTGAGAAATGCTGCTCTAGCGTAGACATAGTCTTAACCTTAGACTACCATGGTAAATTGACCTACGCTATGCAAATCCAGCTAGGTGAATAACGTAGCTGGAGTCGACGTACCTTAGGTTGAGTTACCACAGGGTCTACACCATGGTGGGGGGCTGGGAAGGGGAAGGGGTGTCAACGGCAGATACTCTCCGGTCGACTTACCTTACTCTTCTCGTCAGCGTAGAGTACTGGGGTTGACTGGGAGAGCAAGCTGCTGTCAGTTTGGCAGGTTATCACTAGACCCGCTAAATCAACTTCCAGCGGATCGATTTCAGAGTGCCGATCCTAGCTGTAGTGTAGATGTGCTCTTAGAATGCAAATACCTCAAGGAAATACCTTGATTAAACATAACGGATTTATAACAAATGCCAAGATCTGTCAGAGTTCAGTAAGTCCCATCTTCAGAGTTATCCAGAAAAAAAAAGATGAAAACATCTGGGTCATATATTGAGAACGAAGTTATAACATCTGCCTGGTAGACATGCCATTGGGCAACTCAAGGAAAACAAAGGGGGACAACTCAAATAATCCCTCTTGCAAAGATTACTTAGAGATGGAAAATGTATGAGACATAACAGAGGAAATGCAAAAAGGGGTGGCACAGGGTAGACAGCGATGGAGTCCTGTTCATACACTAAGCAACATTTGATGAAGGAGGAAAGATTCAAATTAAGAACTATGAAATGACAGCCGTTACACCAACATTCATCTGTTACGCTTGCAAAAAGTTTGCTATGTGTTTGTGACAGGTTTTGGTTTGATAACATACCGTCATCTGATAAAAGAAAAAAACTTGATTTTCTAAGGGCAGTTCTAAGCTTAAAACGCTGCAATGGTACAGCTGCACTGCTGCAGCACTTCAGAAAAGATACTACACTAATGGGAGAGCTTCTCCCATCAGCAGGGCCAGTGCAAGGATGTTTCGCGCCCTAGGCAAAACTTCCACCTTGTGCCCTCCTCCTCTCCACCCCAGCTCCTCTCCTCTGCCCCAGCTCACCCCTGCTCCATCTCCACCTCGAGCACACCGTTGCTGCTTCACTTCTCCCGCCTCCCATGCTTGCAGCGCCAATCAGCTTAGGCGTCGCAAGCCTGAGAGGTGGGAGAAGTGAAGCAGCAACAGCGTGCTTGGGGTGGAGGTGGGGCAGGGGTGAGCTGGTGCGGGGAGTTCCCCTGCATGCCACACTCCCCCCTTACTTGCTGCAGGCAGCCCTCCCCGCGCTCCTCTGCCCCAGCTCCCTCTGCCTAAATGCTGGCAGCGACCGGGGCAGCCGAAGATATGGCAGGCGCAGTCGCTGCCGAAGAAAATGGTGCCCCCCAAATCCTAGCGCCCTAGGCGACCGCCTAGGTCACCTAAATGGTTGCACTGACCCTGCCCATCAACATAGTTAATCCACTTAGGTGAGAGGTGGTAATTATGTGCCGTCTACCCTGGGGGTTAGGTCGATGTAACTGCATCATTAAGGCTCCAGTGATCAGTTTCTCTGTCTGCTTTCAGAGACTGGTGCTATCTAATTGCTCTATACCTCAAAAGCACTCACTTGTGAAGATCAACAGGGTTCAATCTTTTCACCTATCCTTTTTATCTGGATGAAGGAAGGAGGGTGGGAGGGGAGAGAGGAATGAAAATAATATGAGCTACATCAGTCCGCGGTAAATTATGAACTCAAATATTTGAGTGCCATATAGTATAAGCGTATGACCTAAAATGTAGGATTAGGGCAATCAGCAATAGGAAGGGGGCAGAACTAAAACCCCTCCAGCACATCAAGGATCTACAACCTATCCTGAAGGATGATCCATCACTCTCTCAGATCTTGGGAGACAGGCCAGACCTTGCTTACAGACAGCCCCCAAACCTGAAGCAAGTTCTCACCAGCAACCACAGACCACACAACAAAAACACTAACCCAGGAACTTATCCTTGCAACAAAGCCCGTTGCCAACTTTGTCCACATATCTATTCAGAGGACATCATCATAGGACCTAATCACATCAGCCACACTATCAGAGGCTCGTGCACCTGCACATCTACCAATGTGATATATGCCATCATGTGTCAGCAATGTCCTTCTGCCATGTACATTGGCCAAACTGGACAGTCTCTACGTAAAAGAATAAATGGACACAAATCAGACATCAAGAATTATAACATTCAAAAACCTGTTGGAGAACACTTCAATCTCCCTGGCCACTCGAATACAGACCTAAAAGTTGCAATATTACAACCAAAAAAAAATCTTCAAAAACAGACTCCAACGAGAGACTGCTGAATTGGAATTAATCTGCAAAATGGACACCATTAAATTAGGCTTAAATAAAGACTGGGAGTGGATGGGTCAATACACAAAGTAAAACTATTTCCCCATGTTTAATTCCCTCCCCTCCACAACTGTTCCTCACAACTTCTTGTCAACTGCTGCAAATGGACCATTTTGATTACCACTACAAAGAGTTTTCTTCTCTCCTGCTGGTAATAGCTCACCTTAACTGATCACTCTCGTTAGAGTGTGTACAGTAACACTTATTGTTTCATGTTCTCTGTGTGTGTATTTATATCTATATCTATATCTTCTTACTGTGTTTTCCACTGCATGCATCCGATGAAGTGGGCTGTAGCCCACAAAAGCTTATGCTCAAATAAATTTGTTGGTCTCTAAGGTGCCACAAGTACTCCTATTTCTTTTTGAGAACTTTAACACTCAATTCAGAGACTTCCAAACTTTTGAGTTTCTTCACTTTTGGGTGGCTTAATAGTTACAGTTTTGTAAGCAGAATTACGGTTGTAAAGACATATTCATAACTGTGTGACAAAGTTGTGCCTGAGAAATGGAGAGATTATACTTTTAGGACAAATCCACCTGTGACACTTTGGGAATTCACCCAAATTAGTAAGGGGCTCTGTCACTTCCTGCGCTGTAACCCTGGGTGCTTCTGTGCTTGCAGGTTTGGCTCAAAACCCTGACACCAAAAGCCTGCTCACAGTACAATGATCTCACCCTGGCTTCCACCAGACTGCTTACTCCTTGCAAGGTGACACCAGCAACCGCTCAAGTCCCAAATATCCCCAAAACCAGCTCCTCTGCAGTGCTTAGCTCCTCTCACTGCAGCACTCACAATCTTATCAATTTTGCTGCTTCTTTAAAGAAACAGAACACAACATTAGTCTTACTTTGGTTGAGGATTTTACTCTTCATTCTGAAACACTATACTGAGATGGTTCAATAATAAAACAAAATTACATTTGTTAACAAATAAACATTTAAATGTTACCAAGTAGACGGAATTGAGTTAGAAATAGTCACAAAACAAAAGTAAAAATACACTTAAGACTAAAACTTAACCTAAACTAGAGGGATCTGACACCATGTTAATTTTTGCAGTCTCCACCCTCTGTCAGGATAGTTAAGTAACTATCCCCCTCACTTGTTAATTTGATGGCTTTGCTTACCTTTTACATAAATGTACTCCCATTGTCTCCATTGCTCAATTTACACTGGAGACATGTTCAAGCAGGCAGAACCACATTCCTTTGTCTAGGGCAAGGTTCTTTATGCCCTACTTGCCAGCACATATTTATAATGTGTTTGGCAATATTAAAATTTTTCATATATCACCAATACTTCTACAACACAATAATATTAATGGCCAGCGTGTTACCAGTTCTCATATGATACTTTACACGACACCTTTTACACACAGATTATGACAACAGCTGAGTTGGGATACACTCAGTTGGTCAGACCAGCTGAGACTCACTAAAAGATACCAGGGAGTCTCTTGCCCTCTGGCAGTGGGGTGCTCTTAGGGATACATCATGTACAGATCTATTCTGACAGCCTACCTGTTAACAAGTCGTTACTGGGTCATTAAAATATTTTTAAAAAGCCAATATCTCTAAGCATCTATGCTAAATTACAGTAAAGCTACATCTTCATAAAAGCTACTACCCAAAAATCATGTTAGAAATGTTTGTCTTTCCCAATATAATCCACTAACAAAAAATAAATAGGGCCCTGATGTTAGAAGTAACTGACAAGATATGATCTTAAAATATGTTTTTAGGCTCATTGTGTATCAAAATATAACTACTTGTTGATTTTTTTCCCCCTACTTCTCCAGCTTTTAGCACCCAGCAGTCTAGAGTCAACTTTCAAAGTAAAACAGCAATAACCTCAGCAGGAAATGTCTCAATTATAAAAGCACAGTTAGTATATTGTTCATGAAAAACTGCAGCTTTGAATTTTTTGGTGGAGACAAGATAGCAATGCTGTATGTTTCACACTTACACTCTTCAACAGTAAGAAAATTTCTGATAGCTTCTACATTACTTTAGGAATTATAATGGCAAAGTTTCAACTAATATAGAGTTTCAGCACTTTAAAAAGCATATTTTCTGTTACACGAAAGAATGGTCAAATCTACTATAGCAAATTATGTCCACTAGCTTAGGACTGGATACATTGTAGTCCCTCATTTCATTATTCTGTTACTGCTGTTCAGAAGTATTGAAATGACCTCATCCCTAATATTAGCAGTGCTTCCAGCAAGCTACCCTTAGACGAAAGACTCCTCATCCTCAGGAGCACCAAATAATCTCCAAAATTGCTTCCTATAATTAAAAACCAAGAAAGGAATAGGATACTTCAGAAGACTAGGGAAACTCAGATACACCTGATATTTTAAGGTATCTGCTGCTTTAGCATTCCTTCTTCAGATAGATCACGTTGCAACAGCAGATCTAGAAAACAAAAGAATCAATACTATCTTGATGCAAAACAGCTGCCTGAAAAGTCAGCCAATAGAAGTAGCCATACAAGACACCACACCAAATTTAGTGTTGAAAGAACCCCACAGTTGCTCCTTTAACTATTTCATCCAACCTTGCCACTAACTGTAGCACAGCACTACTCATGGGCTAGGACCCCACTGTGCTGGGCATTGTACAAAACAGAAAGACAGTTCCTGTCCCTTATAATCTAAGTATAAAACAGGAGATGAAAGCTTGATACAGACAGATCAAAAGGGGAGTACAAGGAAACAACATTCTGACCAATATTGTCTCATTATGCAGCAGTCCCAGCACACCAGCATCTGAACAATTGTCAAGGTTTTTGTAGGTATCATAGCAAAGGAGAGAGTTTTAGGGAGGAATCTGAAGGAGAATAATGATCTGGCTTTGCAGAGGTTTATGGGGAGTACTTCTTAAGCATGAGGGGCAGCATGGGAGGAAGCCCAAAAGTGCTCGTTTGAAAATTTAACAAGTAAAAGTATGGAGGCAGGGATCACGGGTCAGTTGGAGGTGGAAGTTGACTGAGCGGTGGTAGGGTAAAGATAGATCATGAAGGGCACTGAAAGCGAAGACAAGTAGCTTATGACTGATGTGACAGAGACCAGGAGCCAGTAGAAAGATGCAAAGAGGGGGTGATCAAAGCAATGGGCTAGAAAAATGATCTTTGAAGCAGCAGGCATGTGTGGGGCAAGATTGCCTTTGTCAAGAGTTGCAGTAATCTAGACATGAGATGAGAGCCTAGATGACTGTTTAAACTGTGTGGATCGACAGTACAGGTTGTATCTTACAGATGTTATGCAGAAGGAATCTGCAAAACTTAGATGTAGCCTAGATCAAAGGACTTAAAGAGGTTTGACTTAGATGACCCCCAGGTTATGGGGCTGAGTAAGAGGAAGGTGGGGGTGTCCAAAGTGAGCAAAAAAGGAAGCAGCAGAAAGGGCTGGGGGTGTGTGGCTCCATGTGACATACTGTGATTATTGAACCTGAGCCCTCTCTCCCATGCACTGTGAGTTCGAGTGCTATACTTAGCAGTTTTCAGGGAATGTGTGTTGTGCTTGTTCCTTGTTTTTTGTTGTGCATTCAACAAGGGGTCCCATCCCTTTAGAGGTTTTGCCCTGAGACCACCATTTATGGCTTAACAAAGTGTTCTAAAATCCACTGATTTTACTTAAGAAGTGTTGTCAAGTAAATTAGCATGAAATTAAATTGAGGGAAGATGAAAGAGTAAGCAATTAGGGTAATGTAATCACCTCAACTATTTCCTAAGCAATAGGAATGAGTATAATCAAAAGGAAAGCAAGTTGCTGGCTCACTTGATCAAGGGAATTTTGATGCAGAGCCCTCATAATGTGAGCTGCTCATAACATTTTCAGATAACTTTTTTGGTGGAGACATAGGAATATGAGTAGTTGGAGCAATAAGGGGAAATCAGGAGGCTGCCAGAGCTATGCAAGGGAAGTGAAGGTTAGAAAGGTGCAGGATCTGCCCCTTTTGGCCTGAGCTCTGGCACAGCGATCGCAAAACCAGCACACTCCTAGATGAGTGCTCTTATTAGTGTAAAAGATCATCCAAACACTCTGTTTTTGAAAACTCAGTTCAGTAAATAGATTTTTGATGAAAAACTGGGTTTCCAAAAAAGTAGTTTTCTATGATACCTCAGCAAATCGAGGATCATCCTCAAAAGTGACTTTTGCTCTCTGAGAACTCAGAGGTGCTGACCATAAACAGGGAAAGGTAGGTACCTTTTCTTCCAATGACGTAGCTGAAGGAAAGTACAGCAACAAATACCCCTCCCCATGGCTACTGCAGCAGGCTGAGAGAGGTGGACTCAGGAGCTCCCTTTACATCCACTGCTCCCCAATCAGGGGAGGGAATACTGAACTCTCTAGCTTCCCCTTACTCATTCCAGCACTGGGGAAGGGCTCCTGGCTCACCTCCCAAACTTCTCCACCTCCATACCCTCATTTCCATCCCCACTTCAGAACGTGTCCCCCACAGTGCTGAGACCTAACGTTGCCAACCTTCTAATAGCACAAACCCAAATTCCCTTGCCCCATCCCTTCCCTGAGGCCCTACCCTCACTCACTCCATCCCCACTTGCTCTCCCCCACCTTCACCAGGCTGGGGAAGGGGGTTAGGCTGTGGGAGGGGGTGTGGGATCTGGGCTGGGGTCAAGGGGTTCAGATGTGGGAGGGGGCTCCGGACTGGGGCAAGAAGTTGGGGTGAAGGAGGGGGTACGGGCTCTGGGAGGGAGTTTGGATGCAGGAGAGGTTCAAGCCTGGGGTAGGGGTATGGGGATGCGTCAGGGAGTGAGGGCTCCGTCCGGGCGGTACTTACTTTGGGCAGCTCCTGGAAGCAACTGGCATGTCTGGCTCAGGGGCAGCCAGGCAGCTCGGCAAGCTGTCTCTGCCTGCAGACACCGACTCCGCAACTCCAAATGGCTGTGGTTCCTGGCCATGGGAGCTGCAGAACTAGCGCTCGGGGCAGGGGCAGAGACCCCCTGGCTTCCCCTGTGCCTAGGAGCCAGACATGCCAGCAGCTTCTGGGAGCCACAGGGAGCCTGCTTTAGCCCCACTGAACTGCTGACCAGACTTTTAGTGGCCTATTAAAGTCTCCCGGATTGCTTTCAATAGCTATCGGGAGATCGATGCTGATTCCAGTAGACTCCCGGCCAATCCAGAAGCATTGGCAACCCTACTGAGACCAGGGCTGGGTGCTGGGAATGAGCATATTCAGAGCATGGCACAGGCACACAGTGCTAAAGCCAGGGCAAAGAACTGAGAAGGTGCATACTCTGTGTGGCCTATTTGCACTGAAGCCATGAGAGTGGGAATGAAAACACCTACTGAGATGAATGGAGCAGTTCACATCTTCAGAACTACGTTTTCAGATCCATGGGTCTGGTCATTCAGCTGAGAACATATTGTGATGAATGCCCCACTTCAAACGTCTCTGAGCCTCCTATATTGCAGACTGATGTAGTGTAGAGCCCCTTCTCCACTAAGAGGCACAGATTTGAAGCAGGGACTCCACAACTCCACACTCCTGCTTCCAGTGAGTACATGTATTTCTCACAGCTGCACAACTTTCCTACCTCCAGCCTCAGAGGCACAGGGAGAAGGTGGCAGTTGGTTTACATCTGAGGGACTAGATCAGAGGAATAGGTGTGTTGGAAAGAATATAAAAGAAGCTGGAGCAGTGGGAGGGGGAGAGAGTCTTAGCAGTAGTGGGGAACAATGGGTGCTGGAGCACAGAGGGGGAATGTGGTGGGGTGTTGGGGCAATGCAGGAAAGAGTAGGTTAGAAAGGAGGGAGTCAGTTGTGCAGTGGGGTATGTTGTGGGGGGGGGCTTCAGCTCTGTACCCAAAAAACATCCATGCTCCCTCCTATATGTTCCCACTAATGCCATGATAGTCCCTGTACTGTTCCTGTATCCTCTCCCCAGCTCCTCAATATGCAGGCCCCAGACAGACACCTGCCTCCTCATGAGTAGGACCACCAAGGAGGGAGATTGGGGCTCTGCTGCAGACAAAATGATGAGAGATGATGAAAAGATAACGAAGGGACAAACATGCAGTCAGTTCATTCTCAGGGGCAATCACTGCCAAAGAGCCAGAGGAAGTGTAGATGGGGAGCTAGGATGTAGTACATGGGAATTCTGAGGATTTATTTATTAAAAACCAAGGAAATTAACTGTTCAGATTATACGTATTATAACAAAAGTATGTCAGGTGGAGTATGGCAGGCCTGACAAGAGCTGCTGACAAAGAAGGTTATAGTCCTGTTCTACTTGGCCGTAGTGAGGCCTCAGCTGGAGTACTGTATCCAATTTTGAGCACTAAATTTTAGGAAAGATGTGGACAAAGTGAGAGAGAGAGAGAGAGTCGAGAAGAGAGCAACAAAAATGATGCAAGATTTAGAAAACCTGAGTTATGAGGAAAGGGTACAAACACTGGACACGTTTAGTCTTGAGAAAAGATTGAGGGGGGCATCTGATAACAGTCTTCCAAAATGGTAAGGGCTGTTCTAAAGAGGACAATGACTAATTGTTCTTCTGGTCCAATAAATAGGTCAAGAAGTAATGAGCTTAATCTGCATCAAGGGAGATTTAGGTTAGATATTAGGAAAAACTTCCTAACTATAAGTGTAGTTAAGCTCTGAAACATGCTTTCAAAGGAGGTTGTGGAATCCCCATCATTCATGGCAGGTACTTAGGAACTGGCTGGACAAAACACCTACTCTAGGATTATTTGGCCCTGCGTAAGCACGGGGGCTAGACTTAGCTTCAAAGTCCCTTTCAGCCCTATATTTCTATGATTCTATAATATGATCCCACACAATGGAATTTGTGTCTTTAACAGCCTACCAAATTAAACACAAAACATTAAGGTTATAAAGTCAAGCACTAACAAACAAGTTCAAAAGTTTGGTTTAAGTGATTTGCCCAGCATCATTTAGGAGCTCTATTGTAGAGGCAGGGATAGAATCTGATTTTCCAGGGCAGCAGTCAACTGCCTTAACCATAAGACTGCCCTATCTCTTCCTACGATCCCCTGCCTCGTTCACTATGGACCTTCCAACTTCTGCAACAGTATGAAGCAAGGGTCACAAAGGTTATGGACTTCTACATTACTCAATCCCAATTCATCCCGAGAGAAACTTCATCCAGCGCACTATGATTATGTAATCAAAGAGTGTATCCTAATGCATTTGCATTAAGGTTGCACACACAGTCTTAATTCTTACATTTCCTAACATCTGAATGCTTGATTTGCAATCTTAAAATTGCTCTTTCACTATAGCTTATGTGTAATATTATTTGCATTGTGGAATCTTGTCACAGCACCATACTTAAGGTACAAACTTGTAGTCAGAGTATGTGCCATGTGAGAATTTACAAGTAAATCCATTAATTCGTTTATGAGATTAAAGTGAATTTAAGTAGTTTTACATCTGTTTCAGTCTTCATCCCAAATTATCTTAATATCTGAAGACAGACTTCAAAAATGTTAATATAGTTAAAATTAATTGAAGCCTTGTACATATATTTTTCAAGAAATAAGATTGTAATTAAGCTTAGTTATTAACAAATGTTTCTAGTTATGATTATATAGGCTACAATCAGGTGAAGGTAATCCTCAAATGCAGGTCACTGAGAATTAACTAATCACTACTCTTCCTCTGGAGTTAATTTGCATGCAACAATTCTATTGGTTATATTTAAGGCTACGATTTAGTCATGGGTATTTTTAGTAAGACTCATGGACATGTCACAGGCAGTAAACAAAAATTTACGGCCAATGACCTGTCCATGACAAACTATAAGTACTCCTGACTAAATCTTGGGGGGTGGGGGTAGAGGGGGGAGAAGAGGACTGCTGGAGGGAGGTGCCTTTAAATATTAATTTCTAGAATGGATTTAAGTTGCTACTGTCTGTTTCAAAGTAACTGCACTTGTATTTCCTTCTCAGTGGTCCCTCAAGAGCACCCATTTAGAGGTTTCTGGCTCCCAATTGTTACCTCTTCTGGACAGAGGCCCATATCTCATTCCCTTCTGATCAAGGGGTTTTAAAACTGCACCAGCTCCTGCCTTACACTGCAATATTCCCCAGCAAACTAGACCGTCTAACTGGCCAGCACCTTCACTTTGCTTTCGCTCAAAGGGCTATGCCCAGTGTATTGCCTGCAGCTACAAGTTACTGCACAGCTCCTCTAAGCAACCATGTTTACTCTTGTAGTAAAAGCATTACAGAGAAAACATATTAAAAAGAAGCTAAACGCATGCTAGAAAGCTTACCAGAGGTTACCCTACCCTTGAGCTCTGATAAGTTTTAGTCCTTCAAAAGCAACAAGGTTTTCTCCATGTTTACAAGTTCACCCATGCCACATCCAGAACCAGAACTATGGGCAGATCAGCCATTTTCTTTATACAGCTTGGGCCTCTGATCTTGGCCTTCCGTAACAGGTAATCAGCAGACAGTGACCCTCTACTCACGGCATAGCTTCAAAAAGCTAGGTTTTTGCATAATAGGAGTTGGGGAATTTGCATTAACCTCTCTCTAGGCATTTCCCAGGAAATCTGCTTCATATTTATTGTCAAAAGTTCATACTACTTTGGTACATTTTCAGTATAGTCTTCTGAACTCTTAGGTCTCACATTTATCACATCTCCCCCTACAGAGATTACATATAATCAGAGCCCACAATAATAAAAACTTAATAAAATAAGGCCTTCCAAGGATACTGCAGAAAATTATCTTATCTGTCACAACTACTAAATTTTTTTAAATCATTGAAAATATCACACAGTAGCACTCTAGAAATTTTTAGTATAACGTTTTTAATAACTTTGAAAAATAAGGAAATTCCACACACACAAAATTTACACTAAGATCAAGTTGAAGTTAAGCATACATATAACCAACGTAAAGGAAAAAAACACTGCAAGAATGTTGTAATTAGCTTAAAACCAATCACTGAAAAAAAAATCAGAAAATTTTGAATTAAGTTATGGTTAACAGAAATCATGTTAGGGTATGGAAGTGCATAAGTTAAGATTACCTTAACTCGAGTATGCAATGACATAATGAAGGAGAAGGTTTTTTTTTTTAAAAAAAAAAAAGTGTTAAAATCTAATCTCTCTTTAAAAATTAGTTTTATCTAGTTGGGGACCACAAACTTCAAAATGCCTTAACTAAGGGCTCACATAAATTACGCTTGAATAAAGACTGGGATTAGATGAGTCATTACACAAACTAAAAAGTATTTCCCCATGCTATCTCCCCTCCCCCGACACACACACAGTTACTCACACCTTCTTGTCAATTGTTTGAAATGGGCCATCTTGATAATCACTACAAAAGTTTTTTCCTTCTGCCAATAATAGCCCACACATATAGAGAACATGAAAAAACGGGAGTTGCCATACCAACTCTAATGAGACGAATATATATTATACCTTCCAACTGTATTTTCCACTGCATCAGGGGTGGCTCTAGGTATTTTGTCGCCCCAAGCACGGCAGGCAGGCTGCCTTCGGCGGCTTGCCTGCGGAGGGTCCACTGGTCCCGCGGCTTTGGCGGACATGCCTGTGGGAGGTCCGTCGAAGCCGCAGGACCAGCGGACCCACCGCAGGCAAGCCGCCGAAGGCAGCCTGCCTGCCGCCCTTGCGGCGCCAGCAGAGCACCCTCCGTGGCTTGTCGCCCCAAGCACGCGCTTAGCGTGCTGGGGCCTGGAGCTGCCCCTGCACTGCATACATCTGATGAAGTTGGCTTATGCTCAATTAAATCTGTTAGTCTCTAAGGTGCCACAAGTACTCCTCATTCTTTTTGCCGATACAGGCTTCCACTCTGAAAAATTTGTTGCTTCTGTAGACCAACCATATTGCACGCACCAGGGGCTCCATCCCTGCATAGCTCCATTCCCCCACTACCCTCCCATCCCCCTCTATTCAGGGACTCCCTTCAACTCCCCTCCACCAGGAGGGCTGCATGCCACCAGTCTCCCCATTGCCAGAAGTGCTGTGTATACCCAGTCTCTGTTCTCCTAGCATATCAGGGTCCCCCATTCCTCTCCCTTTCATGGCTCAGTGTGCACCCCCATTCCAATTTCCCCCAATGTGAGGGGCTCTGTGTGGCCATCTTCCCTACTGCCATAGGTCCCCCCATTCACCTATACCAGGGTCTCCCACTGTCCCATGCCAGGGGTTCTGAGTGTCCATCCCTCACAGTACCACAAACCTAGAGTTGCTCTCCCATCTTCCCCAACCACAGCTTCTGTGTTAGCCATTCTCCCTACCCCTTATGCCAGTGGTTCTTTGTGTATGAACTTTCTACCCCTTCCTCCACACTAGCATCTCCCAACCTTCCTACAGACTAGGGGTTCTGTATGTCCCATTCTCCTACCCAGGGTACCCCTCCCCCTACATGCCAGGGACTATGTGCCTGCTCCCAATCCCTCACCTTCCATTCAGTGGCAGGGGCTTATTACCCCCTTTTTCCAATACATGGATCACACAATTCCACTCACCACCCATGTCAGTGGCTACGATGAGCGAATGGGGGCATACACAACACCACCATAATTCTTCTGAATCAGAGATAAGTCATTCAAGGTGTTAACATGTTAAACTATTAGAATGATTAGCAGAGCTGAAATAAAAGTATTGTCATTGCTATGCTGAAAGGAGTTAACAGTTGCCATCAACCAGTTTGATCTATAGACATTTGTAGAGGTACTTGAAGCTGCTAATCAGATGCCAGGGACATCATATGTCCCCAATTTCCTCCTCCTCAGCTTTCTGATTCCCACTCCCCTCCCCCGAAATCAATAGATTTTGTCCACTGATGCTCAGAACATTCCCTGAAGTTTTAGAATTGATCAGATGAGACATTCAAAAGTTACTGTATTACATACAGATAGAGAAATGCCCTTGAGTTGACTGTAAAGCTTTGCAAGCTTGACCAATCATAACTGCATTATTTTTGCACGGCACTTACTACAAACCATCCCTGAGTCCTTCAACAGTCTGAGGCAGAATGGAAGCTCTAACAGATCTATTTAAACTTAATTGCTTTTATATTTAATTTGTGTTTCTTTTTTAAAAAGTTTGATCTGAAATAAAACAGCCTCTCTATATATTAAATTCAATTCTATGTACAATTCTCAGTATAGCAACAATGTTTACATAAACACCACACAACTGCAAAATAAAAGACCATTTAAAATTTTTCTCCTGAACAGAATTATTTCCCAAACTTATAAAAATATGAATTCACATTTTCAAATTAACTAGTATTTGCATTTAAAACTAACTGGTTACCTAGAAATAGCATTGATTTTGTGTGTTAATACAATTGTTACCAACTCATATAGCAAAACATGTCCTTTTAAACCATTGTCACATGCTGTCCCATTTCATCATTTTTAGCAATTTGATATGCACATGAAGAAGAAACTAGAGGCTAATTTACAGAAGTGACTACCATATATTATACATTATAATTATAAAATCCAAATTTAAATCAACACATCCACAGAGTAATGCAATATAGACTCATTCATATGAATTACAATAGCTGGCTGCAGCTTTATTCTTGTATGTTGTTTCCATGCTTTTCCCAACCCACATCCCCAGGCTTTTCTCATGCTAGAACAAACAGATTCCACCACCCATTCACTGATGAGCACTGGATCAAGCCGGGAAAGCAAAAAAGCTTTTATGACTATAAAAAGGTTATAAATCAACAGTAATGCACCAGTATTTAATTTATTTATTTTTAACTGACTCTGAAAGGAATGGCTCTAACAAACATTCATCGACTAATATACAATGCCACTGCTGACTTTTAGCCACAATTCCAACAACAAAATGATACATAACTGGACCCAAATTTCAAGTTTTCATTGTGATTATGCAGCTCTTTATCAACTAAATAATGCTGTCAGAAAATAGGATACCAGCCAGCCACACAGGTTGCTGCAGCATTCACTTCTAAGAAATGTATCATTTCCCATCAGCAAGCAGAGAGTTGCTGTCCTCTCAGCAAGCCAACTCCTATTTCAGCTTAATCTTCTGGTTATGGTGGTGATAATTAGCTAAAAGCAGTGGGGAGGGAGAAATTATCTGTATCATGAAAACAAATAAAGCTTTAATATAATGAACTTTACCATTTCTGATCATTTTTGTTCTCTCCCTTGCCCCAGGCAAAGTAACACAAACCCAGATTATTTTATTTCAATGGGGTGGAAATGAAAGAGTAATTCTAATCCAAACCAAGAAATGAGCATAAAAATAGTAATGTATTAATAAAGCTACAGCTTGAATCTAAAGAGGGTTGTTATTTGTTTGTTTGTTTGAAAGTATAAGTGAGTGTGATTTTAAAAACTCACTGTCAAAAAAATCAGGTCATTATTGCTTTTACTACAGTAATTAATTTCACAAAGTATTGCTCATCTTTATTTCTCTACCAGTAAGAAATATGTACTTATACAAATAGTAGCTTAAAGCAAAAACAAAAATTGCAATAGAGATGCTAACAGTGTTCAGTAAGAACTCCAAAGAATGACAATTTCCAAGATCTCAACATGAAAATCTGCTCCAGGGTGAAACTTGGCTTAGAGTCTCAACCAGAAGGAAGTTGTTTTTGTGTGTCTTTTTGAGCAACTGTGTTTAAAATCCATTTGGCTCAATTTGAACGGTTATTTTGTTGCATTTAAACCCCCCATCCACAATAAAATAGTAATTTTAAAACATCTATATGTTTTCTAGATACCATATAGTACTTTGTAAAGGAGAATTCAAAACATAAAATTTAGTAAAATATGAAATATTAAAGGACTCAAAGGACTAGTACCTGGAAGTATTAAAACCCTTTGAAGATAGCTGCCACTTAAATGTCAGTTACCTTGTGAAGTAGCTTTCTAAAGGCTTTTACTACCATCCTTGTGGTAATACAGATGTATATATAATATTCTACATACTATACAAGTGCAAAAATAAGTTGACATTATAGGCTGACATGGGTTTATAGTAGTCAGCGTTGTCTGCTCATGTCCCACATTTTTATATTTTTTGTAACAGGTATGGCTAAAGTAATTGACATTCTTATTTAAACATCTATGTTGATCCCTGACATTGTTCCGTTTTCAATAATTTCTGCTTCTATCCCTCAAGGTAGCTCTTAATTCATTATAATTGCAATTATATAAAATTGCAGTGGCAATTATAGTTGATATTTTTAATCAAAAATTAATTTGATTCTGCTCAAGTTTTAAACAGTTCTAATTTAACTGTGTTAGGATGAAGATGTTGCAGATATAAAAATCCCAACTGTAAATGCATGTCCCAGCCTAACTGCAAAAAGCAAGACATTTTAATTAACACATTACAGAGCTAATCCATTTATGTACTCAAACCATAGTTTTCATGCAAACATGTCATTCTGAATTACCTTAAATCTAAATGACATTTATTTACATACCATACATCTTCAGATTTCAATGTACACTGCCTAGAGGAAAATAAAGATTCTGCTTAAGCACTACTCCATTTATGTATTTTTTGTGTGGTTCTAACTAATATTTTGGAGAAATCACCAAGATGCACTGTTGTGGGTCTTCATCACATGATTATGTAAACTCTTATTACAATGTGTTTTTGTAAAGCTATTAAATACATTTTTTACAAAAAGAAATTAATCACACTCTGTGCAGCAAATTCATCCTAGGTATATTCTCACATATCATGTTCCATGGAAATCCATAAGCATTTCCTTTAAAAAATATTTTAAAAGAGCTTTCTGTGACAAAACCCCTACCATTTTAGAAATTCTGTTTTGGTAATTGCTCATTTTATTCTCACCCTCTAATACTCTCCTGTATCTTAAACATATGCATGCATGGGGTGCAATAGAGAGCAAACCCCTCCAGTATAACAGCTTTGTCTCTTTCCTCTGAAATCAGAGGAGATTTGTCGAGGACAGGAGAAACTGACCATATCTTACTCTTCCAATCATGTTAGAAGTACAATATGTGAGACTGACAATATGGAATGCCTCAGGGAACACACAGAGAAATGAAACCAAAAACTAAGTGAAGGGTGAAATCCATGCAATTCCACCAAGATTGGCCCTATACAGTCAGTTCCTTGGAGGTGACAGCTCCCTGGCATATATCCTGAATTAGAAAAGAATAAGTAAAAAGTCTTTCCCATGAGCAACTACTCTTAAAAAATACAGTTAGCAGCAAACCCTGAATTAAACTGAATATGGCTTTTCATTTTGCAAAAAAAGAGAAAGCACAACAGGATATAAAAGGTTACAATTAGTATTTCTTTTACAAACATTGTTGCGGTCGCTGCCTGTGGGGAAGTATACACAGGCATGGAAATCAAAAAACATTGCAGAATGCACGCATATAGAGGGTATGCCTCCAAGCCAGAGAGTCTGGGGACAGCAGCAGTCAGAGGAAGTAGCTGTTGCTCTTTAGAAAGGATGCCTGCATTCCATTTCCCTGCAGGCAGGAGAGAGCTACTACTTATTTTTCCAGTATGAAGAGAAAAGGGGGCAAGAAGGAAGACTCAACAGTGTTAGACAAAAAGTAAGAGTTTGTAAGTAAGGTAGCCAAGAAAAGACGTCTCTTTAAAAGGTAGAAGTGGTTAAAGAAACCGAAATTACAAAATGAGATTGTTTGTAGAAAGTATCCAGCACCAGGAGACAATGGGACACAGGGAGACCCATACATATGGACATAAAAATACTGAGAAAAATAGTGGTGATACGTTGGTGTGGACAGAAAAACTGAATAAATGGAAGTGTCCAACTTTTACAATATACATTACTTTTTTAATGTGAAATTACACATTATCATAGTAAGAGTATCTCCACAGCTCATTCTTTCTGTGCAGAATTATGAAACAAACATAGAAAGTACATTTGCTCACTATGTGCTCTCTTCACTTAAGTATTTCAACACAACCTAGCACCAGGATTTCCAGCAAATACAGATAGATTCAGTGAACCTATTGCAACAGAAAGCACAAAGTTTGGGTCCTAATTAAAAAAGTTAAATTCAAAGTTATATTCTAATTAAAGAGGAAAAAAGCTTAGTAGCTATTTTTAAAAGGAGTAGGCTTTGTACAGCTTTATCTTCACATTGATTGCTTCTATCTTTTGAATTTCATAATAATGGTACTATTTCCACTTATTTGGCAGTGCAACGAAACAAAAGAAGGAGCATCTATTTAGAGCCATAAAGATCATCCAGTATGAGATTCTAATGAATGGTTTGGGAAACAATTCTTTTTAATAAGACGATCAAATCAGTAGTTGTGGGTGGATTTTTTGGGGGGGAGGGGGGAGGGCAGTGAGGAGGGATACAGAAAACAAAAACCCTATCTGGCTACACATAATTAGAACATGGATCAGACCAAAGGTACATCTTGCCCAGTATCCTGTCTTCCAACAGTGGCTAATGCCAGGTGCCCGAGAGGGGATGAACAGAACAGATAGTCATCATGTGATCCAGGCCCTGTTGACCAATTCCAGCTTCTGGCAAAGAGTATGTTTGTATAATCTACCTTTTGACAGCATTCTCCCCTCCCCCAAGTAAATACAGTAAATATGCCAGATTGTTCCCTAGAGAACTGTTCTTGAAATAGTCTTGTGCAACTGAAAGGGATGTGCTCTAACGCTACACTCATCTGAAAGTGCTCCTACACATTTAGCAGCACTCTATTTAATGGAAAATTCATACTGTATCTCAAACATGAAATTATTTCTCTACAAAACCACTGGAAGACTATTGGCCTATGTCAACCACGTATTTGAACAATCTTCTTTATACTGTAGTTAAAGCTTCTTTTTCTCTAGGAGGAAGTTTCAGATACTGCATCTGGGTCCTGAACTGGAGAACACCTCGTCTCCATATGTTAAGGACCATCTGTTCCTGTCCCCCAAACACATTTTCAAGTTGGCAATGATTATTATTTCTAAACTAGAGTGTTTAATACCTCAAGAGATTTCGTAAACCTGTGCTATGAAATGTCTGCTCAAAGATATAGCGTACATATTATTCTGAAGTTGGAAGTGGTTCCACAGATGGAAGCTCTTCACCAAAAAAAAAAAAAAAAAAAAAAAAAAAAATCATCTATATCCTTGCCCCCTACCTAAAGCACCCTGGACACAGTGTACTGGAGAATCCCTTAAAACTTCAGATTATGGTGTAAGAAGTATCATTGGGCAGGCATTTCTTATGAGTTAAACAGAACTGGACCCTTGAAAATTTAGAGGTTCTAAAAACAAAGAGGGAGAGGGCCACATACCCCATTTTTCTTTACAGAGTTAATGTCTGTAAAATGTGCCCAGACATGATTTTGACTAGCTCAAAATGTTTGTATAACGAAACAAATTAAAAAAAAAAAGGCCTCAATTACCAAAAATCACATTGGCAGAAATGTTTCTGTACAGAGTTCATTTCTTGGACCATCAATCACTCATGGTTCTGACAGAACGGCTTTGGATTTAACTGAGCAAGTTGTTTCTATCTGGGAGTAAATCTCTCCTATTTGTGTTACAAAGTACCTAGCTACCATGAAACAGAAAGCTGCTTTGACCCTATCTTCTGGCTTGGTTTGGTGCATGCTCACATGTTTTATCAGCATCTAATTTCTCCCACTGGCAAGTTATTTAAAATTCTGCACTGGGTAAATATCAGCTGGGATTACTTTTTCTAAAACTGCCTTGAAATGTTTTCCACTCCTCCAAGATGCAGGAAATTTCTTCTCTTTATCAAGTTTTCCAGGAAATACTCCTTGGGTCTTCCCTCCCACTTCCCTACTGCTTCTTTGCTAGCCAGGGATTTGACTCTTATCCATATATAATACATTAAGTACAAACAACAGAGCTACACAATGCTGCTTTAAAATTACCAATATTTCTCAAAACATTTTTCTGTCTAAAGAGTGAGTGATTAGTGCTGCTTTGGCTAATTCCATATGCTGACTGTACCAGTGCTAGCAAACACTGAAAACCTAGCAAACTGTTCGCTCTGTTTTTCTTTACTGTATGGGAAACAACAAATGTGCTGAAAAGCTGATATGTTGTGATGATGCACCACAACTGAAGCATGCAGTGCTATTGTAATATTCCACCAAAAACATATCAAACACATGGAAGCAGAAAAACTGGGCGAGAGGAAAGGAAACAAAGGCAGACAAGGAATGTGAGCATTAG
This sequence comes from Gopherus evgoodei, assembly GCF_007399415.2. Classification (NCBI taxonomy): domain Eukaryota; kingdom Metazoa; phylum Chordata; order Testudines; family Testudinidae; genus Gopherus; species Gopherus evgoodei. Next base: position 110,256,570 of record NC_044324.1, read on the forward strand.
ATACCACATACTGACAATCAGCAACGCGACCAAGTGAAGTTGGATCTAAATTAACTGCCTAGTATAGATAGGCTATAGCAAGTTTAGCATCTTGTTTTAAAAAAAAGTTGAAGTCAAGCTAAATGTTAAGTTTCATCTTGATCAGTCTAACGAGAACGTACGTTTTCTGACTCCAAACAACAGGACTTAATATATAAATCTAATTATTCAATTTCCAATTCCCTAGACTAACCTCCTAATATAGCTTTCACCCTGTATAGTTTATAAATTGGCAATTCAACTTTGGGATGAAAAGTGGTAATTATTTTGCACTAGCAATACTCTGAAGTTTAAAGAGGGAAATAACTGAGAGCTACAGGAAACATTTTATGTAGGCAGAATATAACTAGTTTAACTAATCTGGCCAGGACAACTGCTTTGTACACATGATTCAGATGCCAGTTTTCATTGGTTTAAGTCCATGAACATCAAAGGAATTATTCTGGATTTACATCAGCATAGATTAAAATAATGAATGATCAATCCCCAATAATCTATGCTTGTTCCTAGTCCTCTTTCACCAAGGCATACTTTCAGAAGTAACAGTTACTAACCTTCCCATAACATGTTCTTAGAGATGTGTTGCACATGTCTGTCCCACTGACTGACTATGTGTGTGTGCATCAGTGCACAGTTGGAGAGAGTTTTTTCATAGCAGTAACTGTTGGGGTGGCAGGAGCATCCTCTCCTGCCTTGCAGCGTGCACGCAGGCATAAAGGATGAACCCATCACTGATCCCACTAAGTTCCTTCCTGTCGGAAGAGTCCAAAAGACAAAACGAGGGGAGGTTGTGGAACGGACGTGTATAAAATATCTCGAAGAACTACTCGCAGTAGGTAACTCACAAGCAACCCAAACTGGAGGTAGGTTCAAAGTTTATTTGAACAGGGACTGGAAGACCACTTGTCCAAATTTAACATGGTCTCTAGATTGGGGGGGAAGGAGGGGAGGAGAGAGCGGGTACACATAGTGAGAGGCAAATGTGTGACATGACGACCCTCTGTCTGGTAGCAAACTGGTAACATAGGCAAACAACTAGATATCAAAAATGATATCCTTTGAGTTGAACAGAACTTCCTCTCATTCTGTTCATTGTACTTGCAGACAATTGAGTAGAAAAGCTGAAAGATTTAGTCAGTTCCAGATAAAACTCTAAAGCTCTTCTAATGTCTGTAGTGTGCAGTCTCTCCTAACCATTACCACCAGGAGGCTTTGGGAAGAAGGTTGGTAAGAAAATTGCTGGTTAATATGAAGTGTTATCCAACTACATAAGAAACTTTGGGTGAAAATGAAGGAGGACTTTGTATACAAAACTGTATACAGAGTGTCTGATACTAGTGCACTCAAATTCCCCAGTTTCTTGGCTGATGGCCACTAAAAATGCTATCTTCATCGAAAGGTGCAACAGACAGTAGGTCGCTAGAGGCTTGGGGGTGGGGGGAGAAGGGGGATCAGCTTTGTTAGGACCAGATTCAGGCTGCAGGAGGGTGGGGGTGGGGATGGGGGGAAATAGGGTTCTGGATGTGCAGAAATAGCCTGTCCAATCCCTTTAAAAAATCTTACAGACATTGGGCAGGAGCAGTTATCAACAAGTGGATGGAATGCCAATATAGCTACTAAGTGTACTTTGAGCTAACTGCCAATCCTTCATGTTTCAGAGACAGAAGACTATTCAGCACACACTGAATAGAAGTAAGGACTGAGGAAACCTCTTTCAGTTAGGACCCAATGGAAAACTTCTTTCATTTAGCCTGATAAGTAGTTCCAGCCGATGGGTTTCTACTATTCAGCAACACATCCTGAACTTCTCTAGAGCAGGACTCCTCCACCAAATATTAACCATGAAGACTTCAGGTGAAAGGCCTGAAGATTGTGGGGAGAGGTGGTTTGAAGCGTGAGAGACTGAGGGGGGCTGACTGATAGGTCTAAGAGCTCTGAAAACTAGCGTTGACTGGGCGATGCCAAGGCAATCAGTATAACATGGTCCTTATCCTGCTTGACCTTGCACAGAATCCTGGGCAGAATAGATATATGGGGAAAAGCATACAGGAGACACTCTGACCACAGCAGCAGGAAAGCATCCATCAATGAACCCGGACTGTGGCCTGCCCGAGAGCAAAACTGGTGACATTTTCTGTTGCCTTTTACTGCAAACATATCCATATGAGGAGCCCCCCAGAGGTGGAAAATGGTCTATGCCACATCTGGGCTGAGGGACCATTCATGATGATTAACAACCTGCTCAGGTAATTGGCCAGCATATTCTGAGACTTGGGAGGCAGGCTACTTTCAGAAGCTGTTGATGAAGTCTCAAAACAGAATTGTTTCCCAGCAGACTAGTGAGGACCAGCTCCCACCCTGTTTGTTCCAAGGAGGATGGCTCTCAGCTGTTGTCAGTGGTGACAGATAACAGAACAAGAAGCAATGGTCTCAAATTGCAGTGGGGGAGGTCTAGGTTTGATATTAGGAAACACTATGTCAATAGGAGGGTGGTGAAGCACTAGAATGGGTTACCTAGGGAGGTGGTAGAATCTCCATCCTTAGATGTTTTAAAGGTCAGGCATGATAAAGCCCTGGCTGGGATGATTTAGTTGGTGTTAGTCCTGCTTTGAGCAGGAGATTGGACTAGATGACCTCCTGAGGTCTCCTACAACCCTAATACTCTATGACAAAACAAGGCTGTTGGATTTTTAGTCAGTACCAACACTCCTCTTTCCCAATGTGTGGAAGGAATGCCATGCAACAAATTCTATAGCTCGCAACCAAGGATGCCAGAATTGAACAGGCCAGGGGCCATGGCCCTCCCCATTTTTGAAAGTGGAGGACCTGGTCCATCCACTTTTTGCCATGCCCCCGCGCCCGGCAAGTAGAGGGTCCATGGCTGCTAGCCCACTCCAGCTTCTGGTATGGCCAGGGACAGAGTGGAGTCTCGGGAGGAAGGGGCCACGAGGGCGGGGGCGGCACTTGAGAAGGAATTGAGTGGGAGGTTAGGGGCAACTCCACCTTTTATACCTGCATGAGAAGGCAGAGATGGTTCGTGTTGCCACGATTGGTACCACTAAGGGGGAAAAAAACTGACAACTGTGCACTGGATCGCATGCATACCTACAGTGCAATAGAAGTGTGAAATCAAAGAAGAAAAATCAATCACTTGTGCACTTTTCTGAAACATGTATCTACCACGTGTGTATACACATAGCATTTTCCATAGCTAACCTATATTAACTTCTCTTGAGGTAAACAAAGCTAATAACTGAGTTTTGTGGAAGGAGGATAAGCTGAGAAATGCCTTAAGAGATTGCATAAGGACTAGAAACATTTTAACATTTGCCTTTTCAAAATACACAGCAGCCTGTGAACAAAACAAAACAAAAATCCACACAGTAAGCGCATACCTAGTCCTATCTCCCCTAGGATTAAAGTTCTGTAAACTTCTGGTGTAAAGCTGTTTATTCAATTCCCACTGTGGTCTGACTTTTATTAAGAATGTAATTCAAGGCCAGAATCCCATTTAAATTTTTTCTTTTGGTTAATGTAACGTAAATGTACATTTAACTACAATTGAAAATATAAACTGATTTCTGCTATATTTAATGCAGACACCATTTTTACTTAGCCTGGCAGTAAATATGCAAAAGAATGCTCAAGTAATAGAAAGAGTGAGCATCTACTTTCCCTTTATTACTTTAGCATTTCCTGCTTTTGTCAGTTTCTTAAGGCCAATTTTAAATACAGAAAGCAGCACAAAATTTGCAAAAAATCTAAACAAAGATTTAAGATGCAAAAAAATAAAGCATGAGGCTATGGGGAGGATTAAGATTTGGCACAAATATGTAAATTAAATCAGTAGCGATCTGCATTAAATCACACAATTAAACCAGTTAACACACTGTCTAGAGTTCATTACACCCATGAAATAATTCTAAAAATCAAATTAAGCCGAACTTTCTAGTTTGTGGTTAAACACTTCTTTTAAAATAAAATACTGTTTTAAGTACAAACAACAAAAGGCAGTGCCTTAAGGAAAATCTTTACTCTTTTGGGAGGGGGGCAGGTTCAGTTGCCAAGAGATCAATTTGCCCAAAGAATTTTTTGGTTGTTGCTGAATTTGTATCATTTTTGTGAAATTGTTGCTCAGAGTACCTTTCTGCAGCTTAACTGAGAAGTCTTAAAGATAGGAGTTTAAAATGGAAATAGTAACTGACTATAGCAATGTGAATGTGACAATGTAATGAACTCATTCCATTTAACAAAAACAAACATGCATTAGTTAACTCACACTGCAACGAAAGCATACTGTTCTCACTGGTGTCTATCTACAGAGAAAGATCTCTTTATATAAGGTTTGCTGCCTTACCTCTAGGTCACAGCTGTATTCGGTGCCATCCAGAAGCATCACTTTGCACAGCACAGTTTTAATCTTCTTGGGAGCTTTCTGAGGCGCTTTCTCCATTTTGATTTCAGATGTTTGTACCTCTTTGGTCTCCCTCTTTTCTTTTTGTTTTTCTTCTTGCTCATTGGCAACTTTCTCTACTTCAATCTCTTTATTGTCTTCTTTAGCAGGCTGTAAGAAAGATATGTATGAGGGGTAGCCGTGTTAGTCTGGATCTGTAAAAGCAGCAAAGGGTCCCGTGGCACCTTATAGACTAACAGAAGTTTTGGAGCATGAGCTTTCGTGGGTATAATAGTCTATAAGGTGCCACAGGACCCTTTGCTGCTTTTGTAAGAAAGATGTAGTTTAATATAACAACAAGTCCAACCCTTTCAGGATGAAGTTGAAAGAAAATTCTTCTTTTCTGTATATCAATAACTATCCATTAAGGTTGTGCTCCCAGCTGGTGTTGTTTGGATGCATAATACATAGTTGTAAGGGTTCCTCTTAGAGAAAAGATACTGAAAAACAATTTTTCTATCCTAAAGGCCACTACCTTGATGTTAAAATTCTAGCAGAAGCAACCAGTCTCCCTACAGAAATCAAAATAAAAGTTGCACTTTTTTCTTAAAAACAACTCAAAACATAATGAGAAACTACATTAAAACAGAACAACATTTAAGAAAAACAAGCCATAAGTGACACGGGTTTGAATTTAAGGACTGACGTTTGACTCTTCTGAAGGCAAGACTTTGGAGCACTGCAGAGCAGAGGCACATGTATGACATAGTTCCTCACATTTCAACACCACAACCATCAGCATCTCAGCACCAACATCCAGGCAGCAAGAAATAAAGACAGTATCCATAATGCATAGCCCTGAGAGAATGGAAGAGTAAAGCGTGGAATAAAATAATTGAGATCCTCAGGACTCAAAAACAACAACAGTAGATAATAAATGGATTGATTCAGTCACTAAGGGTATGTCTACACAGAAAAAACAAAACAAAAAACAAAAAACCTCACAGCAGCGAGTTTCAGAGCCCAGGTCAACAGACTTGGGCTCACAGGGTTTGTATTACAGTGCTAAAAATAGTTGTGTGCACACGTTCTGGCTCAGGCTGGAGCTTGGGCTCTAGCATGAGCCAGAACATCATAGCACAAGCCCCAAGAACCCATGTCTGAAGAACTGGGCTCAGACTTGACTTTTTGAGGGGGGGGGTAGGGGGGTGGGCTGTGTAGTCACTAAAGTCAGCTCAAGCAGAAAAAGTGCACAAAAATACAAACGGAGCCATATTAATCCCTGGTATAATTTCAATACATGACATGTACTTCGGAGGAGTTACAGTAGCAATAAATCTGGTTCACTGACTAGTCATTAATATTTTCATTAATTTATTAGCTTTCCACATATACCTGTGTGTCAGCACTGTTCACAGAATGCTTCTCCTCATCCTTGTCATCTGCTTTAGCCTCCTGTTGACTCTCAATTGTTGCTTCTTCCAAGTTTTCCTTCGGCTGAGCCATATCGTCTGGAAGTTGACTTTCCCTCTCCTCCACTGCCTGTCTTTCCTCTACAGGTTTTCTCTTGGCTTCATCTTTGGGCTCCACCAAGGTATATGATTTTTGTTTCTTAAGCCATGGGGGGATAAAGCGAGAGATTCCCTTGCCTTCAGATGGATCTTTTTCCTTCTTCTGACTACTTGGGCTGCTTTGGGTAGCTAGGGTTGGAGAAGGAGAACGTTGTGCCTCTTCAGAGAGTGTCTTTTCAGACTTTTGATTTTCCTCCGTTGCTTCCTCATGTTTTTCTTTGGCTGCATCTGCCCCTAGCTGCTCAGATTCCTTCTTCACGTCAGTCTCTAGGCCAACTTCAGTCGTCATGGTTACAGGTTATGCTAGAAATGGAACAATAAAATATAATTATGCATTGTTTCAAAGTTATACTTTTTGGCTCTCAGCACCATTAATAGGAATGATCTAAAAATTAAGGCACCATACATAAATTTGGTTAGGATTAAAGAGCTGTTTTAATCCATCCTATTTAAGATCTTCAACCAAAAATAAAAGTAGCAACAAATCTAAATCTGCTGCCAAATTGGACATCTGCAATTTTAAAAAATGCTTATGCTAAAGAGATACATTATGCTTCAATGCACCACTGCTTTCCTCTTGGAAAAGTGGTAAGAGTGCTCCATGGTTCCTAGAATTAACACTGAAATACACTTGCTACAATAGGTGTTCTTAATGTTAAAGACAGACTAAACTTAAGAAGTGTTCAGTAAGTAATTTTCACTCTTTTTCTGCAGGCTTTTCAAAGCAGTCTAATGGGTCTCAAATTTCAGGAGGAGTTGGGCACCTACCTCTCCTGGGCTTGTTTGAAAATCCCAGCCATACACTGACATCGTGGCCTCATTTAAGTCAATGAAAGTTTTACCGTTGACTTCAAATTGGAAAAAAGAGTTTAATTCACAGTGTTTACAGCATTTTTATACATTTCCACCTTGATAAAAACACAGTGCTTAGGGGGAAATTATTCAAATGAAGAGTTCTCTCCCCTCTTTTGTGCTTGTTGGGAGTACACTTCCAATCCCATCACTGGAATGCTGGGTGAGAATAATTAACTTTAATGAAAATATTAAAGGCTATTTTAATTGAAACAGTTACATGGTCACTTTGTTAAAGATAAGTTTAGTTGATTGTACTGAGAATGGAAGGCACATGTAGAATGCTAGCAACCAAGTCCATGTGTTTGACAGCTGCATACTAACAGCTGTTAATAGACAGGCAATTTTTGTAAAATGTTTTATTTTAGTCTAAAAAAATCACATTTGTCTTATGATTTCGGCAGGATAGGAATAAAAAAATCCTGATGCCCTAAAACAAATTGAATGCAGAGACAAAGAAAGTGGAGTGCATCCATATTTAATGGTACCTGAAACATTTATGGGCTATCAATATAAAAATGCCTTCAACAGACCGGTCTCTGAATCAGACGTTTACATAAGAAAGCACCAGAACATGATACTTTTAATCCCCATACATCTTTGCCCAACACCTTCTTAAAAGCTTAGGATAAACTACTGGCATAGCTAGATGGCCTGAAAGTCAGCAGATTGCAACAGAATTCATTCCAACCACTGGCACCAAAAGGGCACCCAACTGAAAAATGCCTGCCATCAATCCCCTCTTGTTTAAAAACAGTAGATTATTAGTTCAGGGCTCCTACTGCTCTCCACAATTTTAAATCATGCAAGGACAGAGGTAGTCTCTACGTTAATTTAGTGATTTTAAGTCATACATGTCAACTTAAATTGCACTCAGAAATCAACTGGAAAAACTGGGAGAGTCTATTCCTGGCACGGAGCACCAGCAAGTAGACTCCTAGTTTCTGCAATAGCTAAAGTTTCCAAATGGACTTTATGTCTAAACACAAATTGAATGAATGCAGTAAGACAGACAGAGGTGACAAAGATATGGATAACAAATGAGAGCTGCATCTATCTAAGAGGTCATAAGCCTTCTTGTCAAATGGAGACAGTCACTGCTGATACTTGTAAAAAGCAACGAGTCCTGTGGCACCTTAAAGACTAACAGATGTTTTGGAGCATAAGCTTCCGTGGGTGAATACCCACTTCGTCAGACATATGGGGTCTCATAATTGGACATCCAAAAGAAGCATATGGTGCCTTTATTTAACACAGTTAACATGACTCGTTTTCACTGAGAGGCCTAACAGATGCATAGGGCAGAGTTTAAGATCAACTACTCATTATTACAGTTGTGCTGAGCATTGCATGTTCGGGGTTAGGATCCACCTCCGCCACCAAAAGTAAAACCAAATAATCAAAGGACACTTCCTGGAATAAGATACTGTAGTAAGTGAGAAGTTACAAGAATGTTAACTGAAAATATTTGAGTCCTACAGTCACATAATGCAGAGATTTGATTTAAGATCACACTTAAATACTCAAGTTTTATACTTGTTATTTTCCCTAAGTTGTTATAAAAATCAAAGAAAAGAACTTTTGTCATGTTTAATAGACCTCTAGTGGCACTGAATGCTGCTTTTATATAACTGCCTAACAAAGATTAAAGCAGAATTTAATTTGTCATTGAAAATATGGACTGTCACAATATTTCCCTAGAACTAGTTTCTAAATAAATCTATGATTTCAGGAAATGTCTGGATTTAATGTAAATTATGCCAAAACTGAATTGCTAGCTATAAATTTGCCAGATTCTGAGAAGCTATTCCTCCAGAAAACATTTGGGTACAAATGGGCAACAAATTCTATAAGAAATCTGGGAATTCACATCTCAGCCAACCTAGAAGAGCTTTACAATTTAAATACCAAACCACTACTTCAGCAAACAGAAAAAGACCTCGAGTATTGGGGGAAGTATGCAATTTCTTGGTTCGGAAGAACAGCCCCAGTCAAAATGAACATTTTGCCAAAGATACATCTTTCTTACTTCAAAATCTTCTGTAATCATCTCCGATAAAACTCTGGCAGGAACACAGAGGATATCATTAGAATTTATATGGAACAAGGGGGGGGGGGAAAGAGTGAGTGCAGATACTTTGTACAAACCCTTTACACAGAGTGGACTAGCTGTTTCAAATATTCAATGGTACTTTCAAGCCAGTAAGCATGCAAAGAAGTAGTGGACATTGAGCAGTTTGACCCAGACCAACTCAGGTCTTTACTGAACAAGAAAACTGTGGCAGTGAAAACATTGTCTACCAATTAATTAAAATTAATTTAAAAAAAATCACTCTCCAGAAATTATACACTGCCTTTTAGCAAAGGCTATTCTATGGGCTTGCAAGAGAACTGAAGATTAAATAAATTCTTTCCCCTCACCAATGACACCAATTGCAAATAATCCCAATCTTAACCCAAATCATGAACCAGAGAGCTTTAAAGTCCAGGAGAGCCATGGAATGGATATGGTTGTCCAGCTACTCAGCAAAGAAACGTTTCTAAATAATTTAGACATCAAAATTAACTTTAACTGACCCACTTTCCTGTGGTACCCGTACTATCAAGTTAGACACTATGATTCTCAACTTTCTAAAAAAGGTTTATAAAGAAAACTAACATCTGGTCAATTAAGAAACTATCACCAATTGCTGAATATTAATTACCAAATAACCTTTTGGTAACCTTCCTAGGGCTTCCTAGCAGAAATGGTCACAAAAGAAAATTAATTAATTTCTCATTGGCTAGGCTGCCTCTCACTGGAAAAAGAAAAAAATAGTCCAACTATAGAGGAATAGTTTAAAAAAAAAAAAAGAGAGGTTGTTATGGAAAAACTAACACCAATTACATATCCAGCATAAAATAGGCTGAAGAGAATTAAATACTTGAATAAATGGCAACCAAATATCTAATATCAGAAGTACATTCACTAGCAAAAAACAGCATACATGTTCATTTTCTTTTTAATATTAACAATTGATAGCCATGCCTGCTCTCTGAAATATGTATAATCAGAGATTTCAGATAAGAAACTAGAAATGTCGTCATCGGTATTGTAATTATGTTCACTCTAATATGGAGGGGAAGGGATAGCTCAGTGGTTTGAGCATGGGCCTGCTAAACCCAGAGTTGTGAGTTCAATCCTTGAGGGGGCCACTTAGGGATCTGGGGCAAAAATTAGAACTTGGTCCTGCTAGTGAAGGGGGGGGGAGCTGGACTCAATGACCTTCCAAGGTCCCTTCCAATTCTAGGAGATTAATAATAATAATAATAATTGGAGATATACCATTATTATTATGGTAACACTCAAAGAGAGGTCTGATAATTACATTACTGTATAATATCTCTGAACAAAAGTTCACTGTTGTAATGATTATTGTTTTGTTTGACATTTACATGGCAAGGACTTTTTAAATCTGTTTATACTTCCTATAACTGACACTTACTTAAGTTGCTATTAGTCAAATCACATTTTGTTATTTATTTCTACTTTTACATGGCACTACCAAATTACTGTTTTATTTCTCTTGCATGCACATATCCATCCCAACTCTGGTACCAGAGCTAGAAATTATCTTTTCTGGAACACAATCCACAACTATCAGTTTGCCAAAGAAAACTGAGCTATTAGGCATTCTTTTGCAAGTATAGCATAGTCAAATTGTAAGTTTCAGTGTTAACAGTGGCAGTGCCAATTGAAACTGATTAGCTAGGAAGCAGTAATCTAGCCTTATGAAAAAAGTGAACTTCAAAGTGGCATCTTCTATTTCAGTGGTTCTCAAACTTTTGTAGTGATGACCCCTTTCAAATCACAAGCCCCTGAGTGTGACTCCCCCCAATAAATATATTAAAAAGTGTTTTTAACGTAACACAATTATAAATGTTGGAGGCAAAGCGAGGCTCGGGGTGGAGGCTGACAGCTCACGACCCCCCATGCAATAACCTTGCAACTCCGAGAGGTCCCAACTCCCACTTTGAGAACTTGAGAGCACATTTTCACATATTTATTGTTCCAACTATCACCCTAAAACAATATTTGTATATCTATATAAACTGCGTCCTCCTTCCTATTATTATAAGGGGTTTGTCTACACAAATATTTAGTTCACAGCAAACCGGGGTGCTAGCCTACTGGGGACTACCAGTCCAGGTGGACTTAGCTGACGAGGGACTAAAATCAAAACTCATTAACAAACTATTAATGTGTGTGAGCAAAGTCTACACCAGAGATCTCAAACTCAAACCACTATAAGGGCCACATGAAGACTAGTACATTGGCTTGAGGGCCACATCATTGACACCTTTTCATATAAAGATACAAAGCCACCCCCTACCCCCACTCCACCCCTTCCATGAGGCCCTCCCCACCCTCCATCCTCTCACCCCTTCCACAACCATATTCCCAACCCTTCCCCAAAGTCCCCACCACAACTCTGCACCGAGACTGTTTGGGGAATACTTATGTCATTTTATTCATTTAATTGTTTTATGAATCTCATTTATGCTTGTACACTGATTTGTGGACTAGAACCTCCATTTTGTATTTGACCCAACGGTGTCTTGTATGAAAAATCATTGGTATATGCATAGGCTGCTTCAGATGTAGGTATAACATAGCTGGAGGAGGAGGGGGTATTTCTCACCTTGTGAGGTGCTAACACAGAAAGTCATCCAGCCAGCTTCTAACAATTACTGACTTGCAAGCGATTCTTAGCTGCTTTCCCCCTCCTTCCCCCATGTAATAAGGCATATTGTGCACATGAACTTAGCATGACTGGGTCATGAGCTTTCACATTGGGGAATCATGATTAAAACAATGTTTATAACCACAAAGGACTTCAGTGGTCAGTCCCTGTACACAGGCAGCAGTAAGAGAGAGACTTGTTTCAGGGGAAACAAGGGACTCTCCACCTAACTTGAACATGGACATACCTCAGACACCGATAGAGGGCTGAGATCAGACGAAGATGCAATTGTGCTCAGGTTTATGTTGTTTTTCCATAGATATGTGAGTGTGAGTGAGAGAAGTTCGCTTTCCAAAGCCTGCATGTTTCTTGCTTTCACTGTCACATGGTCCCTGAAAGGTGTAACTAGAGAAATAACAAGTCACCCAGTCAGGTGAGCACGTCTGCAGGAAACACGTCTGAGCAACTGGGAAGTCCCCTACAGCTGAAGCCCCAGTTCCAGGGTCTGGACAGAAGGGTTCCAATGCCAAGAGGGGTTCCAGACATAGGATCTGCACCTGGCGAGTGTGCCTCAGACATCCAAACAAGCCACAAAATCAATCAAAAAGTAAACCTTCAGGGGAGAGAAACTTACTGGAAAAAAATCAGACAGTGGGCTGCTTCTTTCAGCTGAATATACAGGTATTAGCTAAATATTACAGGTATATACAGGTATTACCAGGGCCATCCCTAGCTATTCTGGGGCCCTACGCAGCCCCTCCATGGGGGGGAGGCCTCTGCAGGGCGGCGGGGGCAAGGAGCAAGCCCTATGCCTCTGAAGGGGAGGGGCAGGGGAAGGGCTGGCGAGGAGCGGGGAAAACCACCCCCCAGCACTCACCAGTGACATGGCTGGGGCCAAGTTGCTGCACTCCTGCTGTTGATGAGTGCAACCCCGGCCCTGCTGCAGAGTTCAGGAGAGTGGGGGTGGAGCAGAACAGGAAGAGGCAAGGCTGGGGCAGGGATGGGACGGGGCTGGCTGGAGCAGCACACAGCTGCATACTTCGCGTATGGGTAAGGATGGTCCTGGATATAAGAAGGGGGGGCCTGAAAAGATAGTTGCCCTTGGGAGAAATGTATGTGATGGTGACAATTTTTTGCTTGTAAGTTTTGGAGTATTCTTTATTCAAACATTACTAGACTGGAAGCCAAATTTTAAAAAGTCACCTTTTTATTTTCATTTCAAGTACAGTATGTCAATTTCTCCATTATAAGTGTGTAATATATCCTGGTCCTCCAGCCTCTGCCAGGTTAGTCGGTCTTTTTTCCAGGAGGCTCCTATAGTTCATGTGCAGCCACCAGGCATTGAGTAATCATTGTGCTTCCTTTGATCCTGTATCTGAGCTGGTAATCACAGGAGAAAGGATACTCTAGTATCCTATGAGGGAGAGAGACAGCTGAGATGCAGAAGATATTGATTCACAAGGGTGATTTTGTGATCTCTACTAAATATAGAGGAAGAGATCTCTAACAAAAATGTATCTATGCTAACAAAAAAAGTTTCCCTTTTTCAACTAATAGGGTCCACAGATTTATGTCCTTGGGCACTTCAGCCTGCTTTCAGTTTGGGGAGGACAGAACCAGACCTTTCGGTCACTGGCAGCAGAGGAATGCCCGATCTCCAGAGATCCCCCTGATAAAAGTAATTTCCACAGCCAGGATAATCCAAATCAGATTGTGTTAAATACAATTTGAAGAAAAAGTACTTATATTGGAGAGAATGTAAATTCCGCCAAAAAATGAACCCAAATCTTTAGATGTTAATTTCCATCTATTCAAGATGCTCCATTTGTCACTAGGTGGCCTATACTTGATGAAAGGAAGTTTTCAGGTAAGCATGTGTTAAAGTCCACAGATCCATTGTAATGAGATTTTCATAGAAATGTGACTCTGGAGTGGGAAGCACGATCATCCTTTAAATAGGGACATCCAAAATGAGGTAGATTATATATAAATATCTCCTTCACTTAGGTTCTAAGGTCTGAAGGAGAAGACTTCTGCCAAAAGAAAGGAAATGGCATTAACTAAACTTGGAGAACCAATATGTAGACATTGAGCTAATGGCAGACTAGCAAACCTCAATACAGGACACATGATTACTTTTGCTCTGAGACTGATGCTTAAGTGAAGGAGGAATATTTCTTCAGTTTACTTAAAGGAATGAATGCTATGACAGTACTTGTCTGAATTAAAAGTACATTAATGGGCCTTATTAGAGAAAGTTCTAAACAAATCAGAATTAATTTATTTGAAGGAGATAGTAACCATTGGCAGGCCTACTCTAACGGACAGGAAGTATAACAATGCCTCCCACAGAGAATCGATTTGAATATGTTGTAATGAGCAGAGTGAGGTTCCAAGGTTATGATCTTGCAGGGTTGAAATAATGCTGATTTCTTAAGGAAACATTTAAATGTTGGATTTGTTCAAAAGCAGGAAGCTTTGTACATGTCAAGATTATTATACCACAGAGACTTGACCCTTTTGCTAAGGCACTCATACACCCACAATAAAGCCCTGCTGGGGAAATTCAAAGCTGTGTTTTACCGGTTTAACACGTTAAACAATGGACTTTCCACCAGCCAGTATAATACATTCTATTTGTTGACTTCTCTTTTGGAGTCCATGAGAGTAATAATCCAAGCGTTCATTGTAACTTGCATGGCCCCAGATGGCTGGATGGATGGTCTTGCAATAGCAGGCAGGTAGAGGCATCTGAAGATCCAACAACAGGTTAATCAGCCCTGAGGATCATAGCCTCTTCAGAAAGAAACACACTCTCATTCTCATCTTCTGTACAGTGGAAAAGGTGGGAAGACATACAGAAGGGACCTTTCCATCTTTGCAAGATGTCATTACCACTTCACATCTGGATCCTGGCGCACACAGACCGCAAGACATTTTATTATTGTTTCTGGATGCAAAGTGGTAGATCAACAGCCCACCAAGTTAACTTATGTTGAGTGAGATATTTTTGGGTACAGGAATCATGCTGCTAATCTGACAAGCAAGTTTTCACGTTCCTTTCCTTCTTGGTGGGAAGTGCACACAGGGATATGAAATTTGCCTGCCAGAACAGGAGTAGGGATAGGCCTGATCATGTTCTTCCCTGTTACTATGAAAATCTTATCAGACACCTCGTGTGTCATGACCAGATCAGGTATGTTAGCTATGGAAGGAGTAGCACTGTGTGTGAGACCTCAATGAATCAGAGTTTCTAGCTAGTGGATACTGTGCTTTTTCTGGTAGCCATTCCCTGAATTCAGTGGGGGAAGATTCCTTCACAATAAAAATCTGATTACACTGCTCTACAGCCAAAATGCTTCTGAAATAAATGTAGTCCAACTTTACTAATTCTGGGTCACTGAGAACGAAAACGATGCTTAAAATTGTTAATTGGCTCTAGTTTTCAAGATATGCTATTCGATCAGTATATACGACCCTTGACTTGGGAATGGTGGAGGATAAGTGAGTTATAAAGGGAAGGGATCTCAATTTAAACCAGAAATGACTAAAATACATCTTGGACTGGATCTATGAATAAATCTATGACTGGGTTTGGACAGTACTTGCTTTTGAGGCAAATCAATGAATGCTGCAATCTGAAGCTGGTATTGCGTCATATATGATATGAATTGCATCATGTTATTCCTAGAAGTCATGGATGATGCAATCATAACGAAGCTTACATTACTCTGCTGAACAAATTGCCCTATATCAGTTCTAGAAATCATACAGTGTCATGCTCTCTTATTTGTCAGTGTTTGATTATGCAAAGGGACACATTTCTGTTTAGCCAAAGTGAGCAGACATGCCTCGTACTTGTGTGAACAGTGCAGATAACTTCTGCTATGTTTGTGGTGAAGTGACTTCTGCATCACAAAAGCGCAGTCTAACCACTGTGGTTAAGAAAGCCTATCACCTTTCTTTTGGCTGCAAAATTGGAGATCAGGACAAGAGGTAGGCCCCACACATATGCTGCAACACTTGTGCAACAAATGTTCGCCAGTGGTTGAACAGGAAAAGGAAATCTATGCCTTTTGCAGTGCCAATGATTTGGAGAGAGACAACAGATCATACCCGCAATTGTTACTTCTGCTTGGTGCCTCCAGTTGGGAAAGGTATGTCAAAGAAGAAAAAGTAGACTCTGCATTATCCAAACATTCCATCAGCTATACGCCCAGTACCCCACGGAGAAGGACTGCCGGTTCCTGATGCACCAGAATCATTCTCACTTGAGTCAGACGAGGAAGAGGAAGAGGAGGAAACTTCTGGTCCTGAACCATCAATGTCACAGGACACATTTTCTCCCATCCTCCTCCTCTGAACCACACCTCATAACACAAGGTGAACTGAATGACCTTGTCAGGGATTTGGAATTACCCAAGAGTAAGGCAGAGCTGTTGGGCTCCAGACTACAGCAGTGGAATCTCCTGGCAGGTTATCAGGGCAAATGGAGCCCATCAATGCTTGCAGACTATTGCTGGACAGTGACAAGAGATGCTCCATTTAATGAATACAAGAGACAAGCCAAGAAGCCCCGAGTAGACACTGAATAGAACTAAACTATGTACATAATAGTTTTTTGCCTTTTGTTTCATAATCAATTTTATTTATATAATCCTTTTGCTGATTTTTAAAGTGTTACATAAACAGGACAGGTGAAATATCATGTAAAGCAACCATAAACACATGAAAAGACCTAGGTTTACAATTTATGATTAAAACTCTACTATCTATACAATATATATATATAGACATAAAATGTAAAAACTTAAAATATCTTAGAAATAGTAGCCAATCAGTTGTTTTAATTATATTTGAATTCAGCACATCATAAATATCACATTTTATCTCTGAAAATTCTCAAAAATTGTAGACCAGTGTTATCTGCATTCACCAACTGAGGGATTAGAGAATACACAATTGAAGCTAGAGCTCTGCTAATGGATGATACAGGGGAGAGCTGTGGAGGGGATACTCAGAATTACTGGAGAGATCACATGAATGATAATCATTGGAAAATGCCTGTGTATGAGATCAGAATTCTCAGTGGAATCCAATAAAAAGTAGATGTTTGTTTTTGTGACATGTTTTTCATTATGGCCATCTTCCTCTTCTGTTAACATTTCTTTGAGATTGAAACTTGTACCTGACAGCATGAATCTTCAGTCCAAGCCTATGATTGACTTCCCTAGCATCATGTGTCTGTGTTTGTACTGGATCCAAGCTGCTTCAGGAACTGTATTGCTGTGTTTTTAGTTCAGTTTTCTTTTTACATAGAATCCTGATCAGATAAATTGTCTGGAAAGAGAAGTGATTTTCCTTCTTCCCTAAAGCCAATATTATTGCAACCATGATCCTGGACAAACACCTTGGAAGCATATGTAAGATCAAATGATAATGACTGAAGACAGATAAAGAAAAAGGCTGCCAGCCATTTGCAGAACGTAAGAACGGTCTGAGGATGGTAAAATGGGGTGCTCTGTAGGGAAGCCTCTTTCAGGAACTTATTTACATATTTGAAATAGGACCTGAACTGCTTTTCCTTGATTCACTGGGGGTAAAAATAGGATAAAGAGCTTGCTCCCCTTGAGGATCTGTATAATCAAATTTAAGCTTCACAAGCCTAAGCAGCCATCTTAATGGACTGCAAATGGAAAGCAAGAGGAATTCCACATTAGAAAATACTGTAAATAATACATAATCTTCAAATACATTCTAGAAAAATTACTATCCAAAAAAGGTATGTATGGTAATTGCCCCAATGTAAAGGTACTGAAGGACATGCAATTATAAACAAAGACAAGGCGAGACTCAGTTGAGAGCTACAGGACTAGAGCTGGATGAAGTGGAAATTATTTCTCTAATTGGAGATAAATAAATTAGATATTTTGTATCACTCGTATTTACGACCAGCTAACTGTTCTACTTAAGATCCAAGTTAAGCTACTTAAAAAAAATTCCCTTGCTCACTACCATTTATGATATGTAAATTTCATACTAGGTGCAACTGTTCACAGAAGCATGAGTAATTATTACCCCCCCTTTAAGTTCAGAACGCAGTAAAATCTAATATTCTGGTTACCTTAGTGCTGTTCATTCTGGTCACCATTGTATTGGTATACTGCAGAGAAAACAATTCTCACGAGTACCCTACCACAGTAACTCTCAAGAATAGTTATGATAAGTAGTGACAGTGACAAGGGATTGCCTAGCAAGCCTGAGATCTGTTTGTTCACTACACTTTTAAACAGGAAACTGCCCTTACATGAGGAATAGATAATTGCCTTACAGTACAAATCTCATGTCTTCATCTCTTTAACAAGAGAAGCCTACTTACATTAATGACAACCTGAAAGAAACAAGTTCTGACAAATTTAATTTAAGTTTCATTGGTACAAACATTCCTATATATTGTTCAAGAACTCGAACAGAATAACTACTTTTACTTAAATTGTAAGCTCTTTAGGGTATGTGTCTTTTTGTTTTGTACATCGCTGAGCACTGTGGGGTCCTAATCCAGGACTGTGGCTCCTAGGCACTACAGTAATACAAATAATAGTAATAAAACATAATAGTCAGTTCTTGGAAACATGTATTTGAGAACATATGACTAAGAACCATCAAGAATCTGAAGTAGCTATTAGGAATTAAGATATCAGGAAGAGAGTGACTTCTGTACTGGGTAAAATCAAGTTTTATTTTCCTAAAGCAAATAAGCCAGACAAAAGCAACCAAAATGTTTATTTCTAAACAAGCTGTGCAATGTATTATTAAAATTCTTTCATCTACTGTATGATCATGAAATTTCAAATGGATAGCAGAATCAGTAATTTGCCTCCAGAGGCACAAGGGACATGAAGATAGATTTGTTTCATGCCTGCTCTTCAAAGACTAAGCATTTGTTATGCAAGAGAATAAAAGAGGGCAAGTGACTTTAGGTTGTTTTTGTTTTGTTTTAAATTATGTCAGTTTCATGAAGGATTAATTGAAACTCCCATTAGTTTATAAAATGCTATTCTGGTTCAATGGTTTAAATGAGAAATTGTGAACAGCATGAGATAATACTGCAGAGTGATCAATAAAAATTACTTACACTTTGAAAGATTTTGTACATAGTTTTGCTTTTAAATATACTTTTTTTTATGTTTGATCACTGGCCAGAATCACAGTAATTGAAACACTGTCATATACACTTTAAGTTTTAAGTGCTCATTTGCGCACACCCTCAGTTTACCTTTTTTTAGTGAAAAAATAAAGCGTTATTTCTTCTATCATTACCAAATTAAAAACAATTGATTTAGAAGCAGAAAACTGTCTGCACTAAAGAAGGGTAAAGGGCAAACAAGCCAATCTGTTAACAATACAATTTACTCCTGGGGGAATTATGTGCTACTGCATGTGTGCATAATTAATAAGCCTCACAGATTTCCAATCTTTTGCACAGAAAAAAGCTGCTGCCGAAATGTTGCTGCTGTTCTGTGATGTGGTGATAGAACAAAGCTGCAACTCAGGGCCAGCAAGGGAAGAGAAAGCTGACTTCTTTGCAGAGGTTGTCAGGCCAGGTCAGGAGACAGGGGCTATGGGGAGACAGATAGCGTGGGGTGCTGGGGCAGGGGGTGTCAGACAGGGCCTCATAAAGGATAGTGTGGGAGGACAGACTAGAGCAGGGGCTGAATGGGAGTGGAGACACAGGGCCACAGGTGGGAGGGAGGTGCAGAGACACATATGGACAGGGGATTAGCTGGGTGGAGGCACAGAGAGACATAGGGATAGGGACAGATGTGTGTGTCCGACTGAATGGGAGAGGCTAGGGTCAGCCAGGGTCTGCATGGGGGAAAGCGCCTTAACAACCCCTTCCCATCCACCTCCCCGCCCCCAAAAAACCTGTTCAATACTTTTCCCACCTATACCCAACAACTCTCCATGTTCACACCCAGGCTCCTTCTAAGCAATTTAATTCCCTCTCTCTCAGCTCTTCTGTTACCCCTGACTCCCCCAAGCCTTTGCACTGCTTCTAAAGGGTGTGGGAAATATGGTTTTGAACTGTAGTTTAAATAGATTATTACTCCGAGTTCTGTATTAATATGCCTAGTAAGGAATCTTTGTCAAAAAACATTTCCTGAATTTTTTCTGTTGGCTGTATTGTTACAGACATACTTGTTACAGCTATTTTGAAATAAATGACCAAAAATAATTGAAACGAGTGTGATTGTGTGATTTTGACAAAAAATATTCAGAATTTTAAAATATTTTAATTTTTTGTTGTGGAATGTTTAGGCACAGAATTTCACCAGGAGTAACAGTTGTAGGTTTCACCACAGATCCATACCGAAAACATTTATATTTTGATAGTCACAAAAGTAAAATCCTTCTTGGAAGAGTCAATCAGGAATTCATACACTTTGTGAAAATATTTACTTGAATCACCAATACTTGGAGGGCCTGATGCTTTTCTCATACAGATTTCTCACAAGCATAACTCTACTGACTTCAGTAGAGTCACTCTGTTACACCAGTATAAAGAAGATCAGAATCAGGATGAGTACATTATCTACAAAATCGTTGTGTCTATAGTTTTTGCTATTAAATCAAATTCTACCTTTTAAAAATTTGTATTTTACCCCCCAACGCTAATGGAAAAGAGTTCTTGTACCATATTGTTTAGCGTAGCAGAGATCATTTTCTGAAGAGGCATGCTAAAGAGTAATCAAAATATAAAAAGAGCTGGTTCAAAAATACTAAAGATTCCTATACATTTATAGCATTCAGAATGTCTTGTTAGCAAACTAAGTGGACAGGAAAAGGACAGTTACCTGTTCCATAACTGGCATTCTTTGAGATGTGTTGCTCATGTCTATTCCACAGTAGGTGTGCGTGCTCGCCATGTGCACCAATGCCGGAAATTTTTCCCTTAGCAGTACCCATACTGGGGGAGCACCACAGCAACCCCTGGAGTGGTGCCTCTATATCGCACTATAAGGGGGACCGCACGCTCCCCCTACCCTCGGTTCCTTCTTGCCGGACAACTCAAACAGAGGGGAAGGAGGGCAGGGTGTAGAACAGACATGAGCAACACATCTTGAAGAACGCCAGTTATAGAACAGGTAACTGTCCTTTCTTCGAGTGATTGCTCATGTGTATTCCACAGTAGACGATTCCAAGCCATACCTGTTGGAGGTGAGTAGGAGTTCACAATAGGCTAGGATGGAGTACCACCCTGCCGAACCCAGCATCATTCCTAGACTGGGAGATGATCACATAATGCAAAATAAATGTGTGAACAGAGGCTCAAGGGGCCACTCTACAAATGTCTAGGATAGGGCCATGGGCTACATAGGCAGCTGATGAGGCCTGAGCCCTCGTAGAGTGTTCCCTGGCGATCGGTGGCAGGGGAACCCCTGCCAGATCATTGTATGTGTGTATGCACGAGGTTATCCAGCGGGAAAGACGCTGGTTGGAGATAGGTTGCCCTTTCACCCGCTCAGCCGAGGCAACAAAAAGTTGAAGATTTCCGGAATGGCTTGGTTCGATCCAGATAAAAGGCCAGCGCTCTACATACATCGAGCATATGGAGGCAGCATTCCTCATTGGAGGAATGGGGCTTACGGCAGAGCACGGGAAGAAAGATGCTCTTTTCCATATGGAAGGCAGAGACCACCTGTGGAAGGAACAGCGGGTGCGGGTGGAGCTGGACTTTGTCCCTGAGGAAGACCGAATAGGGGGGTTCCTGAGATCAAGGCCCTGAGCGCCGAGACACATCGGGCCGACGTGATCGCTACAAGGAAGGCTACCTTCCATGAGAGGTGAGACCATGAACACGTGGCCAGCGGCTCAAAGGTAGGACCCGTGAGTTGGGACAAAACTAGGTTCAGGTCCCACTGCGACACAGGGGGTCTAAGTGTATGGGAATGAACGGTCAAGGCCCCTCAGGAAACAGGTGGTCATATGGTGGGAAAAGACTGAGTACACTTGCACCGGTGGATGGAAGGCCAATACAGCCGCCAGGTGTACCCTGACAGAGGTGGGTGCCAGTCCCTGGGTCCTACGGGACAGGAGGTAGTCCAGGATAAGCTGGAGAGGAGGGGAGACTCCCCGCTAATTCCTCCACTTGGAGAACCTGGATCACTTCGCCATGTACGTCCGGCGTGTGGATGGTTTCCTACTTTCCAGGAGGACCGGCCTTACCTGCTCCAAACATCTGCCCTCCTCCTCATCTAGCCATGGAGCAACCACACTGTCAGATGGAGTGCGGCTAGATTAGGATGAAGGAGGCGGTCTCCATCCTGGGAGAGGTGGTCTGGGTGGAGGGGCAGCGTCCTTGGGGGTGCCGCCAAGAGGCAGAGGAGGGTCCCGTACCAGTGTTGGTGGGCCCATGCTGGGGCTATGAGAATGACTTTCACTTTGTCTGCTTTTACTTTCTGCAGGACTTTGTTGACAAGGGGGAACATCAGGAAAGCGTAAAGGAGCTGGCCTGACCACTGTAGGAGGAATGCATCGAATATCACACTCTTACCCACTCCTCCCCTGGAGCAGAACCGGGGGGCAACGTCCATTCTGGTGGGTTGCAAAGAGGTTGATCTGGAGAACTCCCCACTCTCAGAAGAGCTGGTGAGTGACCTCTGAGTGGCACGACCACTTGTACTGGGGGAAGAAAACCCTGCTAAGGCGATCTGCTTGTGTGTTGCAGTCATCCGAGAGGTGTACGGCCCTCAGGGAGACATCGTGGGCTACACAGCACTCCCATAGGCTCAGCGCTTTCCGGCAGAGGGCTAGGGAGCAAGTCCCGCTTTGCCTGTTGATGCAGTACACGGCTGTGATGTTGTCCGTGAGGACCCTGACCATCTTGCCACAAAAGGTGCATGTGGAAGGGACCTGAGCCCTGATCTTCTTTTAGGCGGTCGGACAAGGCTGATGGAGCCTGAGATGTTCCGGCGACTGAGCGGGCCCCCATCTGGATGGGCATCTGCAGCCATGATGCCCATTGGCACCACTTTCCCTGCCACAGGGCCCTTTGCCACTGACCTGGCTGAGAGCCTGGTGGCGGTAGCTGTCCCAGCTGAGCCACGCGGGCCGAGGATGGGTGGGTGGGTGCCAAGGCTGAGGTCACCGTCGAGCGCATGGTCTCACAGGAATGGTATGAGCGGCGGTGCCCGCGATGTCGCCTCCCTCATGACCTGGACCTTGGAGTCAAGAAATGGTACCCACCCAAAGAGCTACTTCGGTACCTATGCCGGCAGCGGGAGCTCCAGTGCTGAGGCAGCATGAGAGGAATCTCGAGCGCTATGTCTAGTTGAGCAGGAACTAAAATGAGAATGATGACGATGCCTATCTCATTGAGACCGGCTACGGCAGTCGTGTTGCAAAGGGAAACGTTCCCAGTGCCTCTCTCCATGCCTACGCTTGCTGGCAGGCGGCATAGAGGGTCCCCGAGACTCCCGTCCAGGTGGTGACCGGGATGGTCTGGTCAGCGTCAAGGGAGGGCGTGAGTTGCCGAATGACCTGTTGCTGTGCGCCGAACGGTATGGGGAGTGGACCTCAGAGTGGTAACAGCGATCCACAGGAGAGGTTTGATAGACACCCAAAGGAGATTTGCCCCGGGACCAGGGACCTGTCACCAGTTGCGCACCTGGAACTGGGAGACTCAATGTCTTTCGCAGCCTTCAATGCCTCTGGCATTGACGGCATCCGTAGCAGTAGAGAAGTGCATGCGGATGGTGCCAGGCTGCTCCGCTCAACACAAGTCGGAGGCCTTGAGCCCAAGGGGGACTGTGGGTTGCCTGACGCAAGACCAGCCTCCCCTCTTTCCTTGTCTCAGTGCCGCTGCGAGGTAGGGCCATTTCCCTGCTTCTTGAAGGAGGAATGGTGCTGGCTAGTAGAGGGTGCCTCGCTACGTACCGATGGTGCGGCGGCGGGAGCAGAGTCCGCCTGGCATGGCAGAGTTGGGGCCAGTGCCAATTCCATTAAGAGAGCACAGAGTCTAATGTCTCTCTCCTTCTTGGTCCATGGCTTGAATGACTTGCAGATCTTACAATGTTCACTGACTTGAGTCTTACCCAAACAATAGAGACGTTCAGCATGCGGGTCACTCCTAGGCATAGAATGGTGACAGGAGTCACACAACTTGAAGCCTGGGGCACGGAGCATGCCCCGATCCCACTCTAACGCTGAAGTAACAATCCACGAACGGTACCACTAAGGTTCAGTAGAAAGGCTGCAGCAGAGCTGGAGCACAAAGTTTTGACTACCTTCACTGGCAACAGGAAAGAACTGAGGGTTGGGGGAGCACGGTCCCCCTTATAGTGCGATATATAGACACCACTCCAGGGTCGCTGTGGTGTTCCCTCAGTACGGGTACTGCTAAGGGAAAACTTCTTGCACTGGTGCACGTGCCGAGCACGCACATCTACTGTGGAATACACATGAGCAACCACTCAAAGAAGAAACCAAATTGGCTCTTCAGTTGTGAAAAATAACAAATCTGCTATAGGAATTAGAGAAGCTTTTCAAGCCCCTGGGAAACAAATTACTAACACAATGTGTGTGGTTTCCGATTTCAGGATCCTTGAGAAACAAGCCAAGAAGAAAAAAAAAAAGAAAAGCCTGCAAATTAGGTTTATCCAGTACAATTCAAGTCAGCAGTCACTTTATTTATCTTAATTGTATTGCTACCAGTTTACCCACTACTGGTTTGTTTCCCAGTAATAGCTCCAAAATTAAATCCAAATTAGGCATGATATTTAATTTTTGAAAAATTTAGCTTCCAGTACTTTAAAGAAATAGACTAAACTTGCACTGGTCCCAATCTTCATTTTAACAATTTGATAAACTCTTTAAAATTAAACAGCCAAAACCAACAGAGACTGTATTTTAAAACTTTAGCATGATAGTTCAGTGAAATATAAAAATAAAAATTTTAGTTAAGACACCTACATCAAGTACTTCAGATTATATATCTATTCTATTTACATTAACAGGGAAGCTAATTATGTATATCAATAAACCAAATATAAATATTTACATACTAAAGCTGGGAAAAAGCAGCCCAAACAGTGCTTATTACAATATAAACATACTAAATCCCAGTCAAGGTGCACAGACTAAATAGGAAGACTGCAGACTCAATTTTGTTTGTTTAAAAAGCAGTCATATGACAAAAGCCTGTCAGAGCCCATCAGCTTCCCATGCTATGACAATCCTACCAGATCTAAGGCCTGAACTGATCTCATGCTCTCAAATCCTCTTCTCTGCAAGCTTAGAAATTACAGTAGTGATGGGCACAAATACCAGAGTGATTCACCACATGGAACCAAATCAACAAAATTTGGTTTCTTTTAAAGATCTACATCTGTAGCAGAGAGTCTTCTGTGACAGCCTGGGCAACTGGACAACTCAAATTACATTATAGTACACAGATCCTTTCATTTTCCATACTGTCAAAATCTTATTTCCAAACACTTATAAACTGACTAGCCTATGGTTCTGTTTCTTGCCTTTTGATGCTAAGATGTGAATACACTTGGAATTAAGCAAACACATAAGCAGATCGAAATGTCATTGCCACACCATAGGCTGGTCAGCAGATGGTGCTAGAATAGTGCTACAAATTAGCAATTCCACAGACCAAACTCATTACAGCAATGATTTCCCCAGCCAAAGTCAGACACTGAAACATATGGAAAAAGTAAGATCTCCCTGCTCATATTGTTACAGCCCATTTGGTTTTAAGCCAAATATTTTTTGAAAGACTTTTTTATAAACATAGCCACATATGGACTGAAATATTTTGCCATAATGCTTGAAAATATCCAGTCAAACAAGTGTACTTTAAATACTGTTAGGCCAGAAGGTACAGTCTATAAAAATAGCATTTCCAACAGAACTATTATTCCAAAAACAAATATGGTATGCAGCCTGGCAAATTTACATAAACATAATGCTTTTGAGGAATGGCACTTCTAGGCATCAATCCTTCCCTGATGGTGAAAGTCACTAGTTACAATTAGGGCTGTCAAGTAATTTTTTAAAAAAATCGTGATTTAAAAAAATTGCAATTAAAATAATTAATTGCACTGTTAAACCATAAGAATACCATTTAAATATTTTTTGATGTTTTCTACATTTCAAATATATTGATTTCAATTACCACACAGAATACAAAGTGTGCAGTGCTCACTTTTTCTTTTTTTACTGTGGAAATATTTGTAATAAAAATATATATAGTATTTTTCAGTTCCCCTAAAACAAATAATGTAATGCAATCTCTATCATGAAAGTTGAACTTACAAAATGTAGAATTACATACAAAAAAAGAACTGCACTCAAAAGCAAAACAAGGTAAAATTTTAGAGCCTACAAGTCCACTCAGTCCTACCTCTTGATCAGCCAACCGCTCAAACAAGTTTGTTTACATTTGCAAGAGATAATACTGTCTGCTTCTTGTTTACAATTTCACCTGAAAGTGACAACAGGTGATTGCATGGCACTGTTCTGGCTGGCGTCGCAAGATATTTAGGTGCCAGATGTGCTAAAGATTCATATATCCCTTCATGCTTCAACTATTCTTCCAGCAGATGTGTCCATGCCAATGGTTCTGCTTGACAATGATTCAAAGAACGTGAACCAACGCATATTCATTTTCATTATCCGAGTCAGATGCCACCAGAGCAAGTTGATAATGTTTTTTGGTGGTTCAGTTCTGTAGTTTCCACATCGGAGTGTTGTTCTTTTAAGACTTCTGAAAGCATGCTCCACACCTCAGCCCTCTCAGATTTTGGAAGGCACTTCAGATTCTTAAATCTTGAGTTAAATGCTGTAGCTATCTTTAGAAATCTCACATTGGTACCTTCTTTGCATTTTGTCAATTCTGCTGTGAAAATGTTATTAAAACGAACAACACGTGCTGAGCCATCATCCAAGATTGCTATAATATGAAATATATGGCAGAATGCAGATAAAACAGAGCAAGAGACATACAATTCTCTCCCAAGGAGTTCAGTCACAAATTTAATTAAAACAGCAGCACCAGCATGGAAGCATGTCCATGGGAATGGTAGTTGAAGCATGAAGGGGCATACAAACGTTTAGCATATCTGGCATGTAAATACCTTGCCTGTTCTCACCTTCAGGTGACATTGTGAATAAGAAGTGGGCAGCATTATCTCCCGTAAATGTAAAAACAAACTTGTTTGTCTTCCCAATTGGCTGAACAAGAAGTTGGACTGAGTGGACTTCTAGCCTTTAAAGTTTTACATTATTTTGTTTTTGAGTGCAGTTATGTAAAACATACAAAAATCCACATTTGTAAGTTGCATTGCATGATAAAAAGATTGCACTACAGTACTTGTATGAAATTAATTGAAAAATACTATGTTTATCTTTTTACAGTGCAAATATTTGTAATAAAAATATTATAAAGTGAGCACTGTACACTTTGTATTCTGTGTTGTAATTGAAATCAATATATTTGAAAATGTACAAAAACATCAAAAAATATTTAATACATTTCAATTGGTATTCTATTGTTTAAAAGTGTGATTAATCACGATTTTTTTTTTAGTTAATCACGAGTTAACTGCGATTAATCGAGAGCCCCAGTTGCATATGTGTTATCTTTTGTTATTCTGTTTACCTGCCTGCTGCCCATCAGCATCTGAGTGTTCTGAGGCACACAATTTTTTCCCAGTGACAATAATCAACCTCCATTTCCAATATATTGTTTTAGTGATCTGTGCAAATAGGTATACAAATATTAACTCTGTAAAACTGAATTCCCTGCTTGTTTATAAAATTGGCATACATGACATCACTCTCTATTTACACTTCCCAAAACACACGAGAGTCATCATTAATTAGAGCTGACAAGTCCTTAGAAAAGGTGAGGACTGAACAGCAGCTCCCATAGCACAGAATGCTGTAGTAATCACGTTTAAATATCAATGTTGAAGATCAAGGTAGAGACAAACAACTAAGACCCCAGGCAGCAGTAACAAGGCTGTAGCATGCCCCCAAAAGCTACTTTTTAATAAAACTGGAAAACGAATTGCTGCAATCAAAACAGGACGCTATCACAACCGTGCTAATACACTGAAAGTTATCTGTAAACCAACTGTAGAAAGCTACTTCGAAAAGCAGTTACCTCATTTTAAAGTCAAAACAATCTGCAAATATGAATATTGTCAGTCTGACTTAGACACATTAAAAAACTCACGTATTTCAGCACTTATTCTGTATTATTCAAATGCCCCTGAGCATTACTTGCACAGTTGGTCATTCTGCAAATCAGAATCTTGTGTCTAGAAATTTACTCAGAGCCACTGCTGTCCAGATATTACTTAACAAAGCTTAGTTATACTTTTATATTAAGATGCATAGAAGTGTTAATTTTCTCTTCTCAAATATACTCTACATATTCTTTAAAGAGCTATTACCAAAAAACATTAGGTACAGAAGAAGAATTTCAATACATAAGTGAAATTTCTTGAAACTTATATTCTTAAATGGTTTTTGTTTACTGATGTCAGTATAGTATAAAATACATATTGTATTATAATTTGACATAAAATTAAAAAGCATTTAGAAGAAACTGATTTGTATCAAGGCAACCCTATGATTAAAAAAATTAAATATTAGAACCCATGCATTTTAAAAGAAACTAAGTTCAGACTGAAAAACAATACAAACAAACAAGGGTACCTTTAAAGTGTTACACATTACCAGGTGTCACACTCTTCCAAATCCTGGCTCCTGATCAGAATATCCTTCTAACTGAGATGAAATTTAAGCAAACGCACATCTTTCAAATAGCTTGACAACAATGCCACCCATTCAAATTCCCTTGCCAGAGACAATGGGAATCTAGTTTGCATTTTATTTACAAGCTACAAATACCTGACATGTTAGTACAAAATCTCAAGTGCAGCAACTTAAAGTCTATATAACAAAATACATACATATGTAATTTTTATTTTGTACATCAAGCCAGTTCTGTTTTTCACTGACATTAAATGTGTCCAGCTGATGAAAATCCAACAGTCTGTTTGAAAAGCTTAATGAACAAGAGTGACCCCACCCAAGCCCTGACATTGCTAGAGAAGGACATGCTCAGTGGAAAACCAGTCTGCAGTTCCAACTCATTTCATTCCAGTAGCCAGAATATGCACATGGATCAAACAACAACTCCGTTTTCCTATCTGTCCAACAAACCAAGAGATGAACAATTTGTGTGGGAAAATCCTTAAAGAATCTTTTCAAAGGTATCTGCCCCAGTAGAAGATTGACTGATTGTTTTGGGGTGGATTTTTGGCTCTTCAAATTAAGCCCTTATAGCAGCCACAGACAAAAAAAAAAATTAGCTAATGCAGTCATCTACTCTGTCCTTTGAGCAACTCCTTCCCACATACTTAAATAAATAGAAATTAAAACCAAAAAAACCAAAACAAAAAAACCACTTTGGCTCTGTTTATGCAAAACTGCTAATGTTCTACATACAATCCAGCTGGAACAGGGAAACATTTCAGTTCTGATTCTGATTAAAGAAACCTAAACAAAATACTGATCAGGTCTGTAATATATTTAACATGTCAGCTTGTTTTGTATGATTTTATGGAGATTTCCTTCATTACTTCTCCAGTTTGCAATAAGCAAGGGTTGGGTTTTTTTGGACTTTCACCTTCCAAAGCTACAATATAGTGACAGTTTATTACAAATTCAGTTAATTCTTGTTGAGTTTTCAGCTATCTTTATAAAAAAAAGTTAAAGTTAACTCTATTTCTTTCACATGCCATGTCCTAAAACAACTTAAGAGCACGGTTACCACCACACCTTTTCTAGCACAGATTGAAGAATAAGGTATTCTTAATTTAAACTGAGAAACACAAGTATTATAAAATTCACCTGATATCCCAACCAGGTATTACTTCATCATTTTTGTTTTGCTTGGCAGAATTAATTTTTTATAATTGACAAATATTATCAATGTTTACTTTAAATAACTTTTTCTATTTTATATAGTGTGTGTGTATACACAGTTACTTTCAGTTGTGCAAAATTATGGATTTTAAACATTTATATTTTTATTGATTTAATTTTCACATTTGAGGGACATGATGGAGAAGGTCATAAAATAATGATTAAATGACATATGCAGAGAATAAAAAAGTTAAAGCTTTGTAACAGTTAAACGCAAGTCATTAATATGTCAAAATATACAAAGTATCCATCCTTACATCAAATTCTAGTAAGTTCTCAGGCACTCTCTCTCACTTTATCTGTAAATTTCAACTACCATTGATGGAAACATCAGAGTGTGTGTCTGTCTGTCTGGTGAAATCAACCTTTATTGACATTTACCAATAAAGTCTAAATCTTCCAAGCCTCTCTATCACCAATAAGTTATATATGCCAATTACTATTTCGTGAGTAGAGGATATGTATTGGGGTCTGCAAAATAAGGAAATAAAGGCAATTGCAAGGTTCAAGGTCAAAGAGAATTGGGAAATGACTAATCTTCTCCCTTTGCTTTTGGAACGATCACCATGCTAGATTCCAACAAGCAGGATATTGTAAGTTCCTTTCGTGAGGGGATCCAACGTTCAAAATGTATTTTATCAGTACATCTAGACTGAGTGCTATAGTACTGCAAAGCTCATTTTTGGACACATTCTCAGTAAACACCTGTCTTGGTTTCTAGAACTTTTGCAATTTATGAACAGTGACCAGACACCATTGTGAAAAATGCATAATAACTGCTTACAATGCATAATAACTGCTTACTCTGAATAATGTATAAGCAAAGAATAGAAGCAAAAGTTTACTTGACAAAACAATGTTTAAACAGCTCTGGGGCTATGCATGCCCATAAAAAGTAAAGCAAAATCATGTATTCTAATACAAACATGTAAAATGGACATGGTCAATCTGAAATCTAGGCATATAAAAAAAAGTTAAAAGTTGAGTAGTTGCACATTACACACCTGCTCCTGTCTCTCCTGCCCATTTTTGTAGTTTTATAATCACTTTTCTGCAGGGTTTCTGTTTTTTTTAATTGGTTTTCAATATTAAGTTTTTCCTCTTCCCCTCTTGTTGGGTGAAAGATCCACACATGCCCAAGAACCCCACTCACCAATGAAAGCTGACTCTACACAGGGAACTGTCAAGAGAAAATGCTGTCAAATGCACAAAAGAAAGTGAAATACAAAAATTATTTTTCCCTCAAATCTTTCAAGTTTCAGTAATCTTAGCTGTGTTGTGTGACAGCAGCAAGCGAACATTCTTCAGACAGAACTCTGATTTTTAAAGAAATCTGATGTTCCTTTAAAGGAGAGTTGTACTCTAAAACTTTGAAAAGGCTTCATTCAGTGTCATGACCTCAATCCAAAATCCACGGTGGTGACACAAACTACTAGCTGCTGTATAGGTGATATACTTCAAGATTCTCCAGATAAATTCCAGATGCCTTTTTCACTAGTTAAGATACTTCAGATATCAGAAGAACAGCAGGAGCTGAAAAGGCAGTTTTGTCCCATATTCAAGGAAACAAAACTGTGCCATTTCCTCCAATAGCACAACAAATATCAATTAACCAGAAAAGCAAACTAGAATGGCTAGGCAGACAGCAAATTCAATATACTGCTCCTGAAGGAGTAAATAGTACACATTCTCTTTCTCATCCTGTCTCCCCTGTCATTGCCCCAACCCCCTTTGTCTCATCAACCATGAAGTCTTGTGTTTATCTTGTAAGTTCTTTGGGGCAGGGATGGTCATTTTTTATATATTTGCACAGTGCCTAATATAATGTGGCCCAACCTAATTGCTATTGCAGTTTGAGTGTTTAATAAAGAGAAAAGAACTGATTCTCTGTTTTCTGTCTCCTTGCTCACTACAGTGCATACCAACTGCAAGATCCAGCTCCATGCAAGTTAAGTTCTACCATACTGTCTAGTACTTTAATAATTACTGCATGCTCTAACTATGTATTTTGGAGTGCATGAAATATCACCACTCTTTGGAAAGCATATATTCATTGTCTCTGTGAGACCACTGTATGTCCAACTTCTGAACCCAAATTTTCAAAAGTCATGAGTCAGGCACCAAAGCAGCACAAGAAACTTACTGTCAAGCCACTATATGGAGGAAACAAACTGTTGAAAAAAAAGTTATTTTTTAAAAGTCTTACCTGAAAAGTGAAAACTCAGCTACAAAAAGCCACAAAAGGAGATGCACTCCTCAGACAAAACATCAACAAAAATTTCACAGCTCCCATTGAACTCTAATGAATCTTGCAGTTTGTTCTGCAGGGCTGACAGCAAAGTCTTTGCATACAACAGCATTTTTCTACATGTTTTCCATCACTGCAGCTCCACTGGTGGTGGCTATGGTTGCAGCACGAAAGTTGTCAAGACACAAAGGGCTGCCACTATTTTAGCCACTTGAACACCTAGATCTGTCATGAGTTGGGTTACATGAAATGCCTAAAAAACTAGAAATGGGTCTACCACTGGTGGAGCTGCATAATTGGTAATGCAACCAGGAATTGTTAGAAATCTGCTATTCAAGGCAGAGTCTCGGACAATGGTATTAAAACTAACCATGTCTGATAATCAGAGTGCTTGGCTCTTTAGTTTGTGTCTTGAAAAGACAGTCCCTGCCTGAAAATCATATTGTCAAAGATACTGATGACAGATCACATGCAGAAACCAAGAGACCATTTTTTTAGGGCAGGGGGGAGAGAATAGAATGGGATAGAAGGGAGAGGATGTAGATGTATAATTCACTTATGAACATCAGGATAAAAGTGACTCTCTAGGAGGGACTTGGAGAAAATTAATGTGATGCCTTGCCAAGACATGACTGGGAGGATAATACATATTTACCAAAGAAACCTCACTCATTTCAAAGCAACATGGGTATCAAAAATGTAGATGGAAAGTCATCATAGTAAGTCTATTTCAAATTAAATGGAGGATTTACACAGTCTTGTTGAGTCACATTTTCTGCCTCTATTCTATGTGCAGTACATTTTAAAGTATTAGAATAGATTTAAGTGAACAAATATTTGAAATTCAAATAAAAAATGGCAACCATTCATCATTTGATCTAATAGTTTCATTAAAAACTTGTTTAGCAGGACACTGTGGGTGATATTCACACATAGTGCAAGATAAAGATAGTACTTAGTTGCACCATAGCTGAATTCAATTCAACACAAGTTTACTACCACCAAGTTACATCCTTGGGGAAATAAAGACATTTTACTATAACAATCTAAGAGACCCTTAACTTCAAAGAAGCACACATGCTGCTTTAATTATTTTCGCATCAATTCACTGTAAACTTGTGCCACATCACATTTTGCTAGGAAGATCTGAACAGCTTAAATATGAATTCTTGGACTGCACATACTGAAGCTTGCATCTAATAATGGTGCTAAGAGTCATGTTAACTCAAGTAATGAAAACAAGAAAACAGTGTTCTTTAAACAAGTTCTGTAGAACTGAATCCTACTTGAGTGGGTATTCAAGACTACCAACAGTGCTCATAAGAACAGCAATAATGGGTCAGACCAATGGTCCATCTAGCCAGTCTTTTGTGCTTCAGAGGGAATGAACAGAACAGGGCAATTTCAAGTGATCCTGTCATCCAGTCCCAGCTTCAGGAAGTCAGAGGTTGAGGGACACCCAGAACATGGGGTTGCATTCCTGATCATCTTGTCTACTACCTAGTGATGAACCTACCCCCCATGAACTTACCTAATTCTAATTCTTTTTTTAACCCAATTATACCTTTGACTTTCACAGCATTCCCGGACGAGTTTTCACATTGTGTAAAGTACTTCCTTTTATTTGTTTTAAACTTGCTGCCTATTAATTTCATTAGGAGACTACAAAATTCTTTTTTTATTTGTTTTTATTTTTTGCTATGTGAAGGGGTAAATAAACTTACCTTTTCACTTTCTTCTTACCATTCATGATTTTATACACCCTCAATCATATTTCCCTTTAGTTGTCTCTTTTCTAAGACGAACCGTTTTACTCTCTCCTCATATGGAAGCTATTCCAAACCCCTAATCATTTTTGTTCTCCTTCACTGCACCTTTTCTCAATATATATCTTTTTTTAGATGGGGTGACAGAACTGTACACTATATTCAAGGCGTGGGCGTAGATTTATACAGTGGCATGACATTTATTTATCCTTTTCCTAATAGTTCCTAACATTCTTAGCTTTTTTTAAAAACAAAAAAAAAAAAACAACACACACAGGTTCTACAAATTGAGTGGATGTTTTCAGAGAACTATCTGTGATGACTCCAAGATCTCTTTCTCGAGTGGTAACAGGTAATTTAGACCTCATCATTTTGAATTTATTGTTGGGATAATTTTCCTATTTGCATTACTTTGCACTTGTAAACATTGAATTTCATCTGCTATTTTGTTGCTGTCACCCAGTTTTGAGAGATCCCTTTGTAACTCTTCACAGTCAGCTTTGGACTTAACTATCTTTAGCAATTTGTATTGCCCGCAAAGTTTGCCATCTCACTATTTACCCCCTTTAACTAGATCACTTATGAACATATTGAACAGCTCTGATCTCAGTACACATCCTTGGGAGACACCATTACTTACCTCTTTCTATTGTGGAAAATGACCATTTATTTTTACCCTTTGTTTCTCATCTTTTAACCAGTTACTGATCCATGAGAGGATCTCCCCTCTTACCACATGACTGCTTACTGTGCTTCAGAGCCTTTGCTAGAGGGACCTCTGTGACACTTTATACTCCAATCCTGTACCCTATATTCACCACTGTTATATGATTATATGTTGTGTACAAATTATGCCTTCTAAGGTATCATTGGAAAACTCAACCTACTGAACATTATTCTCCTGGTAAAATGTGTATGGCAACTTTGGCCAGGGCTATACTAGCAAGGGGGTTCAACTAAGATACGCGACTTCAACTACGCTATTTGCGTAACTGAAGTGGAAGTATCTTAGGCCATGGCTACATTACAGAGTTGCAGCGCTGGTGAGGGAGTTACAGCGCCTGCAATTTAGGATGTGGCCACACTTGCAAAGCAAACTCCCTGGTTGCAGCGCTGGCTGTACACTCGGTCGAGCCTCGGGTGTAGGGATTCCAGCACTGGTGATCCAGCGCTGGTCAGCAAGTGTGGACACACACCAGCGCTTTTATTGACCTCTGGGGTATAAGGAGGTATCCCAGCATACCTTAGAAGCCTCTCTGGTAATCATGCATACTCCACTGCCCTGGGCTCAGCTGACCCCACCTTTAAATGCCCCGGGAATTTTAAAAATCCCCTTCCTGTTTGCTCAGCCAGGTGTGGAGTGCAATCAATCATTCAATCAATCAGCGACCATGCCTCCACGTCCCAAACGAGCCCCAGCATGGAACAATTCCGAGCTGCAGGACCTCATCAGTGTTTGGGGTGAAGAAGCTGTGCAAGCACAGCTGCGCTCCAGAAGGAGAAATTAAGATACCTATGGGCAGATATCGCAGTCCTTGCTGAGAAGGGGCCATGAACGGGACACGTTGCAGTGCAAGGTCAAAATAAAAGAGCTGAGGAGTGCTTACTGCAAAGCCCGTGAGGGAAATCGCCGCTCAGGAGCTGCCCCCACAACCTGCCATTTTTACAAGGAGCTGGATGCCATACTTGGGTGTGACCCCACTGCCAATCCGAGGACCACAATGGAGAGTTCAGAGCAGGGAGAAGTGGGGGAGGGTGTAGAGGAAGCCGACAATGAGGCTACTGGCGTGGAGGGAGACACCCCGGAGTCCCAGGAGGCATGCAGCCAGGAGCTCTTCTCAAGCCAGGAGGAGGCTAGCCAGTCGCAGCAGCTGGAAGTTGCTGGTGAGGAAGAAACTGAGGAGCGTGCTCGAGGTAAGCAGATTTTTATGTTTTGGGAGAGGAGGGTTTGGGTTATGGCTGCCTGCATGCATGCCTAAACGTGGAATAGCCCATTGATTTGCTCTATCATGTCTCTGTAATCTGCCTCGGTAATCTCTTGAAAAGTTGCAGCCAGAGCGTGCGCAATGTGCTTTCTCAAGTTTATCGGGAGAGCCACCGTGGTCCTTGTCCCGGTCAGGCTAACTCGTCCGATCCACTGTGCAGCGAGGGGTGGGGGGACCATGGCTGCACACAGGCAAGCTGCATAGGGGCCAGGGCGGAATCCACATTGCTGTAGAAGACCCTCCCTCTCTTCCCAGGTAACACGCAGCAGTGATATATCTGGCAGTAGGAAACCCTGTTGAGAATTTAGGGATACTTGAGTGCAGGGCGCCAGGTTCGCGGTCCCCCCCCCCAACCCCGTGGTGCGTTCCGGTCTCCCCACACCCTTCCTAGCATGTAAACAGCCCCGCGGTGCGCTCCGGTCTCACCCCCCCTCTCCCAGCAGGCAGCCAGCCCCGCAGAGCCCTCCGGTCTCCCCCCCCCGCCCGTTCCCAGCACGTAAACAGCCCCACGGTGCGCTCCGGTCTTCCCCCCCGCCTCCCAGCAGGCAGCCAATCCCGCGGAGCCCTCCGGTCTCACCCCCCCATTCCCAGCACGTAAATATCCCCGCAGTGCGCTCCGGTCTTCCCACCCTCCCCCCTTCCCAGCAGGCAGCCAGCCTCGCGGTGCGCTCCGGTCTCCCCCCCCCCTTCCCAGCAGGCAGCCAGCACCGCTGTGCGTTTCCCCCCCCCCCCCCATCAGCAGGCCGGCAATTACGCGGACCGCCCCCCCCCCCCCGCCAGCAGCTCGCCACCTTCCTGTTCACTACTGTCCCCTGTGCAGGACACCAGCTACCTCCTGTACCCAGTGCAGATAAACCCCAGTGACCCATCGGTCAATTCCCCCTCCCAGGTGCAGTCGGGGCAGAAACACTCACCCCATTGCTTGCCATGCCTTCGCTTCCCTGGCCTCTCTGTGTTATGTTAGGTATGTGGGAAGGATGCTACAAAAAGTCTAAAAACTCCTTCACTGTGTGATAATAAACAATGTAGCCTCTCTGTATTACATGTTTCTATGTTTTTTTTAGTGACCTTGACTAATGCAGCCGGATCATCGGCCTCACGTCGGTTGCAGAACTTGAGAAAAAATCCCCGAAAATCAAAAGAAGAATTCATCAAAGCAGTTATGATTCACTACAACAGAGAAAGTAGGAAGACGCAGGAATGGAGAGAGAAAATGTATGAGTGGAGGCAAACACAAAGCAGGAGAAAGGAAGTGGCTACCAAAAAAACCTCAAAGCAGATGATGAGCCTCCTGGCTCACCAAACTAAGTCTTTCGAGTCTCTCGTAGCCATGCAGGCAGATCTGTACCATGGTAACCCACACCCCTCCCAAAGCTCTCTTTCTTGTTCCCCAGTATTTGCACAAAACACCTTTCTCCAGCAGCCAGTTTCTTATTACCCACAGCTGCCTCCAACACCTGTACGATCACCTACCAGCCCTGATAACTACAATTCTTACCCTGTGCACTCCACCCCCATTACTCTGCAGCATAGTAATCCTGAAGTGCAGACGACATTGAACAGTAATCCAAACAGGACATATTCAAACCTCTGAATGTACAGTCCACCACCCTAACCCCCATGGCCTTTTATGTACTGTACTTTGAATAAAGAATTTTATGGCTTTTATAATACGTTTTATTATTGCAGGAAGTGGTAAATATTGTACCCCAAGATAGAACAAAGCACAGCAAAGGCACCAAACATTACTGTTGGCTCTCAGCATCAAATTGCTCCCTTAAGGCATCCCTAATCCTTGAAGCCCTTTCCTAGGCCTCCCTAGTAGCCCTGCTCTCTGGCTGTGCAAATTCATCCTCTAGGGGTCGAACCTCGGAGGTCCATTCCTCACTGAATCTTTCACCCTTCCCTGCACAAATATTATGAAGGTTACAGCACGCGGATATAACAGCGGAGATGCTGCTTTCCCCCAAATCTAGCTTCCCTTAAAGACACCCCCAGCGGGCTTTCAAACGGCCAAAAGCAGACTCCACAGTCATTCTGCACCGGCTCAGCCTGTAGTTGAACCGGTCCTTGCTCCTGTTAAGCTTCCCTGTATACGGTTTCATGAGCCATGGCATTAAGGGGTAAGCGGGGTCTCCAAGGATCACAGTGGGCATTTCGACATCCCCTATTGTGATCTTGTGGTCTGGGAAATAAGTCCCGGCCCTCAGCCTCCTGAACAGGGAACTGTTCCGAAAGATACGTGCATCGTGCACCTTTCCAGGCCATCCTGAGTAAATGTCAGTGAAACGCCCACGGTGATCCACAAGCGCTTGCAGAACCACAGAGAAATACCCCTTGCGATTAACGTACTCTGATGCCAGGTGGGGTGGTGACAGAATAGGAATATGCGTCCCATCTATTGCCCCTCCACAGTTAGGGAAACCCATTTCTGCAAAGCCATCCACAATGTCCTGCACATTCCCCAGAGTCACAGTTCTTCTTAGCAGAGTGCGATTAATGGCTGTGCAAACTTGCATCAGCACCATTCCAACGGTGGACTTTCCCACTCCAAACTGGTTCGCCACCGATCGGTAGCTGTCTGGGGTTGCCAGCTTCCAGATTGCAATAGCCACCCGCTACTGGCAGGGCAGCTCTCAATCTCGTGTCCCTGCGCCGCAGGGTAGGGGCGAGCTCACCACACAGTCCCATGAAAATGGCTTTTCTCATCCGAAAGTTCTGCAGCCACTGCTCGTCATCCCAGGCTTGCAGGACGATGTGATCCCACCACTCAGTGCTGGTTTCCCGAGCCCAAAGGCGCCGTTCCACAGTGCTGAGCATGTCTGTTACTGCCACAAGCAATTGAGTGTCTTGAGCGTCAGGCGTTTCAATATCATCGTCTGACTCCTCACTGTCACTTTGCAGCTGAAGGAATAGCTCCACTGCCATGCGTGATGTGCTGGCAACATTCATCAGCAAGGTCCTCAGCAGCTCAGGCTCCATTTGTAACAGAAATCTCAGAAATCGCGCTGCAGACTCACAATGCCGCCAAACTGCTTGGAATGTGCAGCAAAGCACCACGGGGCGTTGGAACAGGAAGCGGAAAGACCCTCACACTTCCTTCCCCTTCCCACAAGCCACAGCGTCAAAATGGGACGAGGTGCTCTGTGGGATAGCTGCCCACAATGCACCACTCCCAATAGCGCTGCAAATGCTGCAAATGTGGCCACACTGCAGCGCTGGTAGCTGTCAGTGTGGCCACACTGCAGCGTTAGCCCTACACAACTGTACGAACACAGCTGTAACTACCAGCGCTGCAAAACTGTAAGTGTAGCCATGGCCTTAGTTCAACTTACCTGGCTGTCCTCACAGCAGCGAGTCGACTGCCGTAGAGCCCCCGTCAACTCTGCTTACTCCTCCTGCCGAGGTGGGGTACGGGCGTTGATTAATGGATCGATTTATCGCATCCAGACGAGAGACAATAAATCAATCCCCAATACAATGAACACAGAGGTACCCTTCGTATGTAAAGTTCTGAAACTACTGTATAACAATGATTTTACTGTAACATTCTACAAAGTTAGAAAACCTGGCTCAAAACTAGTTTTTCAGAGACAAAAGCACACTGACATGCCAGCTAGCTGCTAAGAGGCCATTACCTGTTTAATTGGAAATTCACCAGCAGGGGAGTTGTAAACAAGAAATTACAATTCACCAGGACGACAGCTGGCAGAGCACATAAGCAATGGAACTGCTGACTCATTGATCCAGCACAGACTTTTCCAGTACCAAAGGTCAAAATATAAGAAGTGGGAGAAGAAGCCTCTGGCCTCTTCTCCTCCCACATCTCTACTCAAGGCAGCAAGATCACTTGAACCATAATAGGAGCATCAGACTGGGGGAAACTGGTCCTAACTGGAAGGTTTTCCAGTTAGTATGGATGTGAACATTTTTTGGTGAGAGAAACCTTTTTGCTTTCAAATTTTACGTATCTTGGTAAAGTTTAGGAATTAATTTTCAGTTTTATCCTTTTATTTCTTGTGTAACCAATTCTAAGTTGTATGCCTTTACCTCTTATAATGACTTAAAAATATCTCTCTCTCTCTCTCTCTCGTTAAACTTATTTTATTCTCTTTTACCTAATCTAGGGTGTATTTGGATTGAAGTGCTTTAGGACTCCACTTAAGACAACAAGGCTGGTGAATATAAACATTACCCTTTGCTGGAACGTCGGACTAAGATGAGCTTATACTGCACAAGGATCTACTGAGCAGTATAAAAACACAGCATAAGACACATTCCTGGGGTGCAAGGCGGGAGCCTGGGGTGTCTCCCTGTTCATGACTGGCTGGAAGAGCATTTGTGTAACTTTGCAAGGAGAGACATTACATCAGCGATCCTCAAACTTGAGGGTCTCACGCCTCATTACCTACTGTCCACTGCCAACCCCAGAGCTAGGCGCGACTGGGCTGGGGGGACACAGACAAGAGTAAGGGGCCAAGGCTGGGGCTACAGGGATGGGTCTGAGGCCAGGAACCAAATCGGGGCCAGGGGCCAAGCTGTGGGGACTGACAGTCCCTAGCCTGGTGCGGAGCTGTAAAAGGCACCACTGGGTGGGAGAGTTAAAGGGACACAACGATTCAACAGTCCAGATTGTACCCTGGGGGAAGTCACCCCATCAAAAGCCTTGTGAAAGTCCAAGTACACTGCATGCTTCTTAACACACTCAAAGCACTCTAATAGATTGATGAAGTGTCATTTTCCTTTACAAAAGCCATGTTGGCTCCTCCCCAACATATCCTGTTCATCTATCTGTGGATCTGCTAATCCTATTCTTTACTATCGTTTCAACCAATTTGCCCGGTACTGAAGTTAGGCTTACCAGCCTATAATTGTCAGGATCGCCTCTGGAGCCTTCTTAAAATTGGTGTTATATTAACTACTTTCCAGTCATCTGGTACAGAGGCCGATTTAAGCGATAGGTTATAAAACCACAGTTAGTAGTTCTGCAAACCCTTATTTGAGTTCCTTCAAAACTCCTGGGTGAATATCATCTGTTCCTGGTGACTTATTACTGTTTAATTTATCAATTTGTTCCAAAACCTCCTCTGGACACCTCAGTTTGGAACAGTTCTCACATTTTTCACCTAAACAAAATGGCGATAAAAGTGCTTAAGGAGCACGCAAGGAAGACAAGATTGTGAAGAAGCTAAATTAATTATTTGCATCGGTCTTCACTGCAGTGGGTGTGGGGAGATCCTCACACCCTAGCCATTTTGGTCCTCTTACAGTGTTTTTATTATTAATGTTTGGGGTTATGTTTAGTTGAGCCTCTATTATGCTATTTTTCAATAGTTTCCATGCAGTTTGCAGTTATTTTACCCTTGTGACTGTTCTTTTTAATTTCCATTTAATTAGCTTCCTCATTTTTTAGTGCCTCTTTCTGAAATTAAATGCTATTGTGATGGGGTTCTCTGGCATTTCCCCCCCAACAAGAATGTTAAGTGTAATTATGGTCACTAATATTAAGCAATTCAGCTATATTCACCTCCTGAATCAGATCCAGTGCTCTACTTAGGACTAACTCAAGAATTGCTTCTTCCCTTGTGGTTTCCAGGACTAGCTGTTTCAAGAAAGGATAATTCAATGTGTCAAGAAATATCTCTGCATCCCTTCCCACGGTGACAAACACTCAGCCAATGGAAGAGTTGAAATTCTCTCATTATTATTGCATTTTCTATCTTTGTAGCCTCTCTCAGCTCCGTGCAATGCAGAGTCACCATGGCCATCCTGGTCAGACAGCTGGTAGTGTATTCCTACTGCTGTACTCCTATAGTTCAAGCATGGAATTTCTATCCATAGAGGTTCTATGGTAGAGTTGTAGTCATTTAAGATTTTACCGTATTTGACTCTATGCTTTCACAGACTGCCATGCTCCCACCAGCATATCCTTGTATTACCCTCATTCCACTCAATTTCCACAATGCCTATTATATCAATATCTCCTTTTAATGCCAGGCACTCGAGCTCACCCAGTTTAGCATTTAGACTTTAGCATTTGTATATAAGCATTCGCATATTTTGTCAATATTCACTTGCTTGTCTTCATGTGTTATAATTAAATGGGACTCTTATATTTGACTGTTCCTGACTAGCGCCTACCTGTACTTGACCAACTTCTTTCCCTATTCTCTTTACTAGGCTAGAGTTGTCCTTTAATAAATTCATCCCTAAGGAATGTCTCCACCCAAACTCTGCTCTTCTGCACCTGTTGGCTTTCCCCCAGCCCTTCATTTAAATAAAATTTTTAAAAAAATCTTCTACAAGCTTTTGAATTTTACATGCCAACAGTCTGGCTCTAGTTTGGTTTAGGTGAAGTCCATCCCTTCTGTATAGGCTGCTCCTCTCCCAAAAGGTTTCCCAGTTCCTAATAAACATAAATCCCTCCTTCCTAAACCATCATTTCATACACACACAGTTCCTGCAATTCTGCCAGTCGTTGGGTATGTCTACACTGTAATTAAAAAACTCAGATAGTCCGTGCCAGCTGACTCAAGCTTGTGGGGCTCATACCAAGGGGATGTTTAACTGCAGTGTAGACATTCAGGCTCAGGCTGAAGCCCAGTCTTTAAGACCCTTCAAGGCTCAGCCTGAGCATCTACTCTGCAATTAAATAGCCACTTATCCCAAGCCTCATGTGCTCAAGTCAGCTGGCACAGGCCAGCCTCAAGTT
Organism: Gopherus evgoodei; assembly: GCF_007399415.2. Taxonomy (NCBI): domain Eukaryota; kingdom Metazoa; phylum Chordata; order Testudines; family Testudinidae; genus Gopherus; species Gopherus evgoodei. Next base: position 110,298,869 of record NC_044324.1, read on the forward strand.
TTTAATTGCAGTGTAGACATATCCTTTCTGGCCCTGCACATGGAACTGAAAGCATATCGTTGAATGCTACCATGGAGGTCCTGGATTTTAATCTCTTACCTAGTAGCCTAATTTGGGCCTCCAGGGCCCCATCCTACCTTCCCTATGTCACTAGTATCTACATGTACCATGACCACCAGTTCCTCCCCAGGACTGCATGTAAGGCTATCTAAATGCCTTGAGAGGTCCACAAACTTTGCATCCAGCAAGCAATTTATCATGCAGTTCTCCTGGTCATCCTAAACCTTACTATGTATACTTCTAATAATCAAATCCCCCAATTACCTTGCTATTCCTAGTAACTAGTATACCCGCCCCCAGGAGGGGTAATCTGAGCATGAGAAGATACCATGACAGCACCTGGAAGAATGGTCCCCAAAATGGGATTGTTTCCCTTACCTCCAGCTTGTTGTTCTCCTCCTCTGAGACTTTCAACCTCATTAACAGCACAAAGGCTGTCAGACAGGGAGCGGGACATCTCTATTGTGTCCCTGAGAGTCTCCTCTATGTACCTCTGTGTCTTAGCTCCTCCAGTTCAACCATTCTGGCTTTAAGAGCCCATGCTGTCTCTCTGAAGGTCATGAGCTGCTTACTTGCATGCACACATATGCCATGAAATCGTACATGCTGCATTCAGTGCAATAAACTGGATAACACCTCCACTCTGCTACTGGATTTCTGCTTGCATTATTTTTACTCTTACATGCTTTGTTGTTTGGTTTTTACCTTGTGTGTTTTATTTTGTTTTTGGAAGGCTATTGATTTAAGTTGAGAGGATGTTTGTTCTGTGTATTCATTCTTCCCCTCTGTCCTCCTCCTTTCTATGGTTCTTTTCTAGAGGCCTTTTCAGGTCCCCTTCTAGTAGTTAGGTACATCCCTTGGCCTCCTCCCCCGCCACTGGACTCTCACTGCAACCAAACTTCCCTTACCTTGGTATCTCACTGTATTACGCTCTCTCACTCTGTCACAAGGCTCTCTCTACTTGAGAGCTGGACCTGAAAGGAATGCTGCTCACAGTCTCTAAACTCCCCCACAAAACTGCCCTGTTTGCTAGCTTCTCTGGTCACTTTGGAGCTGGTTTTTGCAACTCCTCTTCTCCCTGAGTTAGTCTGCCCCCTGGCCAAGGGATGTTAAAGGGGTTATGGATCAATGGATAGCAGGCTAGGGCCTAGTCAGTAAGCTCTCAGACTAGCCTAGCTGACAGCTTGGCTCAGCACACAGCCTCCAAAACAGACTACACTATAAGCAGAAACACAGCATGAAAGCAACTACACACAAAAAAACTTAACAGGCAAACATGCACATAAACTCGCCCTAGGATCATGTAGTGACTCCTCTTTCACTTGGATAATTCCCTTGCAAAAATCCTGTTTGCTGCTCACAACATGTTACTCTGGGGCAGGGCAGGAATCACAGCTGCTGTTCCAGTATCATTCTAACAGAAGCTACAGGTTTTGTTTTGGGGTTGGGTTGGGTTGTTTGTTTTGGTGGGGCGGGGAGAGTGGGAAGGGCGAGGAGGGAGAAGAAAGAAGGGTTAAGATACAACCTGCAAAAAAAGAGAGAGTCCTTTGGTCATTTCCACTTTGCCCTTCAGCAATTGACTCTTGATAGTGATGCCTACATTTTCTCATTAAACTGTAGCTTAATTTGAAAATTTGAAACAATTTACAGTGCAACTTCTTGGCATACGTCTGCAATGAGATTTTTAATAAAGAGCGCACCTTGGAGACCAAATGGAAAGAGATACAAAGATTTCTTAATTCAGTTACTCATGTGCTGAAATAACTCTGAAGAAAGCCAAAAGCCAAGCAGATTAATGTTATTCATTTTTCCCCACCCTCTCTCCCCCTTGCCAAGTTTGATTGTAGTCTAGCAGCATGTGTTGTACTTTTCAGGATGTATAACATAATGGGTGAGAAATTTAAGTCCACCATAAATTTCAGCTCAGGTTTAATCCCCATTGCTTTTAAAAGCCAATAACTTTCAGAAATGAAAAGCATTAAATATATTCATGCAATTACAAATAATCCACCATAAATTAGCAAAATTATTCAGATAAATCCATATAACTCCCAAGTGCTGTCCTGGTGCACTACTGATATGTTTCTATAGCAACAAGTTCCTGGCTAGCTGTAGCCAATTAAGAAGATGCACCTACATCATGGAGCACTCATCTACTGTGACTTTCAGTCCAAGTAAGTTGACTTTGCAGTCAGCAGGTTACTAGACTGCACACCGATCTATTCTTCAGACCTTTCTTAGTTTCAGCTTTTTTAATCCGTTCACAAATCCAAGACAAACGGTTGAGTCAAGTGCATATCAGTTACATCTGTACTTAAATGACATGTTTTCACAGACCCCTAGTAAACTAAGGCACAATCAAGCAAAGCACCTAAGCACATGAATAACAATAATCACGTGCTGAAGTATTTTGCTCAATCAAGATGTAAGTTAGTGATATTCAGACTGAGGCTCGCAAGCTGCAAGTGGCCTTTCAGTGTCTCCTGCAGCTCTTTGCAGCACATGATATTAAAAACACTGATTTTATTAACCAAAGTTATTAACCAATCAGGAGGGCCGGCTCCAGGCACCAGCCCAGGGTCTTCGGCAGCAGGTCCCTCAGTGCCTCTTGGAGCAAATGACCCACCACTGAATTGCTGCTGAAGAATGAAGCGGCGCAGAAGAGCTGTCACTGAAGTGCCACTGATCGCGGCTCTCCCCCCACCCCCAGCTTAGGGCGGCAAAAAAGCTGGAGCCGGCCCTACCAATCAGGATGCTTTTACTATGTTATTTAAAAAGTGCAGTTGATAAAATAAAATAAATAGGTCATTCATTTTGCTGTGAGAATATAAATATTTCCCCCATCATACTGTTTAAATATGAATATATAATACTATAGCAAATGAAAATGAATTCACAGTACTGTGGCTCTTTTGGGTAATGTTTTTTGCTAATTTGGGTCCTGAATCACAGAAGTCTGAGTTTCACTGATACTGAGTAACTCAGGAAATAAGTTGACCTTTCTCACTCATCTTTCTCATACTCCCAAACCATCCACAAGAAAAATCCTTTATCTGTCCATAATATTATCACACAGTTACAAGAGTAAACACTGGCAGAATAAAGCTGGCTATTGTACCTTTAAATTGAAGTCATCATGTGCTGCATAATACATAGATATTTCCCTAAAATGTAAGAATGTAAAACTTCCTTGTCTCATCTCCTGATTTTCATAAGCCTTTCTCCAAATGGTATCCTCTACACTAAAGATCTTTCCAACCTCATAATTCCTATGCAAGTTGCCGATTATATTTTCTGCATAAATTATATATTACACACATTGTGACTATATTTTGATACCATTTATTTTTAAGCAATAGTTTAATGTTAGAATTCTTTATTACACACACACACAAAACCTTTCAGCTGTCCATTATGAACTGGATCTGCTATGCTGATATATTGCATTTAAGAGAAATTGTGAAAACTGATTAGATTCAGGTCAGTTTTCATTTTTTTTTCTTTCAGTAAAGTGACTTAAAGCAGTGGCAATGAAATTATCTATATGCAAACTTAATGCCAGACTGGCTCTTCCTGGGTGCCCATGCAAGGACGTAAGGTGCCTCTCACTTCCCTTTGCACCAGTTCTACCTATTACCATAGTTGACAGTGTAGAAGAAAAAGCCACCTCCTTGGGGGTTCTATATATCCCCCGCACATGCAGTAGACAGGAAATTAGTGGACCCTGACTCTACCTTTGCACCGTACAAGGGAGCCAGCACAGCCGTGCTCTGGATGTATGATCTGCTAGGTATCAAGGTTCTTTCTTCTAGCTCCTCCGACCCACGAAGGCAGATTGCGATAGTCTGCTACTGCATATACCAGAAGTAAACTACAGCTGCAGGCCACATCCAGCCCATGGGACCCTCCTGCCCAGCCCCTGAACTCCTGACCCAGGATACTAGCCCCCAGCCCCTCCCCTGCTGTTCCCCCTCTCCCTACAGCCTCAGCTCATTGCACTGCCGGCACAATGCTCTGGGCGGTGGGGCTGCGAGCTCTTGCCTGGCAGTGCTGCTGCAGAGCCAGCTCTGTGCTGCGCGGTGGCATGGCTGCCTGTCCTGGTCTCTAGACAGCGCAGCTGTAGTGCCGCCTGCCACCGGTGCTCCAGGCAGCACAGTAAGTGGGCAGGGAGGGTTAGATAGAGGCCAAGGGAGTTCGGGGTGGTGGGTCAGGGAGCAGGGTGGTCAGAGGGTGGGAAACAGGGGGGTTGAATAGGGGCAGGGGTTCCCAGGGGGGCAGTCGGATGGGGCAGCGGAGGGCAGTCAGGGGTTCTTGGATGGGGCAGGGATCCTGGGGGAGGGGCAATCAGGAATGAGAGGAGGGGTTGGATGGGTAAGCAGGGGGCAGTAAGGGGACGGGGGAGCAGTTTGGATGGGGCAGAAGTCCCAGAGAGGCCGTCAGGGAGCAAGAAGCAGTGGGGGGGGGGTCAGATAGGGGACAGGGTCCGGACCATGTCTGGCTGTTTGAGGAGGCACAGCCTCCCCTAACCAGCCCTTCATACAATTTCAGAAACCAGACGTGGCCCTCAGGCCAAAAAGTTTGCCCGCCCATGCCACAACTGACCCCTCAGAATGAGTACAGCAACAGTTCCAAAACACAGCAAACTCTTTATGATCATAAAGGCTGGAAAAAATTTGGCGCACACACCATAACTTCTACCTTTACCAAAAGGTACAATGGCTATCATTCATTAACCCAGTGAAGGATAGGTTTCTTGCAGACTTTTAAAGAGTAACAGTAGCAGGATTGAACTCTTCCTGCTAGGAATTTATCTGCATTGAATGGTGCAACCCATTGTCTTCAAATACATCAGTCAAGTCAAGGACTGAAACCTTCATTCACCTACACCAAGTAAGACACTTTCCCAGATAAGTGACAGCAACTTCTGTTGAATCCAAGCTTTATTTTTTTTTCAAAGTTAGATTTCTAGTTTTTAAAATTGTAAAGGTATATCAGTTAAATATTCATGTTTGGAAAGTTAATATTTTCTATGTAAGGGTGCAGAGAGTTTGTGTCACCACTTTGCTACGTTGAAGCAGAGTAAAACTGTCTAGTCTCATTTTTCACTGTTGCCACTGAGATCCATATGAGCACACAAGAAAATTACAACTACCAGGTCAGCTTCACAATTCTACTGTGCAGAGGAGCGGGAAGGTTGGGGGGGTGGAGGGGAGAAGTATGACCAGCAAGAGGTTCAGAGGGCTACAAGATAGTCGTGGTTTTGTTTTTTGTTTTGTTTTTATGGGGGGAGTAGGAAGAACAGTGATATCTCCATCAAACTGCACACACACACACCCCTAAAGGATGATCCAACATAACAGGCTATTTTTAAAGGACTTGAACAATTTACTGGATGCATACAGACGCAAGGACTAATCCCTAACAGCCAGACTGAAATATCTGCGTGGCCATGCCTCCCAATGCTATTCCCCTAAAATTTAAAGGAATAAAAGTTTCTTGTGTATTTTTATGCACAATATTAATTGTAACATCAACTTTCTATGTAATAAAATTATAATGTTACTTACTCATCTTGTTTTTATCACCTTTCCTGTTACCTTTGTCTCCCTTTTGGCTTCATTACAGTCTTCCTTTCACAGATCATGGTCATGGCCTAGCTCTTCCTGTTTTATCTTCATTGTCTGTTTCCTGTTTTCCTTTCTTTCTCTAGGTGACGTTCACAACCTCTTGTCTTATCTTCTCTTCTTACATCTCCCTCCAAAATTGTTCAATAGAATAGATACTTCTCTGCTATCTTATCCGAACAATTGTACATGAGCAAGACTGACTACATATCCCACCTATTCACAGGGAGCTTGAAAATGTTATCAGACTCAGTAGCCAAAGGTTTTAGAAGTACTAGTCAACGATTGATAGAAAAGATGGGAGTCCTACTGTCCACGTCCACTGCACTTATGAGAAATCAGCCCTCCACTGTAGCTGCTGGGAAAGGGGAGGGTCCTGGAATTCCTCTCAAAAGTGCTGTCCCTTCATTAGAGGCTTCATTTTGAGTATCAGCCTCTGATTAGTAAATTTCGGATTTAAATTTGAACCCACTTTTCTCAACCCCTTGTTGGTTGCAGGAATGGAAAAAATAGCCTGTTCACATTGTTCAGCATTGTTCACAGGCACTAAAAGAAAATCTTTAAATGAATATTTTTAATTAACATGCTTGGTATAGACACTGCAACATAACTGCATAAAATACCCTAAACAGCTCACAATAACCAATCACTGTAATCCTTAAACACAGTTCAAAATGCAGAAGAATTACAACTGAGGGCCTGAAATAGCTTACCTAGATAATCTAATGCCTCACATTTTATTCGATACAAGCTAAATTTGTTTCAATGCTTCTTGATATTTATTAAAGTAACTTCATGCAAGAATTTTATAATATTAGAGTGGAGACAAAACTGACCAGAGTATCTCTGCCACTTGCACATGTAGTCAAACGCTCAAGGTTTTTTAAATTGTGAACTTTCGACTAAGATTGTCTAATAGACTGATGCCCTGAAGAGAAAGCTTTCAAAGAATATTTGAGTTTTTTCCTTTTCGCATTCCTTTATTTTCCCCTTCATTAGATCCTCTGTGAAAAAAATACTGTGAAAAAGACTGACAAAATGTCCACAACAGGCTACGTAAAATAGGAATATTGAGCAGCGACTGTACATGCAGAAATTAGGACAAACATTAAAATTCAAGATTGTAAATGTAATCTAGGAAACAAAAGAATTCCCAGCACTCAAAAGCTATGATATAATTTTTAAAAGTTTATTCTCACGAGAGGCTGAATGAATATTTTCCTATTGAACAAGCCAAGTTTAATTAAATAAATACTTGTATTATGTCAGCTAACATCTGAGGTCAAGTTTAAAACTCACTAGAAATATGTATACATGAACTGCATCAGGTCAAGAGAGAATCCTCTCTGCCGTTAAGTGCATCACATAAGCAACAACATGGTCAGCAACTGACTCCCTGCAACTTCATTAAGATGTCCTGCCCATAATGTCACACAAACACTTGAACATTAACTGTCAAAAGCCTAATCTGCAGACAGCCATATTTTTCAGGTATACAAGATCTCAAGTGCAACATTTCTTATGCCAATTACAACAGTGCTTCTCTGGCTCCTTTAAAGGCAACAACAATTCTGATGAAGATAGTCTAGACATCTATTTAAAAAATCCAAGCATTAAGACATACATTTAAGATTAAAACAACCATCTTCAGTAAGGAAACAAAAGAAAAGGTGTAAGGTATGCCTTTTTAAAAAAATGTGCTGGAATACAATACAGCACAGTTGACTTTTTAAAACTTGAAAAATCTCAAATATATTTGCTGTGATAAATGAAAGGAGGGAGGGGGTAGTTCCTTTTTATGACACCCAGCCAGCTAGTTAGCTGTAAATCCCTCTTGGCAACTGTCCTCTGCTTGCTTTACCTGTAAAGGGTTAAAAAGCCTCCTTGCATAGGCGCGCGCGCGCACACACACACACACACACTCTCTCAGAGGATTGGGCACCTGACCAAAAGAGCCAATGGGAAGGCTAAAACTTTTTAAAAATTGGGAAAAACCTACCCTTTGTTGTCTGTTGTTCTTTCTGGGCTGCAGGGACATGGAACATCAATGCTACAAGCAGGAATGCTGTCTAAGGTTTGAACCAGGTATGAAAATTTATTTTCCATACCTAGAAGGAATCAGTGGGACAGAGAATGTTTAGATAGATGCAATCAGGTTTATTTGGGCTTGTGGATCTCCTTTGGGCTAACCCCAGATGCTTTTGTTTGCTTGTAACTTTTAAGCTGAACCCCCAAGAAAGCTATTTTGGGTGCTTAATTTTTGGAATTGCTTCTTTAAAATCTAGCTAAAGCCTCAGTTCCAGATATATTTTCTTCCTTTTTATTTTTACCATAATTTAGCTTTTTTAAGACCAGAATTGGATTTTTGGTGCCCTACGTGGTTTGTGCATATGTTGTTTAAATTAGCTGGTGGCAACAGCTAATTTCCTTGGTTTTCTCTCTCAGTTCTTCCCTGGATGGGGGTGAAAGGGCTTGAAGGTACAACAAAAGGAGAAATTCCCAAGTGCTCCTTCCCAGGTTCCAGGGTTTTTTTTCCATTTGGGTGGTGGCAGCGTTACCAAGCCAAGGTCAGAGAAAGCTGTAACCTTGGGAGTGTAATACAAGCCTGGAGAGGCTAGTATTAATTTTTAAAATCCTTGTGGGGCCCCCACCTTATAGATTCATAGACTTTAGGACTGGAAGGGACCTCGAAAAGTCGTCGAGTCTAGTCCCCTGCCCTCATGGCAGGACCAAATACTGTCTAGACCATCCCTGATAGACATTTATCTAACCTACTCTTAAATATCTCCAGAGATGGAGATTCCACAACATCCCTAGGCAATTTATTCCACTGTTTAACTACCCTGACAGTTAAGAACTTTTTCCTAACGTCCAACCTAAATCTCCCTTGCTGCAGTTTAAGCCCATTGCTTCTTGTTCTATCATTAGAGGCTAAGGTAAACAAGTTTTCTCCCTCCTCCTGATGACACTCTTTTAGATACCTGAAAACTGCTATCATGTTCCCTCTCAGTCTTCTCTTTTCCAAACTAAATAAACCCAATTCTTTCAGCCTTCATTCATAGGTCATGTTCTCAAGACCTTTAATCATTCTTGTTGCTCTTCTCTGGACCCTCTCCAATTTCTCCACATCTTTCTTGAAATGCGGTGCCCAGAACTGGACACAATACTCCAGCTGAGGCCTAACCAGCGCAGAGTAGAGAGGAAGAATGACTTCTCGTGTCTTGTTTACAACACACCTGTTAATGCATCCCAGAATCATGTTTGCTTTTTTTGTAACAGTATCACACTGTTGACTCATTTAGCTTGTGATCCACTATGATCCCTAGATCTCTTTCTGCCATACTCCTTCCTAGACAGTCTCTTCCCATTCTGTATGTGTGAAACTGATTGTTCCTTCCTAAGTGGAGCTCTTTGCATTTGTCTTTATTGAACTTCATCCGGTTTACCTCAGACCATTTCTCCAATTTGTCCAGATCATTTTGACTTTTGACCCTGTCCTCCAGGGCAGTTGCAATCCTTCCCAGTTTGGTATCGTCTGCAAACTTAATAAGCGTACTTTCTATGGCAACATCTAAGTCATTGATGAAGATATTGAACAGAGCCGGTCCCAAAACAGACCCCTGCGGAACCCCACTTGTTATACCTTTCCAGCAGGTTTGGGAACCATTAATAACTACTCTGAGTACGGTTATCCAGCCAGTTATGCACCCACCTTATAGTAGCCCCATCTAAATTGCATTTGCCTAGTTTATCGATAAGAATGTCATGTGAGACCGTATCAAATGCCTTATTAAAAGTCTACCACATCCACCGCTTCTCCCTTATCCACAAGACTCGTTATCCTATCAAAGAAAGCTATCAGATTGGTTTGACACGATTTGTTCTTTACAAATCCATGCTGGCTATTCCCTATCACCTTACCACCATCCAAGTGTTTGCAGATGATTTCTTTAATTACTTGCTCCATTATCTTCCCTGGCACAGAAGTTAAACTAACTGGTCTGTAGTTTCCTGGGTTGTTTTTATTTCCCTTTTTATAGATGGGCACTATATTTGCCCTTTTCCAGTCTTCTGCACTCAGAGTGCCAGAGTGGGGATTTAGCCTTGACATTTGCATAAAAAGGCAAATACATATTTCTGAGATTTTTAGGAAATTAAACTTACTACATTTGTTTTCAGAGTGTCCAAAATCAGATAGCCTAATCAAAATACGTGCGAAGACTCTTCAGATTGAAAAACTAACTGAAATTCTCATCTTCAGATAGGGCTATAAGTGTATCAATTTCTACTAGTCCATATTCAGATGTGCATTTACCAAATTTATTCTCTCCAACCACAGTCCAGGAGCTGAAGATCCAGGAGAAGGATCTATTATAGTACTTGCCTTTAAATCCTTTTCTTTAAATTATTTACATCAAATAGAACTGCAAATAAGGAAAAATTAAATAGAACAAAAAAGACTTTCTGAAAAGCAGTGTCAAGGTGCAACACTATAGTAGTAGGATTTTATTCTAAAGTATATAAAAATACAAACAAACAATGTAGCATGTATTGGTATAATTTAATTATTTTTCCAGCCACTCCTTTTAAAATGGCAAAAAGGAATGGCCTAATGGGCCATTGGTAAAGCTGCATTAGCCAAAATGTGTGTTTGAGCTAATTTTAAGGCAACAACAGACCTTATAGGGTCACCACTTTGTTGTAGGTTTAGTGTTTTAAAATAAGTAAAAAAATACAACCATTGCTGGGGTTTTTTGCATTGCAATTTAATGTTTAAATGTTTTGTGTAAATTAATTTTGTTTTGCTTGGCTATTGGAGTGTTAATGTGTTTTTATTTAAGCCAGCGGTGGCCAACCTGTGGCTCCTGAGCAACATGCGGCTCTTCAGAAGTTAATCTGCAGCTCCTTGTATAGGCACCAACTCGGGCTGGAGCTACAGGCACCAACTGCTGGGGGGTGGGGTGAGGTGTTACTGCTTAACCTCTGGCTCTGCCACAGGCTCTGCCCCCACTCCACCTCCTCCTCTGAGCCTGCCATGCCCTCGCTCCTCCCCCTTCCCCCCAGAGCCATGAAACAGCTTATTGGGAAGTGCAGGGAGGGAGGGTGAGGTGCTGATGGTTGGGAGGAGGAGGAGGAGAACTGATGGGGGGCTGCTGATGCATTACTGTGGCTCTTTGGAAATGTACATTGGTAAAATCTGTCTCATTCTCAGGCTCAGGCTGGCCACCCCTGATTTAGGCTGTTATAATAGGAAGGGAGTAGGATGAACATTTAGGTTTTAATTTAGACACATTTAGCTCAGTATAATTTATATTAATTTTTATTTTTATTAATAGTGGATTTAATGAAACTTTGATTGGATTATTGCTTTATATAGAAAACAATTATTGCTTTTTTTTTTTTTCAAACAAACACTTATTTTAAAATGCTAAACCTACAACAAAGTAGTGACCCTAAAAGGTCTGTTATTGCCTTAAAATACGCTCGAATTCTGGCTAATCCATCTTTACCAATGGCCCATTAGGCCATTCCTTTTTGGAATTTAAAACGAGTGGCTGGAAAAAGTATGATTGAATTATACACCAATACATGTAATACGTTCTACGTTATTATTTTAAATTATATAAAATACAAACAAAATCCTACACCACCACCGTTATAACACGTTATTTGGGTTTCACCCTTTTGCACAGATGCACACACACTGATCTCATTGCATATCATATGCTTTCATATGAACCTCCTTCAGCCTCTGCCTTTCTTCCCCCACCAGCCTCCACTGCACCTTTACCTAATCTTATTTACTTTTTTTAGGCCCTTCCTGATTATCAATTAAGTAGTGTGCCATCCACTCCCAAAGCTGTATCTATTGCTAGAAAGCCAGCATGCCAAACTGTGTCAAAATCCTGATTTATGTCCAAGCACATTAGTCTATCATCTTGCTTGAAGAAAAAGGCGATGATTTTATATGCAGGCTAGTTGGTTTCAATAGCATCCACAGGAGTATATGTCAAATGAGTTGTTTGCAAGATTGCTGGAACATACTTATCACCATTATGTATTGGTCAGAAAAACACTACTTCAATTATTCAAGTAATACCAAATTATTAATTACTGAACCATAGCCAAATTTCTAAGACGCACAAAGCCTGCTTCAGAAATAGCAAAAGCTTTTAGCGATTGACTTTCAGATCCCAATGTTAGCTAGACAAAGCCTTTACGACTGGTACACTAGCAGCTCAATATCCAATAATAGACATATTTAGGCTAAATAAATGTACACGTTCTCTAGTCTGTAGGCTTAAAAAAACCAAACACACTAGATGACTCTTTTCTTCAGAAGGACTATTGTTCCAGCTATAATATTTCCTTGCTATCTGTACCCACAACTGGCTATGAAGTAGTCCAATGACAAGAGAAACATTACTTCCCAAGAATAGCGTTAATCACAGACTCATTGTTGCACCACCTATTTTTGTATTCTCTTGTCAGAAGTTTTGGCTGAAAAGCGAAGAGGAATTACTTATGTATGTAACTAACTTGAGTGAGTATCTCCTTGATTCCTAGTAGGTGAAAACATGTTTTCTCTGGTTGAGGGAAGTGGGGGTGTCAACTCCATACTAAACCTACTTTGACACAGACTCATGTCTAGAATATGTAAAAAACCAATGTCTGAATACTATCCTTGAAGGAAAAACTTGTCTAACAAAACTCAAGTCAAAGTCTATCTGAAAGATAAAGACCATGCGCTGACCTCCTTTAAATTGGGATGGATGGATAAACAGCATTGTCACCAATCCATTTCATAATGCCTCAGTCTGAGGCAGGTCTTAGACAACATGCTCTGTGATGACAAAATGTCCTGCATAGGGAGGGTTAATCAGTCTGCAAACTAAGAGGCAAGGAGAGCTAGAGTCTGCTTCTTCTCAGCACATGAATAAAAATCCCCTTTGACTTAACTATACTTATATCTTTATCTCTTCTCTATTTTGAGGAAATTCCAGGATGCAGTCAGCAGTCCCAGGAAAAATAGACTCTGTCTTCACAAACTCAGAGGAAGGCCATTTTATTTGGAGACGTGACGGGAGTCAGTGGGCCTGTACCTGAAGAAAACTAGGGGTGAGGAAGGGATCTGAGATTCTGGCTTAATACTTCAGGGCTTCTCTCTTTATCCTGGACATGGAAACCATGCCAAGATCAGTTCAGCATTATTGAGCCTTATCTAACTAATCCCTAATGAAACCAATAGAGAATTAGGTCAATAAAGTGGTCATAAGAACTGTTTATCAACAGAAGAAGAATTGCAGCATGATATGTGCCTTTTGTCTTTTCCTTAAGCCCCAGCATTATAAGTCTGAGGAAAAGAAAGGACACTTTATCAGGTCTGGTGGAGTGAGTGATTAATCCCTTCAGAAAGCAGAGTGGAGAATAAGGAATGGAAAGAAGAAACTGAAAAAACAAAACAAAAAAATCTCTGTTGGAGAGCAATGGTTTCTTTTCACTGTTGCTCACCAGTTTAATTATCCAGAGAAGCCAAAAAAGACCTTAGGAAAAAATATATTCAAAGATGGATTTTGCAGACCAAAAGTTAATATTTTATAAGTATAGGTAAAGTCTACTGTAACAAAATGTTCAGTTTGTTTCTCAGTGTTTCTTCATTTCTACTTCTATGGTCTTAGTCTAATGAAGTGTCAGACAAAGGCTATTAAAAAAAGTTTTAAAAAGTTTAAAGGCTACTAAGTTTTACTTTAGGATACATTAGCCATATGATTTTCCACATCTTATTTCATGCAGTGTTACTTTTAAAGCAATAAAATCTAAAACTGTTTTAAGATGTTATCACAAGCATCCCCCAAAACGATCATCTGAGAGAATTTAAAGATTTGCTATATATGATTTGGGAAAGCCTTTCCTAAATATTCAATCTTAAATCTTTTTAGAAATGAAACTTCTTCAGGTGGATAACCTGCAACAGATAAAATAATGTCCACTGTGTGACAAGCTAAAAGAATAAGCAATGTTGCAAGATGGTGATGAGGTTTACAAACTTATGTACAATGACTGCCACTAAGATTGGAATATTTACAATATGCAGTGGAATTATTGTGGTATTTTCCAGTTTAAGTGCACAGATATTACAAATACCTTATCACAGTGCAGTAAACATGCATATTTTAAATGGAAATTATTGTAGTCAAGACTAGACTCAAGGATTCATTCCCTCAAGAGCTACGGCAGAGACATTCCTTAAAGTTTTCCTCCTTGTCTTTACTGCAGTCATTGTCTGTGGAAACATGAGAGGCAACTCTGAGGAACAATACATGTGGTGTCGGTTGGTCAAACACATAATGCCCAATATCATGTACTGTACAGTTGTATACTTGGGATAAGTAAAAGAAGGATGCACGTGGTATGAGGAGAAACCAGAGATACCCCCAGAATGAACAAATTATCTATACTGGTGACAAATTTATAAGAATAGCCATACTGGGTCAGACTAAAGGTCCATCTAGCCCAGTATCCTTTCTTCAGACAGTTGCCAATGCCAGGTGCCCCAGAAGGAATGAACAGAACAGGTAACCATCAAGTAATTCATCCTGTCACCTATTCCCAGCTTCTGGCAAACAGAAGCCAGGGACACCATCCCTGCCTGGCTAATAGCCATTGATGAACTTATCTAGTTCTTTTTTCAACCCTACTATAGTCTTGGCCTTGACAACATCCTCTGGCAAAGAGTTCCACAGGTTGACTGCATTGTGTGAAAAAAAAAAATACTTGCTTGTGTGTTTTATAAATATGCTGCCTATTAATTTCATTTGGTGATGTATTATATATGCAAAACAAAGTTGCAACCATTAAGCTTTTTTTGGCATAGGATGTTTGAGGTATAATTATGCCAGTACCATAAATGTGTGTGGTGGAATAGATCTCATCTTTCCAGGATTAACCACAAGAGAATGATATTCTAAAAGTTAAGATTTTGGCTAGAGTACACGTTCGCTGAAAACAAGTTTGAGGTCCTAGAATTGGGCATACAAAAACTTAACTTTTCTAGTTAAAAATGGATGTATACCAAATATATGCACATCTATGAATAAAAACCATGTAGGTTGAGAACTGTTGGAGAGGGTTGCGGGGGGCGGTATATGGTTTGTTTTACACAGTTTTGGGTCAGTGCAATTAGAAATGGATTTTAATATAGACTCCCCACTGTCTCAGCCTTTTCTGTGATGAGAATGAACAGAAAAACACACACTTCAAACATTTTGTATAGTAAAAACTTATTTTTTTTCCATAAGCGCTATCTGAGGTTATGTTTTAATTAAGCTAGATCATCAACAAGTGTAACTAATTTTTATTATTGGTGGCATTGGGTAACTCTCCCTATTAAGGTTGCTAGATATTTCCCATTATTAGACCCTGTCATGAATATAGGGGGAAGGGTAGCAACATTTATGCATGCTTGGCAGCTGTACTGGATTGCCTTACCCGTAAAGGGCTAAGCAGTTCAAATAACGTAGTTGGCACCTGACCAGAAGGACCAGTGAGGAAAGAAGAGCCTTCCCCCCCAGATTTGAAAGTACTTGTTGTGTTGTTCTGTGGGTTGTTCTCTCTCTGGACAGAGGGAGAAGCCAAGCAGGTACAATATCTCCTGAAACATATACCTGGAATAATCCATCTAAAACCAGAGAAACTGTGAGTAGGGCAAGGAAATGCGTTGGGTTCTCTTTTGTTTTGGCTTGTGAATTTTCCTATGCTAAAAAGGTAGATTCATTCCTGTTTTGTAATTGTGAAGCTGAGCCCAGAGTGGAGCCCTGTGTTTTAAATCTTATTACTCTGTAAAAAGTTACCTGCAAAATCAGTATGGAAGGTGTGATTCTTTTACTTTCTTTACAATAAAAGTCTTTCTTTTAAGAACCTGATGGATTTCAGTGTCCTGAAGACAAAGGGTCTGGCTGAGCTCATGCTGCTAAAGCAACTGGTTGGTATTTTAGTCTCAAGCCTCCCCAGGAAAAGGGGTGAAGAGGTTTGGGGGGATATATTGGGGCGATATGGATTTCAAGTGACCCTTCCCTGAATTTTTGTGTAAATCACTTGGTGGTGCAAGCAATATACCGTCCAGGGACAAGAAAGGAATTTGTTCATTGGAGAAAAAAAAAAAAAAGAAAAAAGTTTTAACCTAAACTGATGAAATATAAGCTTAGGTGGCCTTTCATGAGGGTCCCCACAACTGTACCCCAGAGTTTGGTGGGGGATGGTGGGGGGGGAAGAACCATGACAGACACTGTTTTCATTTACTTATAAAAAACTTAACCAAAAGTTCTGTTTGGGCTGAAATCTTGTGTGCTGTGTGTCTGCCTCAGGCTGACTTTTTCGGAAAGTTTCAACTAAGATCAGTTCAGATGATTCTGAGAAAGGGGGAGAATGTTATTTTGCCAATGTTCTGGGTAAATTCTAGTGATCTTTTCTTTGCAAAGCTCTAGTACCCCCATGCTTTGGAGCAAGGACTTGAAAATTTGACAGGTAGGGCGGGTAGCCTTTGTGTCAGGCACTGGCCTTTTATTGTACCCATAAAAAATCCACCCAAAATTGACCAAATGACTAGCCGCTGAAAAACCCCAGTTTGCACATGCTTAGTAGACATTTGTTTGAGCTTCACAACTAAATTCTTTGAAAATTCTGTCCTCACAGAGTTTGCCCCAGCCCAGGGCTGCAGTGGCTGAGAAGAACTTTCCCTGCAGTTGCTGGAATTTTTGTGTGGCAGCAGAATTGCATCTAAAATATCTATATTTATGTTATAATACTGGACTGTTTCCATTCCTGTACCAATTTATATAGGCAAAGCACCAATCCTGTTCCTTCAGCGAACAATAGACAGATAAGCAAGTTACTGTACTACAGTATTAATACTGGTAGATAAATGGAATGCACATCCCTGTGATACTAGCATTTTCCATGGTTCATGTCTACACATGCACAGTAGTACTCTGACAGAAGCACTCAGTACTTTTAATTACTGTTTCCCTTTCTAAATCAGAAAAGCCCAGGATACGTATATTAGGATGGTGTCTGGTTACAACAGTATATGTATGACTAGTGGAAAAGAAGGTCCTTAGTCACACATTATTTTTGCATATTTTTTGTTACTAATTGTGAATATTTAAATGTGTAATAAACATCTGAGAACATCCACTCAATGTGCAGCAGCAGTCAAAAAAGTGACCAGAACATTGGGAATCATTAAGGGATAAGATAATAAGACAAAATATATTGTCCTTATATAAATCCATGGTGCTTGAATACTGCGTGCAGATGTGGTCACTCCATCTCAAAAAAGATATATTGGAATTGAAAAAGGTTCAGAAAAGAGCAACAAAAGTGATTTGGGGTATGGAACGTTTTCTGTATGAGCGGAGATTAATAAGACTGGGACTTTTCAGCTTGAAAAAGAAAGACAATTAAGGAGGGGATATGATTGAGGTCTATGAAATCATGATTCGTGTGGAGAAAGTAAATCAATTTAATTTGGTGACCCCTAGTTCTTGTGTTAATAGGCAGCACGTTTAAGACAAACAAAAGGAAATATTTTTTCCACACAACACAGTCAGTGGAACTCTTTGCCACAGGATGTTGTGAAGGACAAGACTATATAAACAGGGTTCAAAAAAGAACTAGATAAGGTTATGGAGGATAGGTCCATCAATGGCTATTAGCCAGGATGGGCATCGACAATGTCCCTAGCCCCTGTTTCCAGAAGCTGGGAATGGGCGACAGGGGATGGATCACTTGATTACCTGTACCGATCATTCCATCTCTGGCACTTAGCATTGATCACTGTCAGACAGGACCAGATGAGCCAGTACAGCAGTTCTTATGTTCTTAAATATTTTAAAAGCTCCACACAGAGACCAAACTCACAATATAGAAATAATGCATTTTCACAAATGTCTTCACAGAAATCTGAATTTATTGGTATAGTTGAGCAAAGACATTTTTATACTGAAGGAGGACTGGGAATTCCGAAAGTTGGATACAGTGTCTATCACAGGTAACAGTTGCTCATGAGAAAGGATCTAGTCTTACTGCACAAATACTCTTGATATGTTAGTTCCCACTAAATCTAAAATCTGGTAACATTATTACTGTAAATTACACGAGAAATGCATCAAAAATTAATCCAATTTTTCCTACAAACTATTTATATTAGAGCACTGAAAATACTAGAACACAAAAAATACTTTATATTCCATATATTCAAATCAGAAGTAATGCTAACATGAAATACTTCCACAAGGATGTTTCCATTTCATTTTTGCAAATTACATATGCAAAAAAAGCTACAGTGAGCTCTGATCAAACACACAAGAGCCACTAAAAATTTGCATGCAAGCTAACCCAGAATTTAATAGAGAACTAGATACTGGCTTATTTTATTTATGACAAACTGAGCTTTGTCAATGAGCACTATTTTCTTGTTAGTACAAACACCTGTTTTCCTGCTTTAATCAATTTTGCATTCCCAATGGCAGAGATCTGCTAAAAGAGTATTCAGAAGGCTTTCAAAGCAGATTCTTGGTGTTGACAATCTTTCAAGACCAGAGTAAAAGTACTTCATATGAATTTATGTGCAGTGCTTTTCACCTTTATTCCCTACTACAGAACCTTCTTGAGAAAAACCGAAATTTAATATTCACACTGAAGTTTTAGTATCCTTTCCGTGGACACCATGTGAAAAACAAATTTAACATTTTGCCACTAATCCCTGATTTACCTCACCAAAATAAATTTTAAAGCTTTTCCTAAAAATATATTTGAATGGCATGAATGCAATATATTTGAATGGCGGTGGGAATGCAAAAATCACACACTTCTGTCTATAAGCATCTCAGAATAACCTGGGGCTAGATCTACAAAAGGACTTAGGCGTTACAATGCCTAACTTTTAGATGCCTAGCCACAACCTTGAGTCCATAGATTCCCAGGCTAGAAAGGACGATTGTGATCATCTAGTCTGACCCCCTGCAGAACACAGGCTACGAACTTCCCAAAAATAATTCCTACAGCATCTCTTTTAGAAAAAATATCCAACCTAGATTTTAAAATGGTCAGTGATTGAGAATCTATCACAATTCTTGATAAATTGTTCCAATGGTTAATTACTCCAACTGGTAAGAATTTATGCCTTGTTTTCAATCTAAACTTGTTTAGCTTCAACTTCTAGGCATTGGCTCTGCTAGATTGAAAGGCTATTAAATATTTGTTCCCCATGTAGATACTTCTAGACTAAACTAGTCACCTCTTGACCTTCTCTTTAACAGAAATAAATTGAACTCTTTGAGCCTATCACTATAAGGCAGGGGTGGGCAAACTTTTTGGCCTGAGGACCACATTAGAGACCGAAACTGTATGGAGGACCAGGTAGGGAAGGCTGTGCCTCACCAAACACCCTGGCCCCTGCCCCCATCTGCCCCCCCACCCCTACTCCCTGACCTGACTGCCCCGACCCCTATCCACACCCCCACCCCCTAACAGGACCCCTGCTCCTGTCCCTCTGCCCCTTATCTAACCCCCCTGCTCCCTGCCCCCTTACCATGCTGCTCAGAGCACCAGGACTGGCAGCCGTGCTGCCAGGCCGGAGTCAGCCACGCCACCATGCAGTCTAGAGCACTGAGGCAGACTGGCGGCTCTTGCAGCCATGCTGCTCAGGAGCTCGAAGCCCCACCACCCAGAGTGCGGGCAGCACACCAAAGCTGAGGCTGTGGGGAGAGGGAGGACAGCAGAGGAGGGGCTGCAGCTAGCCTCCCCGTCTGAGAGCTCAAGGACCAGGCAGGATGTTCCCATGGGCCGGATGTGGCCCGCAGGCTGTAGTCTGCCCACCTCTCACAGTTCTTCTCTGAACCCTCTCTAATTATTCAACATTCTTCTTGCATTATGGGCACCAGTACTGGAAACAGAATTCCATGAGCTGTTGCACCAGTCTCCACGCCTACTCGAGACTCCCCAGTTTATGCATTCCAGGACCCCACTGGCCCTTTTGGCTAGTGTCACACTGGAAGCTCATGTTCAGCTGTATGCATCACAACCCCCAAATCTTTTTCAGAGTCACTGCTGTCCAGGATAGAAAACCCACTTTTGTAACTATGGCCACACTCTTTGTTCCTAGATGTATACATCTGCATATAACTGTATTAAAATTTATATTGTTTGCTTGTACCAAGGTTACAATAAGTGATCCAGATCACTCACTCTGAATCAGTGACCTGTCCTCTTCATTATTTACTACTCTCCAATTTGTGTGTCAGCTGCAAACTTAGTGATTTTAGGTTTTCTTCTGGGTCATTGGTAAAAATGTTCAATAGCATAGTGCCAAGAACCAATCCTTGTGAAACTCCACTGAAAAACAAACCCACTCAACAATGATCCCCCATTTAAAGATATATTTTGAGACCTATCAGTTAGTTTTATATCGGTCTAGCTTTTAAATCAAAATGCCATGCAGTGCCAAGTCAAATGTTTTATAAAAATCTAAGTATATTAGATCAACAGTACTACTTTTGTCTACCAAACTTATAATCTCATTAATTATCAAATCAGAGGGGTAGCCGTGTTAGTCTGGATCTGTAAAAGCAGCAAAGAATCCTGTGGCACCATATAGACTAACAGACGTTTTGGAGCATGAGCTTTCGTGGGTGAATACCCACTTCGTCAGATGCATGTAGTAGAAATTTCCAGGGGCAGGTATATATAAGCAGACAAGCTAGAGATAACGAGGTTAGTTCAATCAGGGAGGATGAGGCCCTGTTCTAGCAGTTGAGGTGTGAAAACCAAGGGAGGAGAAACTGGTTTTGTAGTTGGCAAGCCATTCACAGTCTTTGTTTAATCCTGAGATGATGGTGTCAAATTTGCAGATGAACTGAAGCTCAGCAGTTTCTCTTTGAAGTATGGTCCTGAAGTTTTTTTGCTGCAGAATGGCCACCTTAAGGTCTGCTATAGTGTGGCAAGGAGGTTGAAGTGTTCTCCTACAGGTTTTTGTATATTGCCATTCCTAATATCTGATTTATGTCCATTTATCCTTTTCTGTAGAAACTGTCCAGTTTGGCCGATGTTCATAGCAGAGAGGCATTGCTGGCATATGATGGCGTATATTACATTGGTGGACATGCAGGTGAATGAACCGGTGATGGTGTGGCTGATTTGGTTAGGTCCTGTGATGGTGTCACTGGTGTAGATATGTGGGCAGAGTTGGCATCGAGGTTTGTTGCATGGATTGGTTCCTGAGCTAGAGTTACTATGGTGCGATGTGCAGTTACTGGTGAGAATGTGTTTCAGGTTGGCAGGTTGTCTGTGGGCAAGGACTGGCCTGCCACCCAAGGCCTGTGAGAGTGTGGGATCATTGTCCAGGACGGGTTGTAGATCCTGGATGATGCGTTGGAGGGGTTTTAGCTGGGGACTGTATGTGATGGCAGGTGGAGTCCTGTTGGTTTCTTTCTTGGTTTTATCTTGCAGTAGGAGGCTTCTGGGTACATGTCTGGCTCGGTTGATCTGTTTCCTTATTTCCTTGTGTGGGAATTGTAGTTTTGAGAATGTTTGGTGGAGATTTTGTAGATGTTGGTCTCTGTCTGAGGGGTTAGAGCAGATGCGGTTGTACCTCAGTGCTTGGCTGTAGACAATGGATCATGTGATGTGCCCGGGATGGAAGCTGGAGGCATGAAGGTAGGCATAGCGGTCGGTAGGTTTTCGGTATAGGGTGGTGTTAATGTGACCATCACTTATTTGCACCGTGGCGTCTAGAAAGTGGACCTCCCATGTAGATTGGTCCAGGCTGAGGCTGATGGTGGGGTGGAAGCTGTTGAAATCGCGGTGGAATTTTTCCAGAGTCTCCTTCCCATGGGTCCAGATGATGAAGATGTCATCAATGTAGCGTAGGTAGAGAAGGGGCGTGAGTGGATGAGAGCTGAGGAAGCGTTATTCCAGGTCTGCCATAAAAATATTGGCATATTGTGGGGCCATGCAGATGCCCATAGCGGTGCCACTGATCTGGATATATTGTCATCAAAATTGAAATAATTGTATGTGAGGATAAAGGCACAGAGCTCAGCAGCCAGTTGTGCTGTGACATCATCAGGGATACTGTTCTTGACAGCTTGTATTCCATCTGTGTGGGGGATGTTTGTGTAGAGAGCCTCTACATCCATGGCGGCTAGGATGGTGTTTTCTGGAAGGTCACCCATGCATTGTACTTTCCTCAGGAAATCAGTGGTGTCACGGAGATAGTTGGGAGTGCTGGTGGCATAGGGTCTGAGCAAAGAGTCCACGTATCCAGACAGTCCTTCAGTGAGAGTGCCAATGCCCGAGATGATGGGGCGTCCAGGATTTCCGGGCTTGTGGATCTTGGATAGCAGATAGAATAACACTGGTCGGGGCTCTAAGGGTATGTTGATTTGTTCCGGTGTTAGTGTAGGGAGTGTCCTGAGTAGATGGTGCAGTTTCTTAGTATATTCCTCAGTGGAATCTGAGGGAAGTGGCCTGTAGAATCTGGTATTGGAGAGTTGTCTGGCGGCCTCCTTTTGGTAGTCAGACCTGTTCATGACGACAACACCACCTCCTTTATCAGCCTCTTTGATTATAATATCAGGGTAGTTTCTGAGGCTGTGGATGGCATTGCGTTCTGCACGACTTAGGTTATGAGGCAAGCAATGTTTTTCCATAATTTCTGCCTGTGCATGTCAGCGGAAGCATTCAACGTATAGGTCCAGACTGTCATTTTGACCCTCTGCAGGAGTCCATATGGAGTTGTTGTTCTTGTGCTGTTGGTGGGAGGGTACCTGTGCATCAGTGCGCTGTTCAGTGTTGTCCTGAAAGTATTCTTTGAATCGGAGACTCTGAAAGTAGGCTTCCAGATTGCCGCACAACTGTATCATGTTGGTGGGGGTGGCAGGGCAGAAAGAGAGTCCTTGAGATAGGACAGACTTTTCTTCTGGGCTGAGCGTGTAGCTGGATAGATTGACGATATTGCTGGGTAGGTTAGGGGTACCATGGTTGTGGCCCCATGTGGCAGGTAGGAGTTTAGACAGCTTACAGTCCTTTTTCCTTTGTAGAGAGGTGAAGTGAGTAATGTAGATCTCGTGTCTTATTTTAGTGAAGTCCATTTGTACGGAATTATGGTTATTAATGAGAGTCTCCAGGTTGGAGAGCTCTTTTTTGATGTTTTCCTGTTTGCTGTATAGGATGCTGATCAGGTGGTTCCTCAGTTTCTTTGATAGGGGTATGGCATATTCTCTCACTGTGGTCTGTGTAGTATGTAGATAGCAGTGAATTTTTTACCTTTAGTCCATTTGGTATGATGTCCAGCAGTTTGCATTTGGAAAGGAAGATATCATCTGTCTGTATTTGTGCAAGTTTCTTCATCAGGTTGATAGATTTCCACTCCATACGGCTAAATGCAGTGCCTTGCATGGTGTCAAGTATCAGAGGGGTAGCCGTGTTAGTCTGGATCTGTAAAAGCAGCAAAGAATCCTGTGGCACCATATAGACTAACAGACGTTTTGGAGCATGAGCTTTCGTGGGTGAATACCCAGTTCGTCAGATGCATGTAGTGGAAATTTCCAGGGGCAGGTATATATAAGCAGACAAGCTAGAGATAACGAGGTTAGTTCAATCAGGGAGGATGAGGCCCTGTTCTAGCAGTTGAGGTGTGAAAACCAAGGGAGGAGAAACTTGTTTTGTAGTTGGCAAGCCATTCACAGTCTTTGTTTAATCCTGAAATGATGGTGTCAAATTTGCAGATGAACTGAAGCTCAGCAGTTTCTCTTTGAAGTCTGGTCCTGAAGTTTTTTTGCTGCAGGATGGCCACTTTAAGATCTGCTATCGTGTGGCCAGGGAGGTTGAAGTGTTCTCCTACAGGTTTTTGTATATTGCCATTGCTAATATCTGATTTGTGTCCACTTATCCTTTTCCATAGAGACTGTCCAGTTTGGCCGATGTTCATAGCAGAGAGGCATTGCTGGCATATGATGGTGTATATTACATTGGTAAACGTGCATTATTATTTTATTTTTAATTAATAAAATTAATCTATCATTAATATTAATGATAAATAAAATAATATCAAGGTAGTTTGATAAAAATCTGTTATCCATAAACCCATGTTGATTTGCATTATATTACTCTCCTTTAACTTTTTTATTTACTGAGTCATGTATCAGCCACTCCATTATCTTGCCTGGGATCAATATCAGGTTGACAGGCCTATAATTACAAAGGCCATCCTGTTTATCCTTTTTAGAAACTGGCACAACTATCTTTTTTCTAGACTTTTGGAACTTCCCCAGTGCTCCAAGTCTTATAGAAAAACTAACATTAATGGTCCAGCAAGGTACTCAGCCAGCTCTTTTAAAACTCTTGGATGCAAGTTACCTGGACCTGCTGATTTAAATATGTCTAACTATAAGAGCTGTTTAACATCCTCCAGAGATGCTAGTGGAATGAAACACGATGGATGATTTAGTTGGGGATTGGTCCTGCTTTGAGCAGAGGGTAGGACTAGATGACCTCTGAAGTCTCTTCCAACCCTTATATTTTATGATTCTAAGAGATATGATGAGATATATCTGTTACTACCCCTAAATACAGAATATGAATATTTATTGAGTATGTGTGCCTCTTTAAGGGTTTAAGTTCCCTGTACGAGGCCTAGAAGACAGTTAGGCACCTAAGAACGGCATGAATTCAAGCCAGCATGCTCAGCTAATAGGAAATGATGGTGTGAGGGAGGGATCGAAGGGAGTTAGGCATCTTCCTCTCGCCTGGACATAGGGACCTTTCTCTGCTTGGGATTCATAGCAGGAATCCTTTCCTGGAGACACCCATCTAAGCCTTTTGGAAGGGTTGGAAGTAGAAATGCAGTGGCCACCTCCTGAGCCTTTAGCCCAGGGATTACAGCATGCACCAAAATGTGGGAGACCCACGTTCACTTCCTCTCATCTTCCAAATGTGAAGAGATTTGAATTTGAGTCTCTCCTCTCAGGCAAGTGCTCTAAATACTAGGCTATAGAGTGAGCTTCACTCTCTTTGGAACAATGTATAACTTACACACAGTGGAACAGCTTCAATAAGAGAGACTGAGATCCACAACAGAATATTCCACAGCCTTAGCCATAGCCTTGTGGTAAGGGAATTTGCCTGAGAGGGGAAAAGACCCAAGTTCAAATTCCCTCTTCACATAAAACAGAGGGGGGAAATGAACCCAGTCCCCTAGGAGTCTACATCTTGGTTAAAGGCCCTAACTACTTGACTAAAGGTTAAGGAGGTGACCAGTGTATTTCTTCCAAAAAGCAGCTTATGTGCCTGCCTCCAGGACAGCAAACTGCTCTGAACCCCAAGCATAGGTAGGCATAGTGGTCTAAAAGTTAAGGTCACTGCCACCTCCTCCTTCCCTCCAGCCCTGGTCATTTTGTCTAGGTTTAGGCAAGCTCAGAGCATGCCTACCAGATCAGGCCTTGCAGGCAATTAGCAGGGCACCTTATCCAAGGACTTACTGGGGCTTAATTGGGAAATTGGTGCCCAGGCACTTTGACTGAGGCAATTTTGTGCATGCTAACTGAAAGTAATTTAAAGAGCTCTAGGCACCTAACAGTGCAAATTTAAGCATTGAGGGACTTCAGGCACATACAGGGTTAGGTGGCAACTCAGCAAGGGTTTTGAGGATTTCAAAGGCACTTAAATGTTGCACTTAGGCACCTAAAGTGGCCATTGGAAGCCTAAGTCCTTTAGTGGATCTAGCCATTATTTGCTCCACCTCACCAACATATTCATATCACAAGATACTGCATCACCTTTTAGCGGTGATTAACTCTAGGATGGTCCCAAGTTTTTTGAACACACTTATTCTGATGAGAAATTTCCCCAATTTCTTCTCCCCACCCATTTTACAATCCTCCTATTCTAAGAGTTCCAGACAGTGAAATATCTGCACAGATCAACAGTCCAACAGCCCAAAGCTCTGTGCAGTTCAGGAGAGCATGAATGCCTGTGCTTCGCTGTGCCCCTTTCCCGATTGAGGCAGAAAGCAACGCTACCAGCCACAAGCCAAACAAATTCAAGAGTTTGAGGTTAGTCTCAAATTCAAAGCTCCCACATCACTGCCTGACAGTCAGCCCCACATATTACGTAAACCCAAATAAAAAAATAAAACCCAGTAATTGAAAAAAATGAAATGAATGGGTGGAATGTATAAAAACAAATGAGAAGTGGAATGATTACAAAATGCCACCACAAGACAGTAACTTCAAGAGGCAATGGAAAGAACCTGAATACATTCTATACAGGAAACTTCTGGAAATTTTGCCAAAAAAGAGCAGAAACACTCTGAAAGGTATTCTCTGTGATAAAAAGATCACTTGGAACAGCTTGTGTCTAAGCTTACATTTTCAGGGTGGGAAATGTGATGCAAGGCAGAATAGTAGAAAAAAAGCAAAAAGAGAAGAAAGAGGAGGATACTTATGGCACCATATCAAGCAGTTGGCTTTTAATTGTCTATCCAACCATAGTTCTTAATCTCCAGATCCTTTTGCCCAAGAGTACTACTATTTTTGCTTTGTGCTGGACTCTTCTCTTACCCTATTTTCTAATAAGTCATGGCAAAAGGAGAAAATGGAGGCTGTACTCCAGCTATGGTTACTGTACACACTGAAGTTTTAAATACTGTGCTAAGGCCATCTAATCATTAGGTAAAACTAGAGGACTACCCAACTGTTGGAAGCAGCAATAGCTAAGCTGTGGTCAGTGGATGAGACTGCATGCATTTATAAAGTGTTGTGGTATAGGGCACTGGTTTATAATATGGAAACCCTTGCGTGATGGGAGAAGCATCTTGAGTTCCATCCCTAGTTCATTCTAAATTACAGCCTGCCATAATCTTTAGGCCACCCATAGTTTAAAGCCTACCACAACCTGAAGACAAGAAGTTACAGTAAAAAAAACTTGAATTAACTACAGTGTTCACCATTACAAAAGGCAGCTATAAGTTAAAGTAAATGCATGCTGGTTTTCACAAATCCTTAGATTTAATATTTTGCAGTTGGAAGAGCAAACTTCACACAAATTAAAAGGGTAATGCCATTCATTAATTTAACCAAATGAAAGACAATAGCAAACACACATTCAACTACTTAACACTGATCTTTTGTGATCACTAATAGCCATCATTCTGTGGTATCTGACATAGAATAGATGTCTGGGTCGGTTCTTGGTGTAACAGAGAGACCAGACAGTGCTGATGTTATTGTAGCTTCAATCTAGGCAAGATCCTTGGCTTGGACACAGGTCATCAGCATATATAAAACTTTTTGTGCTGAGATGGATCACTTGATCATTCATATATATGATGAAAAGTAGTGGTGAGAATACGCTGTCTTGTAGCAGGCCATTTTTCTGGTGCCACCATTGGCTTCCCTTCCACAGTTCAACATAAAAACATTGCAACCTCCGCTAGAGAACCATCACTTATATAGTCATCTTTCATCATGTGGTTTATTTTAGAAAGGAGCCTTCAGTGATTCACTGTGTCATATGCTGCTGATAGGTGCTGTGTTTGTTGACCTGTTACCATACTCTTCTTAAAGCCATCTTCAATATATTGAGTGATGTTCAGCACTCGACCAGTGCATTGTTTGCCTGGAGGAACCCTGCTTGCTCTGGGATTAAATGCTTTTAACACGAGCGGTGATAGGTAGTTTAGAATGAGTTGCTTGTAAAGGTGGCAGAATAGCAATAGAGGCCTGAAGTCCTTCAGCTTCCTTGTGTACTTCCCCGGCTTCAGGGCAATAACAGGAACATTCATGTCATGACCCGTCAGATTCTCTGGATCTGGGAATCCTACTGTACACTTATCACTACAACATAGCCATTTACTTTGATTCCTAGCACGCATTACAACTACAAACCAACACCAAATCAAAGGAAATCATCAAACCCAGAGTGCTTTTACATTTCTTACATTCCTTCATGATGAAACTGGATTGGCAAAGCGACACTATAGTAATAAGGAAAATGATAAATCACTTAATCAGAAATGCTAAAGGCCTAAAAATTTATATATTACAACCCTCACCAAATCTGTAAATAAAGACATTAATGTCAACTTTTATTGATGTTAACAGTGTGCAGTATCTTATGGATATATTGTTTTTCTCCTTTAGAAGAATACCATACAAAACGTAAAAGTACTTTCTGTGGGCTTTAAACAGGGTCACTCCCTTTGTAGCCACTCAAAGAATGTGTTTCACAATTCCCTATAATTTAATCATTGTTAGTCATAACAGTCTATTGTCAAAATATAATTCGCTCATTTATTTTAGCATCAGAGCACTCAAGCATGTTCAATTTAGGAGCAACGCAGTCACATGTCATGGCCACGAGAGAGACCCATTGCAGAGCTGCTGGAAGGTTTTGTTCACAAATAAGCTGCTTTTCTTATGACTATCTGTAGGCTGAATCTAGGAGTCCAACAGTCGTGCACACTACTTCCAGGAGGAAAACAACGCAAAAGCATTTAAGACAGAGTTCTGAGCTTACTCCAACAAAGTCCTACACAACTAGTTGACTAATCACCATTACAGAGTTTTTTATAGTGAGTCCAGGGGTGAGTCCACGAGCAGAAAGAAGAAAATAGTTTGTTTCACTACCCTGCCCCATCTCTGAACTCAAAGGCCCATGAGTAACATTAAAAAGCCTGGTTCATGTCTAAATGGGTTGACGGTACCGCAGTCACTGGGGGGTGGAAGAGGGCCAGGACTGTAAAGAGAAGCTCAGAGCTTTAAAAACACAGGGAACTGCAATGGGAGGGGCGCTTCATGGTCAAATGTCATAAGAAAACAGTGACCAGGCAGAACACCAGTGTGGTACATAACATGCATTACCTATGCAGCCAACTTGCTAACAAGTTATACTTCGACAAAGAACAGCAGGAACAAATATGAGATAGAAATGAGGGGAATGGTCAAGACTCAGGAATCATCCCTGAGTTTGGGGAGTGAGGAGAAAAATCAGAGTAACTGAGTAAACATTAGCCACTATTGCAAGCTAATGGCCTGGACACCAAAAATGAAGGCAATAAAGAAACCATGAAGTCCAGGGCAGACAGCCACTAAATCACTTTACAAAAAGTGGGTAACCAAAACCCTAGTTAAAAAACAAACGAGTCCCAGATTAAGCCCCATCATGAAGATTAAAAGCAAGAGCATGTCAGTGGCAAAAAAGACCCACTGCACGCGATAGATGTGTACCTAGGATGAAATCATACCAGTCAATAGCACCTAACCTAAAGTCTGCTGCATGACAAGTCATCTCATGCTCTGAGGGCACTACAGGAATACTGGAATCAAGACAATTTAATTGTGCATGCCCAGATCTTCACTGAAACCCTACAAAGCATTGCTACCATGTATAGCAAAGGTTGTACATGAATTTCGTATGTAATCCTGCTTTCTCGCCCAGTCCTCTAAATGTTTGACAAAACACACACCTCTCTTCCAAGTTTTACAAGGATAAAAAGGTAACCTTTCCGGGGGGGAGGGGGGGGGGGAACGACACTTTCTTACTACACAAAACAAAAAGGGACTGAATTCGAAACATTTTAAAGAACTTCTACCAATATATCAGGCAGATCAGGAGGAAGACTACAACCAACTTTTTAAAAATAGTGCAGTTATTGGAGAATCACTTCTGTGCAGACTCAGTGCACATTTAGGATTTCTAACAGAGGCTAAGGAAGCCCCTGCCACCCATCTTTCCATGACATCTTTTTGCACGTTCTCTGTCCAGCTGATGCCCATCTAATATGCAGTGGACAGAGTGCATGGTCTCATTGTAACACACTAAGCTCTGCCAAAACTTAAAAATGCATTCCTTAATACGTAAGTGTAAAATATTAAGCTATGTAAGAATTGCAGATGCTAACATTTCAGAGGTCCCTGCAATGTGCTACCATATATTCTGCAAGTTATAAGCTTTCATATAAAAAAAATTAAATTGCTATCCCTTTCTATTACTCAGATAAAGCCACCACACAATACAAAGACAACACACTGCTCTATTAACCCTACTTTGCAAAAAGCCATTTCCAGGCACATCATTGCCCCAGCAGAAGATGGAACTTATTCTGTTCAATGCAATGAGGTGTGAACTTGAAAGTGACAGTGTTACATCTCTACCTCAATATAACGTAACCCGATATAACACACGTCATTCGGATACAACATGGTAAAGCAGTGCTCCAGGGGGGTGGGGCTGCGTACTCCGGTGAATCAAAGCAAGTTCGATATAACGCAGTAAGATTTTTTGGCTCCAGAGGACAGCATTATATCAGAGTAGAGATGTATTTGTTATTATTATAAAACCACCACCACCTACACAGCAGTAGCACCCAGACATCCAATGAGGTTATGGTCCTATTGTGCTACATGAATAACATGATCCATGCATGTGGAATGACATGATCACTGCCCTGAAGATGCACCATGAAATTTGTCATTCTATTTTGGAAATATCCATATTAAAAACTGAAAAAGTCTGCAATGGTCTTACAGGTCAGCATTAAAGTGCATTGGAACAGCTGTGTACAGAAACTTAGGTATTGTTATATTTTATTAAAGAACATAAAATATCAAAATCTCACTCCCCTTTTTAAAGAGCTTATGAAGTTTCTCAAAATAAAATGTAGTCATTGTATAAGAAACAGTAACCAAGTTTTACATTTAGCTGAAGTTTCACAGATGAGTCATTTACAAACAAAAAAAGACCAGTATAACAAAAGACCCGGCAAGCTACAAACTACCAGACTGTGCAGCTTTCAGATGCCAAAGCTTTAATGCAATGAAACAGCACCACAACTATCTGATGCCTCATTAATCCAAGCCAATATTTTACAGGGAACCTTTTCAGTCTCCAAAGGTTACTGATGATTCCTGAAAAAGATCCAATAATGATGCAGAGGTAATTTGTCAAGCAGTGTTTAATTTTCAAATCTGTCCAGACTTCAAAAAAGGCAGAGGATAAAAGTGGAATTTACTTTCCAATTAGGTCACACATCATAATACACCAATGGCTAAATGCTGACAACTATAGTACTCCTTTGCCACACGCAGTTCCACATTAAATTTGAAACACACATATTTGGGATCCATCCAAAACAATTACATTGTGAGTAGCAGAATTAAGCTTTCACAGAGCAAAAACCTCTAGAAGGCAAGATAGCGAAGGCTAATGTATTACAGAGCAACAGTAGTGACCCCAAAGTTACAACTGAGTTTCTATTATAAAACCTTTTGGAATAGTCCACTTCTGGGATTTCTCTGGTAATATGGAATAGGTTCAAGTTCAAAGGACACGGGGGGTGGGGGTACAAGTCCCAAACTGCACGTTATCTAGAACTTATCAGAAGTTCTATGGCATTATTACTGAGGAAGCACCAGCATTTCAGAAGTAAGGGAGAAATGTAGTGTTCAATTGCAAGGATTTGAAATAGGAGTTTATCTGAGCTCACCTGAAAGTTTACTCTTCTTGAGTGATCAGATACCTAGATCCCTTACAACGAGTACTTGAATCTGCTTACACATTGGAGGGCAGAACCACACTGATTAGTCATTGATAGTAGGGGAATGCCCCAATCCCTGAAGTTTTACAAAACTCCCACAGCCAGAATAATTCCATCCTACTTCACTGAATTAGAGATTAATTTAGTTTTGATCAGTATAGTTAAGACATGGAAACAGTCTCTGGCCAAAAAAGCATGGACACCATCACTGCTGGTCTCTCATCTCCATGGTCTAGGGAACAGTGCAGCGGGTGGAAAGAACTTGGTCAGCTTTGAAAGTGTCTTTCTGCATCCTAGGCCCTGAACTGTGGAGAGGCCATGAAGTCATTTGTTGTTTGTTTATCGCTACAAAGAGGTCAATCAACCCTTCAAATAGTCTTTAAAAAATGTACTACTAATAAAATGGAAACTCTATTCTGGGGGCATGCACAGTTCTGCTTAGTCAAACTTGTATCACGAAAGTCCATCTACCTTTCTGTTTACCGCCTTCTTGATATACAGTGTACACCAAACACGAAACTTTGCTCTGTCCAGGATTCTGATTGGCATAGGGCTCATCATACTCTTCCTAGTTTATGAAAGACTCAGACAGATTTGTCAATCACAACCATATCAAGCCTGTTATAGATGGAAGAATGCTCCAAGACCAAGTTTTCCGCTACTAGATGCTGTAGTTTTACTGCTAATCATTCTCTGCATTGAATCAGGATCTGAATTAGAATTCTATATCTCATCATTCATATCTGGTATCTGTCAATGATTGTGCTGACTGGTTCACCAATGGGTGAAGGAATGTTTGCAAGAGAGTCTGCTTCTCTATAAATGGTAGTTAAGGAAGTGAAGAACAGACAATGAGACCTTGACCTCTTGATCCTGCCCAGACTCGGTTGAGAGGGGGAAAACCACATTCTGCCATAGAGAAAGCAGAGCTCCTCAATGAGACACTTAAAGGGCTGGAGCTTGAGCGAGATCTGTCCTTAAGCCTGAGAGACACTGTATAGTTTTCTACTTGAAGTCTGCAGGGGACCAACCTCTGCAGTACCTCAGACGAGGGAGGAGAGCTGAAGGGAAAAATTCTCTAAAGGAAACCAGACCTGGGATATGATTGGTATTAAGACATATGATTGAGATGGAATTTAGTTTTCCCTCAAAAAAAGCATTGCAGCAAGTAGGTGGAGTTTGAGTGACCAGCCATGTGGAGACCAGAAAAAAAACAGTGGAAACTTCAGAGAACAGTGCATTCCCTGGATGGCAGTGACTGACAGGTCTGGTTCTGCCCTCCCACGAGGCAAGCAGGCTGAGAACTCATAGTAATGCATCTGTAGAAATTAACATGATGAAAACTGATTATTTAAATCAAACCAGCTGATCCATCTCCACTTCGCCCTCATTGCAATAGCAGTACAAGTTCAACAAAAGTTCTTCTAAACTGTTTTTGCTGCTCATTTTAGACAACCAAGAGAAATTCCATTTTGTGTTGGGTGCAAGGTCAGTAGAAGAGATCCCTGGAACTATATTTCTAAGAAGTTTTACCTTAAAAGTATTTTATTAAAGGAATACTTAGGTTAAGGCATAGTTGAGAAAACGGTTTTATCTATATTGCAGACAATGAAAAAAGACTAAAGCTGTTTGACTTTCAGTTCTCAGGCACTAGCACAGGTAACCTATGGCATGTGTGCCAAAGGCAGCATGCGAGCTGATTCAGTGGCACTCACTACCTGGGTCCTGGCCACTGGTCGGGGGGGGGTGTGGGGGGGGGGTGGGCGCTCCATATTTTAATTTAGTTTTAAATGAAGCTTCTTAAACATTTCTAAAATGTTATTTACTTTACATAAAAAATAGTTTAGTTATATATTTTATACTTATAGAAAGAGACCTTCTAAAAATGTTAAAATGTATTACCGGCATGCAAAACCTTAAATTAGAGTGAATAAATGAAGACTCGGCACACCACTTCTGAAAGGTTGCCAACCCCTGCACTAGCACAATTCAGCAATGTTTGTGCATCAAACCCTTCACAGGAATATATAAGAATTTTTTCCATTGGAACTGAATTTGATGTAAAACATTTATATCATCTTAGATTTTGTACAAGCCTACTTGTCCCAAAATTTATTTTGTACAAGTTTCAAATGATCAGATCCCTTCCAAACACTCTTGAGTTCTCAGCCTAGTTACAGAAACAAACAAATACCAAAACTAAGAAGAGACCAATAAATCTCTTATTGTAATGTATCCACTAGAAATAATGACAATGATACATTATACTATTTTATAATTCATTATCCCAGAAATAGTGCATGATTTATGTTCAAAGTAATAAATATTGAGCAAGCCAAGTATGAATGAATGCAATGCTTATCTTTACAGCCAGCTGTATGATGGAGATGGATGGTTCCAAGATGAACATTAAATCCCACAAAGACAACTGAAGAATAAGAAAATGGCTAACCTTTACAGATGAAATGTTTATTTTGTGCTGAAAAAGCTTTTGTGGTGTTATGTATTGGTATCTTTTGGACCAGACAGACTGTTCTGCATTCACTTTCATTAGGCATCATTACAAAAAAGTGCTTTCAACAATGTCACAATTTTCACCACTGTTTCCATCTTTTCAGAGCCAGGAAAATCTCACCCTCCCACCATACCAGTGAAAATGCTTTGCTTGGGTTCTTCTTTGAAGCTTGAATGTCAAAATTACACCAAACACTTGGATTTCATGCTTAATAAATGCATTTGTTTAGCCAGTTTCTTTTATCAGTTACTGAAAGAATTTCATTCTAAATAATACTGGTTATGACTGACAGTGAATTTACCAGTTCAGGTATTTAGTCAATAAGGTGCTAATTCAAGTCATATGACTGGCCAGGTGTTAAGGTGGACTGGTATCTGTAACTTGACGCATTGTAAGGGGAGTAAAATAAAGCCATATGCCTTTGCAAGCCATCTTTCCTCCTTCAGTTCCAAGAGCATGATACCTCAGACTGAAAGAATTGCAATTAAATTTTTGAGGTCTTTTTAAAGCAAATTTATGCCACAAGAAAAAGTACTGCACTATTTACCATTAAAATAGAAGTATTGTGCATGCAAACCATAAAGATACCACTTTTTTTTTTTCTTTTAAAACAGCCTACATTTTCAAAGAGTTGTTTGACACTTGGCCACAAGTCTATTTGAAGTCACCAAGCAGGGTGACTAGATGTCCTGATTTTATAGAGACAATCCCAATATTTGGGGTTTTGTCTTATATAAGTGCCTATTACCCCCCACCCCGTCCCGATTTTTCACATTTGCTGTCTGGTCACACTATCGCCAAGTTCAGCTAAATCCCAGGTAACTCCGAAATAAGGAGCAAGTTTTAGCCCAGTGCTTGTGTGCAGGTTTGAGGACAGGAGAGAAGCTGGGAGGGAACCCTCCTAGTAAAAGAAATACAACACTACTCAAGGTAAAACCTTTCATATCGGACTATTGGAGTCATGGTATGTAATCATTTAATTTTTAGGCTTATCACATATTGGATTATAACCTTGCAATACTAACTGTTTATACTCTCTTAATTGTAATTTATACATTAGCAACAGCTCTGATTTTGCATCTAAGCTTTATTCTACCCTGTGTTCAGCTCAACTGACATAGGTTTGCCACCTTTTATAAGTAATAGGGCTCTTGATCAAACACAGTTAACTCATGTGATTAATTCAAACAAATTAATCGAGATTAAAAAGTTAATTGCAATTCATTTCAGTTTTAAGGCACTGTTAAAGAATTGAATGCCAACTGAAATTTATTAAATATTTTGGATGTTTTTCCCACATCTTCTTATGCAGTATTCTGTGTTGTAATTGAAATCAAAGTGTATATTATTTTTTATTACAAATATTTGCTCTGCAAAAATTAAACAAAATAGTATTTTTCAATTCACCTCATACAAGTACTGTAGTGCAATCTCTGTTGTGAAATTGCAACTTATCAAATGTAGATTTTTTTTGTTACATAACTGTGCTCAAACAAAACAATGTAAAACTTCGGAGCCTTCAAGTCCACTCAGCCTTACTTCTTGTTCAGCCAATTGCTAAGACAAAGTCTCTTTACATTTACAGGAGATAATGCTGCCCACTTCTTATTTACAATGTCACCAGAAAGTGAGAAAAGGCATTTGCATGGCACTTTTGTAGCTGGCATTGCAAAGTATTTACATGCCACATATGCATGGGCGGTGAGTTTTATGGGCCTGTGGTGCCTGGGTGCCACAGGCCCAGGCCCAGCTCCAGCACTGTCTGAGGCCAGGTCATTCCCTCAGCCCCACCTTCTGCCCTCAGGCTCCGGCTCCCCCTCCCCCTGGGCCATTTAAAATAGCTCAGGGGCCCCCACTCACCACGAGCAGTGCAGCAGAGCTGAGCAGCTTCCTGCCTCCTTGCTCCACATGGCTGCCAGAGGTGGGAGGGGGTGTCTGTGTCCTGTCCCAAGTGCCCCTGCAGCCAATGGGAAGCTGCAGGGGCAGTGCCTGGGGGTAGCAGCACATGAAGACTCCTGGCCTGCTCTGCCTAGGAGGGGGTGCCCTGCTGGGGAATTGAGAGTTAATCCCCAGATGAGTCACAAGGAGGTGACCCAGCAGTGAGGGGTAAACCTCAAGATACTGCTCGCTCCCATTCAAGTGGACCATAAAACCCCCATGGACTTGAATGGAGGCATAGCTAGGCTAATGCTTAATAACACTAAGTGTTTTAAAAAAAATCCCACCCCTTTGCTTGTTGCAATATGACAACATGATGGTGCACCTTCAGCCATAAAGATTGTGTTCTGAATGTTCATTGTTGAGTGAGGAGGCAGGGAAAGGGGAAGGGAAATCAGAATGCCCGTCAACTGTGTAAACTGAAGATTACTTGTCTGCCTGACCTTTTCTTTTAAAGGAGTTAAGCTCACTCAGATCTTTACTGAAAACTGTGCTGCCTTTAGTTTATTTTTAGGGTCTTTAACAGTTCAGATCACTGAAAAATCTTTAGCTACATTATGTTTTTGCTGCAAGGGAAATACAGAATTTTTTTCATTAGGAGCATGAGTGTTCCTTTGTTCAACTATATGTGAAAAGACTGTGGCAGTATTAGTTTTAAGCCTTGTAACGTGACCCCAGGCAAATGAAGCATTAGGGGCGGGGGGGGTATCTGTCATAAACCTAGTTGCTGTACAGTCTTTTCATCAGCTTACAGCAGCTAAGTCATCCAATTTCACTGGAATTCAGAGGAAAAAAAATAGGCCAGAACACAGTATGCTTGAGAGCATTGGTACGCAACAGGTTTATGCAATAGCCCAGTGGTTGAAGAGCGCAGAAAAACCAGTCTGTTAACACTCACCTTTCCTGGTTATCAGGAATAGGAAAAGAAGCTACATTATACTAGGCTTCCAGAACTGATTCCAGAGTCAAGGAGATTACCAGTCAGGTAAAACATACAGCGAACATTTCTGGCCACAATATGATACCTGGAAATTGCTAGTCAGCTTCAGTGACTATTGTATTGAGTAAAAAAGGTGCATATGTAGATATCAGATGGCCTTTTTATATAGCAGTGAAATTAAATGATGAGGATACAGAGAATGACCCACAAATACAGGAATTATTCTTAATACCATTGAACACAAACATTTATCTACATTAATTGTTTGGCTTGTACGAAAACAAAATTGATGATTTAGAATGAAAAGAACCATATTGTTGCCTATGAAAATATGGGCATTCAGATGGCAATATGTGCACGTATACTGTACAATCTCTGTGACCAGCTTTCCTTAAGAACTTCAGCTACCTATTCAATAGTGATACGTCAATATACCCTTTCATTCCATTCCTAAGATTTTGTTTCCTCCTCTTAAAGTTTTGTCTTGTATCATTTCGACTGCAAGCCTTTCAGAAGAATATTTCATACTTATTTGTAAGTGCAACAAACAAAAAAAAAAAGCAATTCTTACATAGTCCTAGAAGTTTATTTTCTTACTAATTCCTCTGTAGGGAAAATACATACACACTTTTTTTTTTTTTTTTTTTTTTTAAAGTCTCCTTCCTCTGAAGCATCAGGGATGGAGATGGAACATTGGGGGGGGGGGGGCATTTTCTCTGTCAAGTGCTTAGCTGGCTGGTTCTTGCTCATATACTCAGGGACTAACTCATCACCATATTACAGTCTGGGCAAGTATCTCCCAGCTCAGATTGGCACGACTTTGGAGGGCAAGGAGAAAGAAAGACAGGGTTTGCCTTCCTCTTCAGCATGGGGCCATGGGCAAAAGAGCACCTCAGATCCTCCTATTCTCCTCCTGTGCCACATAAGTCTCCTGTGGACTGTAATACTATGATCTAATTTCAGTTGTTGGGTTGAGTGTGCAGGAGTTGGATGGTGTTGGTGGCCTATGATATACAAGGTCAGACTAGATGATCTACTGGTCCCTTCTGGCCTTAAACTCTATGACCGCTAAGAATCTCAGAACACACACACACGCACGCTTTTACTTTACTTCTAAGGACATGACCAGGCAGTTCATCTATTTAAGTTTTTAAACCATGCTAATTTATCATGATATTTAAACAAGTAATTTGAGCATACTTTATAAAAATCATATTTAAATAATTCTCAACTGATGTTCAGAACTCTGCAAATGAGATCCACTCACCAGCTCTGATCTCATTATCCAAGCTGAGTTAAAGAATTGACTCATTTCTTGAAAGCTTGTTTAAACCAGTATCTCCAGAAGTCCTTTGAAAAAAATAGTACTTTAAGAGAGTTTTGTCAGGTTGTATTTCAGAAGAGGTACATCAAAATTTCAAACTATCGAAGACAGTTCTATGTATAGCACTTAGCACCATCAGGTCCTGGCCTATAGTGCTAGGGTAATATTAATAGGTAGTTAAATTAATAGGTAGTTTTTCCTATCTTTCCTTAGTAAGTCAACCATAATTGCAAATTAATGCACACTGGAAAACAATCCCAACTACACATCAAATCATGGGGTTTAAATTAGCTGTTACAACTCAAAGATCTTGGAGTCATTGTGGATCATTCTCTGAAAACATCCACTCAATGTGCAGCAGAAGTCAAAAAAGCTAACAGAATGTTGGGAATCATTAGGAAAGATGACAAAAAAATATCATATTGCTTCTATATAAATCCAAGGTACACCCACAACTTGAATACTGCACGCAGATCTGGTCACCCCATCTCAGAAGAAAATATATTGGAATTGGGAAAGGGTAACAAAAATTATTAGGAGTATGGAACAGCTTGTGTAGGAGGAGAGATTAATAAGACTGGGACTTTTCAGCTTGGAAAAGAGATGACTAAGGGGGGGAATATAATATAGGTCTATAAAATCATGACTGGTGTGGAGAAAGTAAACAAGAAAATGCTATTTACTCCTTATCATAATACAAGAACTAAGAGCAGAGAGAAAGGAGGGTCAGGGCGAAGCTGGGAGGCAAGATCAAACCAGTATCTTAGATGCCTTTATACAAATGCAAGAAGTATGGGTAATAAGCAGGAAGAACTGGAAGTGCTAATAAATAAATACAACTATGACATTATTGGCATTACTGAAACTTGGTGGGATAATACACACGACTGGAATGCTGGTGTGGATGGGTATAGTTTGCTCAGGAAGGATAGACAGGGGAAAAAGGGAGGAGGTGTTGCCTTATATATTAAAAATGTACACACTTGGACTGAGGTGGAGATGGACATAGGAGACGGAAGGGTGGAGAGTCTCTGGGTTAGGCTAAAAGGGGTAAAAAACACAGGTGATGTCGTGCTGGGAGTCTACTACAGGCCACCTAATCAGGCGGAAGAGGTGGATGAGGCTTTTTTCAAACAACTAACAAAATCATCCAAAGCCCAAGATTTGGTGGTGATGGGGGACTTCAACTATCCAGATATATGTTGGGAAAATAACACCGCGGGGCACAGACTATCCAATAAGTTCCTGGACTGCATTGCAGACAACTTTTTATTTCAGAAAATTGATAAAGCTACTAGGGGGGAAGCTGTTCTAGACTTGATTTTAACCAACAGGGAGGAACTTGTTGAGAATTTAAAAGTAGAAGGAAGCTTGGGTGAAAGTGATCATGAAATCATAGAATTTGCAATTCTAAGGAAGGGTAGAAAGGAGTACAGCAGAATAGAGACAATGGATTTCAGGAAGGCGGATTTTGGTAAGCTCAGAGAGCTGATAGGCAAGGTCCCATGGGAATTAAAACTGAGGGGAAAAACAACTGAGGAAAGTTGGCAGTTTTTCAAAGGGACGCTATTAAGGGCCCAGAAGCAAGTTATTCCGATGGTTAGGAAAGATAGAAAATGTGGCAAAAGACCACCTTGGCTTACCCTTGAGATCTTGCGTGACCTACAAAATAAAAAGGCGGCATATAAAAAATGGAAACTAGGTCAGATCACGAAGGATGAATATAGGCAAATAACACAGGAATGCAGAGGCAAGATTAGAAAAGCAAAGGCACAAAATGAACTCAAACTAGCTATGGGAATAAAGGGAAACAAGAAGACTTTTTATCAATACATTAGAAGCAAGAGGAAGACTAAGGACAGGGTAGGCCCACTGCTCAATGAGGAGGGGGTAACAGTAACGGGAGACTCGGAAATGGCAGAGATGCTTAATGACTTCTTTGTTTCGGTCTTCACTGTGAAGTCTGAAGGAATGTCTAGTATAGTGAATGCTTACGGGAAGAGGGTAGGTTTAGAAGAGAAAATAAGGAAAGAGCAAGTAAAAAAGCACTTAGAAAAGTTAGATGCCTGCAAGTCACCAGGGCCTGATGAAATGCATCCTAGAATACTCAAGGAGTTAATAGAGGAGGTATCTGAGCCTCTAGCTATTATCTTTGGGAAATCATGGGAGACGGGGGAGATTCCAGAAGACTGGAAGGGGGCAAATATAGTGCCCATCTATAAAAAGGGAAACAAAAACAACCCAGGAAACTACAGACCAGTTAGTTTAACTTCTGTGCCAGGGAAGATAATGGAGCAGGTAATCAAAGAAATCATCTGCAAACACTTGGAAGGTGGTAAGGTGATAGGGAATAGCCAGCATGGATTTGTAAAGAACAAATCGTGTCAAACTAATCTGATAACGTTCTTTGATAGGATAACGAGCCTTGTGGATAAGGGAGAAGCGGTGGATGTGATATACCTAGACTTTAGTAAGGCATTTGATACAGTTTCGCATGATATTCTTATAGATAAGCTAGGAAAGTACAATTTAGATGGGGCTACTATAAGGTGGGTGCATAACTGGCTGGATAACCGTACTCAGAGAGTAGTTGTTAATGGCTCCCAATCCTGCTGGAAAGGTATAACAAGTGGGGTTCCGCAGGGGTCTGTTTTGGGACCGGTTCTGTTCAATATCTTCATCAACGATTTAGATGTTGGCATAGAAAGTCCACTTATTAAGTTTGCGGACGATACCAAACTGGGAGGGATTGCAACTGCTCTGGAGGACAGGGTCAAAATTCAAAATGATCTGGACAAATTGGAGAAATGATCTGAGGTAAACAGGATGAAGTTCAATAAAGATAAATGCAAAGTGCTCCACTTAGGAAGGAACAATCAGTTTCACACATACAGAATGGGAAGAGACTGTCTAGGAAGGAGTATGGCAGAAAGAGATCTAGGGGTCATAGTGGACCACAAGCTTAATATGAGTGAACAGTGTGATACTGTTGCAAAAAAAGCAAACATGATTCTGGGATGCATTAACAGGTGTGTTGTAAACAAGACACGAGAAGTCATTCTTCCGCTTTACTCTGCGCTGGTTAGGCCTCAACTGGAGTATTGTGTCCAGTTCTGGGCACTGCATTTCAAGAAAGATGTGGAGAAATTGGAGAGGGTCCAGAGAAGAGCAACAAGAATGATTAAAGGTCTTGAGAACATGACCTATGAAGGAAGGCTGAAGGAATTGGGTTTGTTTAGTTTGGAAAAGAGAAGACAGAGGGGACCTGATATCAGTTTTCAGGTATCTAAAAGGGTGTCATCAGGAGGAGGGAGAAAACTTGTTCACCTTAGCCTCCAATGATAGAACAAGAAGCAATGGGCTTAAACTGCAGCAAGGGAGATTTAGGTTGGACATTAGGAAAAAGTTCCTAACTGTCAGGGTAGTTAAACACTGGAATAGATTGCCTAGGGAAGTTGTGGAATCTCCATCGCTGGAGATATTTAAGAGTAGGTTAGATAAATGTCTATTAGGGATGGTTTAGACAGTATTTGGTCCTGCCATGAGGGCAGGGGACTGGACTCGATGACCTCTCGAGGTCCCTTCCAGTCCTAGAGTCTATGAGTCTATGAGTTACTAAATGATATTAATAGGCAGCAGATTTAAAAAACAAAAACAAAAAACAAACAAGCAAATGGAAGTATTTCTTCACACAACACACAGTCAGCCTGCAGAACTCTGCCAGAGGATGTTGTGAAGGCCAAAACTATAACAGCGTTCAAAAAAAGAACTAGATAAGTTCATGAAGAATAGTTACATCCATGGCTATTAGCCAGGATGGACAAGGATGCAAAACCATGCTCTGAAGTGTCCCTAGTCTCTGCTTGCCAGAAATTGAGAAATATGAGATAAGGGATGGATCACTTAATGATTATCAGTCTGTTCATTCCCTCTGAAGCACCTGGCATTGGCCACTGTCAGAAGACAGGCTACTGGGCAAGATGGACCATTGGTCAAACCCAGTATGACTGCTTTTATAAGGAGGTTAAATATAGAACAGATGGCTTTAGTTTATCTAGCATGGCAGGCAATGAGACTACAATACCTTGATGGGAAGTTACAGCTGAAGGACCAATAGTCTTGTATCTCCTAACCTCTATTCCTTGGTAATCAGAAATGGAAGTTTGTGTCTTGCTATCAACTGGTGGACTCCTGAGAGAACTTATCCAAGAATGAATTAGATTTCAAGAATGAACACCATGTGTGGCACTACAGATTTGCTAATAAGCCAACTGACAACACACACACACAAAAGTCTCCTAGACTAAAAGTTCCTAAATGTATTTTTGCTAAGCTCCCCTTAGGAAAGTCATACCCTAGGCATGCTGTCCTCATAGAAAGACTAGGTTCCCTGCCTGTCTCGCTCCCTCACAACAATGGGGCAGCAAATGGGCCATGAGGGCTGAGGCCAGGTGGTGTGTGGAAAACTACAGAGTACTGCCCCCCCTGCTGAACACAGACCCCTCATCAGTTCATCTCTTCCCCCCCCCCAGGCTCTGCCTCGCAGGGGAAGCAGAC
This sequence comes from Gopherus evgoodei, assembly GCF_007399415.2. Classification (NCBI taxonomy): domain Eukaryota; kingdom Metazoa; phylum Chordata; order Testudines; family Testudinidae; genus Gopherus; species Gopherus evgoodei. The sequence goes on from NC_044324.1 coordinate 110,341,421, forward strand.
AGGGCTCTGTGCCTTGGGGCCACACCAAAGGAGTAGGGTCAGCAAGCAGCTCTGTTTGGCAGAGGGGTCAGTAATCCCAGGGTGTGGCCTTCAGCACCCTGCTGGTAGAGTCCCTGCCACCTTCCTCTGCTGAGGAGGCAAACTGCTGCCTGGTAGCTGAGAAGTGGGTAGAGAGACAGGCATGGAACCTGGCCCCAGTAGCCGAGACCATCCACGCAGAGCCCCCTCAGCATAATCTCATCAGATTCTCACCCCCCCCACCCCCAACAACAATAACCTTGTAGCCTCAGCCCACCCCAAGGCAGCATATCCCACAGTTTGGGAATCTCAGTTCTAGACAATAAAAAATAATGAAGTGTTCCAGCCAGAGACTTCATATTTATTCTGTTCTGCACATGCCCAGCTGCATGCATTTTATTTTATATAAATAAAAATGATTCTACAGGTCACCATACAAAAGGACTCTTCTCACTGACCCTTCCCAATAACCCAGTCCTTCTACTATTTTGTTCTCAATGTTATATTCTGCAGATTGCCAGTATAGGCTCCATAAGGCACAGTTAGTGAATGCTGATGTCTTATTAAATTTCACCTTGTTGATGTACTAAAGCAAAGTACTACAATTAGAAAGGAAAAAAAAAATCAAATGTAAAATGGAGAATAACTGCAGTAGTGTGGTAGTTCTACAGATGGTAGTAGTGCAAATGGTGTGGTAGTGCTGCAGAGAAAGATCTCAGGGATAGAGCAAATCACAAACTGAATACGAGTAATGTGATGCTAACATTCCAGGGTATATTGCCAGGAATGTTGCACATAAGAAATAGTAGGTAACTGTCCCAACAATTCAGCCTGGTGAGCCCTCAGCTGGAGTAGTGTGTCCAGTTCTGGACACCACATTTTAAGAAAGATGTGGATATACTGGAGAGAGTGCAGAAGAGAACAACAAAAATAGATTTAGAAAACCTGAGCCATAAAGGAAAGGTACAAAATCCTAAACCTGTTTAGTCTTGAGAAAAGATGACGGGGGGAGAGAGAATCTGATAATTCTTCAAATACGTTAAGGGCTGTTCTAAAAAGAATACTGATTAATTGCTTTCCATTGCCCACTGAAGGTAGGACAGTAGTAGTAGTAGGGCTTCATCTGCAGCAAGTGTGATTAGGTTCGATATTAGGAAAAAACTTTCCAACTATAATACTGAAAGGTGAAGTGTCAGGCTGGAGAGAGGTTACTAGTGGAGTTCCTCAGGGATCAGTTTGGGGACCAACCTTTTTATTACTGACCTTGACACAAAAAAAGTGTGAGTGCGATAATGAAGTCTGCAGATGATACAAAGCTGGGAGGTATTTCCAGCACAGAGAAAGACCAGGATATCATACAGGAAGATCTGGATGACCTTATAAACTGGAGTAATAGTAATAGGACGAAATTTAATAGTGAAAAGTGAAAGGTTATGCATTTAGGGATTAATAAGAATTTTTGTTATAAACTGGGGACTCATCAGTTGGAAGTAACAGACGAGAAGGACCTTTGAGTATTGGTTGATCATAGGATTACTATGAGCCGCCAATGTGATATGGCTGTGAAAAAAAGCTAATGCAGTCTAGGGATGCATCAGGAGAGGTATTTCCAGTAGAGATAAGGTGGTGTTAGTACCATAATGCAGGGCACTGGTGAGACCTCATCTGGAATACTGTATGCAGTTCTGGTCTCCCATGTTTAAGAAGGATGAATTCACACTGGAACAGGTACAGAGAAGGCCTACTAGGATGATCCGAGGAATGGAAAACCTGTTTTATGAAAGGAGACTCAAAGAGCTTGGCTTGTTTAGCTTAAACAAAAGAAGGCTGAGGGGAGATATGATGGCTCTCTATAAATATCAGAGGCATAAATACCAGGGAGGGAGAGGAATTATTTAAACTCAGTACCAATGTTGACACAAGAACAAATGGATATAAACTGGCCATCAGGAAGTTTAGATTTGAAATTAGACAAAGGTATCTAACCATCAGAGGAGTGAAGTTCTGGAACAGCCTTTCAAGGGGAGCACTGGGGGGAAAAGCCATATCTGGCTTCAAGACTAAGCTTGATAAGTTTATGGAGGGGATGGTATATTAATTGCCAAAATTAGGCTCTTTGATTATTAGCAGTAAATATGCCCAATGGCCTGTGGTGGGATGTTACATGGGGTGGGATCTGAGTTACTACTGAGATTTCTTTCCTGGCTGGTTAGTCTTGCCCACATGCAAAGGCCCTGGGGGTTTTTCACCTTCCTCTGCAGCGTGGGGCACGGGTCACTTGCTGGAGGATTCTCTGCACCTTGAAGTCTTTAAACCATGATTTGAGGACTTCAATATCTTCAACATGGATTAGGAGTTTATTACAGGAGTGAGTGGCTGAGATTCTGTGGCCTGCATTGTGCAGGAGGTCAGACGAGAGGATCATGATGGTCCCTTCTGACCTTAAAGTATATGAGGATAGTTAAGCACTGAAATCAGCTTCCAAGGGAGGTTGCAGAATCCCTGTCATTGGAGATTTTTAAGAAGAGGTTAGAGAGACACATGTCAGGGAAGGGCTAAATATACTTATCCTGCCTTCAGCCAAGGGAGGTGGACTAGATAGGTTCTCAAGGTCCCTTCCAGCCCTACATTGCCATGATTCTTTAAGGAGCTAAATATTGATTTTTTTTGTGCATCATCATCAATTAAAAAAAAAAAACTCTAGGGTATGCAGCACTGTTTGGTACCTCAAATTGCCTGTCTCTCCCCATGCCCACAGTGACTCTCACCACCCCTCTTGTGCCAATTGTTTCACAAGCATGACCTTTTATCCAAGCAGCTACCCACACCTCTCTCCCCCTTGCAGAGGTCAGGACACATTATTCCCTCTCCATGGGTACTAATAACTGCCCCAGCTAACAGTTCTAATGCTGTCTTAAACAAAGAGGGGGTTATGGTGGTGGGTGGGTGTAAAGGATAGTTAGCATTGATGGACTTGGGGGGGGGGTGCATGGGAAATACACCACAATGAATACAATGCCACAATGAATGCCAGTATGGCCCTTATGTTAACTTACAAAGTAGACCCTATAGTATCTGAAATCTTAAACGACAGGCATGACCCTGGTGTCTCCCACAGATACAAAAACACAACTATTTTCGCTAGTGTAGATGATCATCACATTCCTCATAAAAAGTCTGCATTCCAGGAAAACTGGAGATCTTGAAGATATAGTTTAGGAGTTTTGTCAATTCAAATGTCAAACCACAACTAACGTTTCGGCTCACATACAGAGTCTAGTCTAGACAATGATGCAAAGTCCACCGTAATTACAATCCCTCCCAAAATTCAAAAGGACTGAGTCCTCAAACATAAATGAATTCTGGATAATATTTTTTAGATACCCATTCGGAATGGGGAGACTTTTATATTTTGAAAGGACCCATTTCTCTTTCATCCTATCCCCTCCATATATTGTTTAATGTTCTTAATGATTCCCTAGATACCTCTGAAGGAAACCCTTGGTAAATATAGTTTGGATAACCTTAGCTACCTTTTTATTTACAACACTCCACACATACCACAGTGGAAATTAGCTATAAAGTCAGATAGAACATAAAACAAGACAAACAGGTTTTACTAGTGATAAATAGTATGTGCACAGCTACTAATGCAAATATATAAGAGCAGTGTCCAGGGACACACTTGTTTTCAACGGCTAAAAGAATCCCACCTCCCCACCCCCCGGCTCCTTAAAAAAAAAAAACAAAAAAAAGACACCAAGTGCTTTTGGGAAGGTATAGCTTCAAATAGACTATGGCTGGGTTCTGCCCCAATCCGGGGAGTTTATTTACTTTCTAGTTATGATAAATTTTACTTTGTCACAATATTAACTCTTGAAAAAAGACCCTGCTGACAGACTTTTCTGCACATTCCCACCAGCTCAGACATTGTTTTTAAAACGTTTTGTTTTTAAAATGGGTATTTAAAATTAACATAAAACCGTTCATTATAAAGTCACAGTAGTGTCACTACTGAGGCAAACTGAATGAGAAGAAATAAGGATCTTACATTTTCTGCTACAATAAGTTTCAGCATGAAGTATGTATTTTATTAAAACTATCTGGGTGTCCCTCAGAATGTCATCTTCTTTAGTTAAGCTTAGAATTAAAAAATAGTCTGGAAAGCATTCCCTTCTCTCTAGTATTGCCACTCCCTTTATAGCTACACTTAATCCTAATTTAGTGGAACTCATTCCATTAATTACTTGCATTCTACATAGCCTCAAGCTAGTCAATACCTGTTGCCAAAAAATCTTGTCTAACACCTACGCTCTTCAGACTCAATGTAATAGCCTCCCACGGCTCTCGGAAGCTATTGTTCACCCGCGCTTCTCAGCAAGAAACTCAATCTATTAAATCCAGTCTCTACATTTTGGCAGGCAAGGACTGCTATGTACTATCACATACTTTATTTAGATACCATTTACATCAAGGGATGGTATGATGGGATAGCTTAATTTTGGCAATTGATCTTTAATTATCAGCAGATAAGTATGCTCAGTGGTCGGTGGGATGTTGGATGGGATGGGATCTGAGTTACTGCAGAGAATTCTTTTCTGAGTGCTGGCTGGTGAGTCTTGCCCACATGCTCAGAGTTTAGCTGATCGCCATATTTGGGATCGGGAAGGAATTTTCCTCTGGGGCAGATTGGCAGAGGCCCTGGAGGTTTTTCGCCTTCCTCTGCAGCGTGGGGCCTGGGTCACTTGCTGGTGGATTCTCTGCAGCTTGAGGTCTTCAAACCACAATTTGAAAACTTCAATAACTCGGACATAGGTTAGGGATTTGTTATAGAAGTGGATGGGTAGGGTTCTGTGGCCTGCTGTGTGCAGGGGGTCGGACTAGATGATCACATTGGTCCCTTCTGACTCTAGAGTCTATGAGTAACTTTATTTAAATGTCATTTAAAACAATTGGGTTGTTGACAATATCAAGGGAGACAGCGACAAACATGGAGCATGCTTGAAGAAGTGAGTCCTATCTACAATTTACAGACTCTTTCCCTTAACCTTTGATATTATCATGGAAAACCCATCTTTCAGTCACTCACTGGAAAGCACTAATGGGGCCATTTGTGGCCACATAAAGTATATTTTTAACTATCTCACCATAGCACTACATGACTGTTTCACCCTCTCACAGCATCTGAAGGAAGGAGAAACCAGTCAGAACAATCCTTTAGGAAACATTATGGGTAGCCTTGCCTACTACTTCAGATATCCTTCCCCCATATTTATTCTACAGCCTCAGTAAACAAACAAGAAACAATGAATCCAAAACAAAACTGTATTTCTTTTCAGGGTACTCAGGCTTGGGGGGAGGGGGGGGGAAGGCTCAGAAAATTCTCATTGCACAAAGAATAGAAGGGAAGTTGTGAAATGATGTCTTATAGGATTGTCAGGCATCTAGTTTTCAACCAGAATGCTCGTCGAAAAGGGACCCTAGCAGCTCCAGTCAGCACTGCCAACCGGGCCATTAGGAGTCAGGTCGGAGGTGTTGCAGGTCTAAGGCAGGCTAGTCTCTACCTGTCCTCGCACCACACAAGTGGCCAACAGCGGGTCCAGTTCCTAGATGGGGAGGCTGCAGGGCTTCACGCATTGCCCCTACCCCGAGCACTGACTCTGCACTCCCACTGACCAGGAAGCAAGGCCAATGGGAGCTTGGGGGAAAAAGTGCCTGCACACTAGAACAGCACATGGAGCTTCTGGGCCCCACCCCAGCTAGGAGCCGGATCTGCTGCTGGCCACTTCCGGGGTGCAGCGTGGAGCCAGGAAAGGCAAGCGTGGAGCAGCCCAAGGTAAGCAAGCAAGCAAGCAAGCATGGAGCAGCCCCAACCTCCTGACCCAGCCCTAAGCTCTCTCCCAAACCTGGAGCCCCCTCCTGCACCCCAAACCCCTCACTCCCAATTCAGAGCCTGCATTTATCATACCACCACCAGATTAGCTATACTTTACTACACCAATTCAGAACTGATGAACTCCAATTAGCAATGCTCAACAACCAAACATTAACCTATTCAAACTGGAATTAGTAAAAAAAGAAAAAGAAATGGTGAGAAAAGAAGATAATCTAGAAATAGTTGACCTTTTGTGGGTGTTTTGGGCTAAGCCAAGCTCCAAAATTCTAAGGTATCAGGAAATTATCAAAGGTTATTTTTCTGTTTCTGCTAACAGTTTGCAACATGAATCCTATCAAATTGCCTCCAGTGGAAAATTGCTAGTCCAACTTAAGGAAGATATTTTCTGGTAGGACACTTAAGACGGTAGACATGGATCTCAAAAAAAACTACTTGGTGCAGAAACACAATAGTTTTCAAACTGTGTGTCGGGACCCCAAAGTGGGTCGCCACCCCATTTGAATCAGGTCACCAAGGCTGGCATTAGATTTGCTGGGGCCCAGGGCCAAAGTTGAAGCCCAAGCCACAGTCCCTGGGGCTGATGCCCAAAGACTTTAGCCTTTGGTGGCAGGGCTCAGGTTACAGGTCCTCAGCCTGGGGCTGAAACCCTTGGGGCTTTGGCTCCATCCCCACTGCCTGGGACAGAAGGACTCAGGGGACTAAAGTCTGATTCCCACCTCTTGTGGGATCGTGTAGTAATTTTTGTTGTCAGAAGGGAGGTGCAGTGCAATGAAGTCTGAGAACTCATGAACTAACAGATCCACTACATGCCAGCCTCAACCCAATACTAATCCTATGTCTACACTATAGACTTCTTCTGACATAGCAGAGCTGGTCAGGGATCAGATCGCTTAACAGCCCTGACCAACACATGCCACCAGAAGTCCCTAGTGTAGGTGCAGCTATACCAGCAAAGCTTTGCTTTCACAAATAACTGGTTTTGTTCACAGGGGTGTTTTGCTATACCAGTCAAAGCACAGTTTTGGAACACAACTAGAAGCAGTTTGTAAACTGATATTCCTATAACAGTACAGCACTCCTAATGTAGACATGGCCTAAGAGTAAGCCTAACAGAAAAGCCTATTGTTGTGGTAGGACTGAACTGGGCACAGAGATATGGGTCAAAGCAGAATTTTATGGCTAAAAGGCAAGGCAACTTAATGAAAGAGTCCCTAAAAAAAAAAATCTCAGATTTAGGAGTGGTTTGCCACGATTCAGATCATGTATACGTCAATAGCAGTAGGGGGAAGAGAGTCAAATATGACAATTTTTCCTCCTAAAAAGGGTGATCAGGTTTTACCTATCTAGATCAGAATCCTAAATACATCTAGAGATTGTGAAGATGTCGTCTTCACTTCTCAGAAGATGGAGAAAACTAAGGACAACCACCTCAGAGAAAATTCCAAGAAAGAAACTAACAGAACTCCACTGGCCATCACCTATAGTCCTCAGCTAAAACATCTCCAATGCATGTGTGATCTACAACCCATCCTGGACAACGATCCCTCGCTTTCAGAAGCCTTGGGAGGCAGACCAGTCTGCCCACAGACAACCCGCCAACCTTAAGCATATTCTCACCAGCAACCACATACCGCACCATAGTAACTCTAGCTCAGTAACCAATCCATGTAACAAACTTCAATGCCAACTCTGCCCATGTATCTACACCAGTGACACTATCACAGCAAATACCCAGATCAGCCACAACATCACCAGTTCATTCACCTGCACGTCCACCAATGTAATATACGCCATCATGTGCCAGCAACGCCCCTCTGCTATGTACATCAGCCAAGCTGGACACTCACTACATAAAAGGATAAATGGACACAAGTCAGATGTCAGGAACAGCAATATACAAAAACCTGTAGGAGAAGACTTCAATCTCCCTGGACACACAATAGCAGATTTAAAGGTAGCCATCCTGCAGCAAAAAATTTCAGGACCAGACTCCAAAGAGAAACTGTTGAGCTTCAGTTCATTTGCAAATTTGACACCATCAGCTCAGGATTAAACAAAGACTGTGAATGGCTAGCCAACTACAAAAGCAGTTTCTCCTTCCTTGGTGTTCACACCTCAACTGCTAGAACAGGGCCTCATCCTCCCTGATTGAACTAACAGTTATCTCTAGACTGATTCTTGCCTACATATTTATGCCTGCCTCTGGAAATTTCCACTACATGCACCAACGAAGTGGGTATTCGCCCACGAAAGTTTATGCTCCAATACGTCTGTTAGTTTATAAGGTGCCACAGGACTCTGTCGCTATTTAAAAATGAAGGCTGACGTCTAGACATGGAAGCCTGGATGCACAAAGCGACTTAGGTATCACAACACTCAGCTTTTGGGGTTTTTTTTCTGGCACCTCAGGAAATCACCGGAACAACAACAACAACAACAACAACATGATCCAAAAAGTCTGAGTTAGGCACCTATGCTCTCTATACAATGAATAGGGAGACAGGCAACTGAGGAGATGTCTACAATATGGGATTATTCCGATTTACAGAAACTTTTTTTAAAACAGATTGTATAAATTCGAGTGCACATGACCACACTAAGCACATTAATTCGGCGGTGTGCGTCCATGTACCGAGGCTAGCATTGATTTCCTGAGCGTTGCACTGTGGGTAGCTATCCCATAGTTCCCGCAGTCTCCACCACCCATTGCAATGCTGGATTGATATCTCAGTGCCTGATGGGGCAAAAAACATTGCCGCTGGTGCTTCTGGGTACAGCCTCAACCCTCCCTCCGTGAAAGCAGCAGCAGCCAACCATTTCGCGCCTTTTTTCCTGGGTGAACTGTGCAGACGCCATTCCACGGCAAGCATGGACCCTGCTGAGCTCAAGACAGCAATCATGGACATTTTAAACACCTCGCGCATTCAATGCTGAACTGGGACCTGCAAAGCCAGGCGAGGAGGCGGCAGCTACAGCAGAGCAGTGACGAGAGTGATGAGGACATGAACATAGAATTCTGTCAAACTGCGGGCCCCTGCGCTTTGGAGATCCTGATGGTAATGGGACAGGTTCCAGCCACTGAACGCCGATTTTGGGCCCAGGAAACAAGCACAGACTGGTGGGACCGCATAGTGCTGCAGGTGTGGGATGATTCCCAGTGGCTGAGAAACTTTCGCATGCATAAGGGCACTTTCATGGAACTTTGTGATTTGCTTTCCCCTGCTCTGAAGTACCAGAGTACCAAGATAAGAACAGCCCTCACAGTTGAGAAGCGAGTGGCAATAGCCCTCTGGAAGCTTGCAATGCCAGACAGCTACCGGTCAGTCGGGAATCAATCTGGAGTGGGGAAATCTACTGTGGGGGCTGCTGTGATGCAAGTAGCCAAAGCAATCATTAAGCTGCTGCTACGAAAGGCAGTGACTCTGGGAAATGTGCAGGTCATAGTGGATGGCTTTGCTGCAATGGGATTCCCTAACTGTGGTGGGGCAACAGATGGAACCCATATCCCTATCTTGGCACCGGAGCACCAGGGCACCCAGTACGTGTGATGAAACCCCTCCCCGCCCTTGATTGACTCACAGCTTGCTTTCTAAGGAAATAAAGTCACTCTCATTTAAAAATCATGTATTCTTTATTACTTAATTATAAAAGGAGGGAGAGAACTGACAAGGTAGCCCAGGTGGGGTTTGGGAGGAGGATACTCGGAAGGAAAAGGCCACTAAAAATATCTCATAATAATGAGAGCCTTTTCATGGGCTGTCCACTCGGGTGGAGTGGGCGGGTGCACAGAGCCTACCCCCACAAGTTCTTACTCGTCTGGCGGGTGAAGAGGCTAAGGAACATGGTGACGGGGGAGGGTGGTTATACAGGGGCTGCAGCAGCACTCTGTGATCCTGCTGCCGTTCCTGAAGCTCCACCATACGCCAGAGCATGTCAGTTTGATCACACAGCAGCCCCAGAGTTGCATCCTGCCACCGCTGATCTTCCTGACGCCACCTCTCATCTCAAGCGTCCCTCTGTCCTCACGGTCACTGGCATCTGTCCTATACTTTGCTACATCCTTCCACTCATTCAGATGAGCTCTTTCATTGTGGGTGACTTCCATGATTTCCAAAAACATTTCTTCTCGCGTCTTTTTTTTCCCCCACTGCCTTATCTGAGATAGCCTTCGGAATGGAGTAGGGAGGCTTGAAAAATTTGCAGCTGCATGAGGGAGGGGAAAAAAGGGAGAGAAGTATTTAAAAAGATACATTTTAGAGAACAATGGCCATACTCTTTCACGGTGAACAGTATTCACCTTACATAGCACACATGTTTTCACTACAAGGTCGCATTTTGCACCTTAATATTGAGTGCCTGCAGTTTTGGTGTTACAGATCACAGACACAGGCCCAGGAAGCAGAATTTGGCTTGCATGTAGCCATAGTAAGCCATTGTCTTTCGTCTTCTGCAGCCTTCATCTATCCAGCATCGTCTTTTCCCAAATAGCAAGCAAAGCCCGTTGAGTGCTGCTTCTTTCCTGTTAACGTGCAGCAGCAGAAACCACCCCGTGGCTGGTATCATGGAGGATCACTGCTAAACACCCCCCTTCCCTGCTAGCCAAATACAGAAAAGCTCAGGGCCAATCACCGCCCCCTTCTCCCTGCTTGGCTACCTGCAGGGAAGGATTTCTTTTAAGCCACAGGCAAACAGCCCAGTAGGAATGGCCACCTCTGTCCCCTTACTTAAATTCCTGAATTTCAACCAGGTTACCGTGAACAATATCACTCTCCTGAGGATAACACAGCGAGATAAAAAACGGATGTTGCTTGAATACCAGCAACTATCGGGACCATATGCAGCTAGGCTTTGTCATGCAATGATACCAGACTACTTGCTACATGCATGGCGTGGTCAAGTGTCCTACCATGGAGGACGGAATAAAGCAGCGCTGCCCAGAAACCTTCTGCAAAGGCTTTTGGAGTACCTCCAGGAGAGCTTCATGGAGATGTCCCTGGAGGATTTCCGCTCCATCCCCAGACATGTTAACAGACTTTTCCAATAACTGTACTGGCCACGAATGCATCCCAAGTCCTCAGGGCAAATTAATCATTAAAAAACGCTTGCTTTTAAACCATGTCTTATATTTACAAGGTACACTCACCAGAGGTCCCTTCCATGGCTTCATTGTCTGGGATAGTTGCTTGGGAGGGTAATTCCGTCAGAGTGAGAAAAAGCTCCTGGCTGTTGGGGAGAACGGAGTGCTGTGTGCTCTCTACAAGCTCATCCTCCTCATCCGCAGAATCCTCAGCCATGGCTGCAATTACACCCCCATCTCGGAATCCATGGACAGGGGTGGGGTAGCGGTGGCAAAACCCCCTAGAATTGCATGCAGTTCAGCATAGAAGTGGCATGTTTTCAGCCCTGCCCCGGACCTTCCCTTTGCTTCTTTGGTTTTCTAGTAGGCTTGTCTGAGCTCCTTAACTTTCACATGGCACTGTACGGAGTCCCTGGTGTGGCCTCTCTGCATCATGGCCTTGGAAATTTTTTCAAATTTTTTTTCATTTTGTCTTTTGGAACGGAGTTCTGTTAGCACGGAATCCTCTTCCCATACAGCAATCAGATCCAGTACCTCCCATGCAGTCCATGCTGGAGCTCTTTTTCGATTATCAGGAGACTGCATTGTTACCTGATGAGCTCTGCATGGTCACCTGTGCTGATGATCTCTCCATGCTGGGTGAATAGGAAATGAAATTCAAAAGTTCACGGGGCTTTTCCCGTCTACCTGGCCAGTGCATCCGATTCCACATGGTTGTCCAGAGCAGTCAAAACGGTGCACTGTGGGATAGCTCCCGGAGGCCAATACCATTGAATTGCGGCCACACTAACCCTAATCCTACATGGCAATACCGATTTGAGCGCTACTCCCCTTGTCGGAGAGAAGTACAGAAATCGGTTTAAAGAGCCCTTTATATCAATATAAAGGGCTTCGTTGTGTGGACGGGTGCAGGCTTAAATCAGTTTAACGCTGCTAAATTCGGTTTAAATGTGTAGTGTAGACCAGGCCTGAGCGTGATTCACAAAAGCCAGCATGCTAAGCTGTGAGCTATCCAAGGTAGTCAAAAAGAGGTGTATGTCCTAAACCATGCCATTCTGAGTTTGGTACCTAACTCTGGGAGGCTGCAAGGAGGTGCCCGTATCGGCTTACAATCACAACGTGGAATTCCCCTCCTGAAGTAAGGCAGTTTAGCAGTCTACAAAACCACCTCCCTTATAACCTTTAATCCAGTGGTAAGTGTACTCAACAGGGAGGTGGGTGCCTCCAGTTCAATTTCCCCCTCTGCCTCATGTGAAGGGATCTGAACAAGGATCTCATCTCTCATGTGAATACTCTAGCCACTGGACTAGGGAGTGTTTATCACTCTCTGCCCCCAATTAATATTTAATTGAAGTGGAACAACTCCAACAGGAAACAGAGGCCACCCCCAGCAGAATATCCCATAGTCCAGTTAGGGCACTCAGCTGAGAGATGGGAAATGCCTGTGCAAATCACTTCTCATCAGGCACAGTGGGGAACGCAAAACACAAGAGATCTTCTTTGTGACAGCAGATGCCAAGCCTGAAGTTTCTGCTAGTGAGGGTTGCCTGTATGTAGTTTGCAGCCTATGCTTCAAGGACTAGGATGTATGTACATTTTGTAAATAAATGAAAAATACCCAACTCCGCTTCACCAATTTCTATTGCAAATAGGAAACATATCTGCAAGGCCCCAAAAAACTGCCTGCTACTGCTTGACAGAGGGGCAACAGTAATTTACAGCATCTATCCACTTATACAAGTCATGTTAGACCACAGGGTTACAAAACCCACGTGGCCAGTGAGGTACATCAGTACATATTAAAGCCATTTTCTCTTTAAGATTTTGCAATACCCTTTAAATGTATAAAAATGCAGTGTTAGAAAATGTGCAGATCTTACGGTTCTGAACACCTCACTGTTCATTGTTAGCATGCCATAAGAATTCCTTCATGTATTTAGAGAGACTGCCGTATGTCAATTAAATGGTTAGCCTACTGTACAGATAGATTATTAAAGAGCCATTTTGAGGCAATTAAGCATGCTAATTCAAAACATTTTGGAATCTTTAAAGTACCATACTCTTCATCTGACTATGTGGTGTTATTTAAGCTTTAAAAAAAAAAAACACGAAACTTTTAAAAACAAAAAAGCAGCTTCTCTCAAACTGTCACCACCAGGGATATTTTGGAACCCTTCTGAAAGAGCTTAGAAAAAAGTAAAACTATTTTTTGTATCTAATACATTACAACCTGAGGCATTAGTTAGAGAGACTTCAATGATATTTTTAATAAGTTGTCTTTCAACTGAAAATATCAATATATACCAATGAAAGAAGTTTAGGCTCCCACTGGAATATTGCTAACAGATTCTCAACTTACTGTTGGCTAGGAGGTAAACACCTCCTGCCTGTTCTCCACCCATTACGTCAAGGCCAGAGACAAAACATTTGGCAAATAAAGAAGCTCCAACAATGAATGCAGCTATTTAGTAGTGATTAATAGTGCCTGAATCTGCCAAGTGTCATGGCCAATGAGCTGGCATGGTTTTGAATGTGGAATTACATCAGCAGAAAAGGAAGGGTCAGATATTTTAGATACTAAATGCCAAAAAATTAAACTAGAGTCTTGCTAAAGGAACAAGCATTATAAATCTTATTGAAAATGTTACACAGTAAGTGTCAGACTACTTAATTTTCACTATGCCATCAGGCTGCTTAAACCCACCTTCAACGGATACAGCAACATGTTTTAACATTGAATGAGAATTGTGCATGTAAAGTCATTTGCAAGGATATAGTGGTTTGTCAATTTTTCAGTGTAAGGCATTAAATATGCATTTCACTGTATTTTTAAAATTAAAACAAGTAAATGGTTGAATGACAAGGAAATAATGTGAACACTTTGTTGTTGTTGCTATTAACAGAAATCTAATATAAGTGATTATGTTACTACCTAGCCCATCCAGATCACAGTAACTAATTTTATAAAAGTCATCCATGATTACAAAAAATGACTGGACAGTCACTAGTGAAATTATACTAGGTCTCAGGAATAAAACCCAGGACCTTGGCTTCCAGCAGAGATACACAGTTTGAGGTAAAGGAGAATCTTTATGAGCTGTTGTACTGTGGCTTACCTTTGCAAGCCAGCCCTTCGAGGGTTATTGCATATACTTTAATATACACACACAAATGCATCACTAGTTAGTATATTACAACTGAGAGAACAGAATGCCTTTTAAAAAAAAAAAAAAAAAAAAAAAAGAGTGCAGAGTGCATTACAACAGCACCTGCCCCATCAAAAAACCACCACAAAGTTATCAGCAGACTACTGACATTATTCACAACGACTTGTTGCTAGGAAGTCTGAGATTATACCACACCTATCATGGAGGTACAGAACTGTGAGGGAATAACTATTCCAAACTCAAAAAAATCTCCATCTTCAAACCTAAGAGATAGAAAATCTTCTCGTTCTTTCAAGACACCAAATACCTTACATATCTGTTAAATGCTGTAGTTTTAGGACTCTCTCTCTCTCTCTCTCTCTCTCCAGGCTGTTTGAATAACTTAACGGTTCTGCTGTATAACAATGATTTGTCCTGTTAGTCAACTTTTTTGGAAGACAAAAAGTAATTTTTATACACAAGTCAAGGCCATTCCTCTTTTCTTGCTGCAAACTGAAAGACCTATATTTGAAACCAAATTCCAGACCCCATATTCCAGACTAATGGAGATCTGATTACTTTTTCTGAGGAAATAGAGCCAACAATTCATTATCAGCAGGCCCTCTAGCCAATTAACTAAAACTGAAGTTGGTGACATTAGCTTGAAAGGCTAGAAAACAATACCAGGGTGCAAAATGAATAGGAGAAAGGAGAAGATAAAGTAGTACACAGAAGATCCCACTTCATTTCAGCTGGAATCTTCATTTCTTTAGCAAGTCCTGGATTTCAGCCGTGGAATGAAAGGGGGAGACAAGACTGATCTTCAGACAAATTGACTGGTTTTATTAATGAACGTTTTAAGGATTGCCACGTATCAGTGTATTAAATAAAAAAACTCCATCCAGAACGTCCTCCTTAAAACTATCAGAAGATGCTGTTCAAAACCCAAGAGTCTACATAATTATTTAATATTTGAAATCAGCAGATATGCTTCCTCAAAGTCTGCTTCACAAAACAAAAGCTTAACTAACAGGAGAGAAGGCATCTTTAATTGTTCCATCCAGGATAATCTGACAGTTAAAACCAAACCAACTATATGTAATGTTCATATTCCAGTTCTACATTCTTCATCATCCTCAAAACCTAAAAAGGTCAAAGAAAGTCTCTTTGAATGTTTCTAAAATATCTTTTAATCTGTAATCCAGACATTTTAAACTATACTTTCCATACAGTAAATCATTGGAAGTAGCAGGATTTTGAAAGAAACATTTTACACAAATCTATTATCTAGTTCTCCCTTGTATGCACCACAGAGTCTCCACTGGAAGACTACCTCTTGTACATAGATATATACTTCAAGTGTTTCTCAGAACTGCTTAAGCTTTTCCTTAAATTTTAAAACACAAGAGCTTGTTTTACCTAAACTCATTTACTGTATTCCAAATGTCAAAACCTTACTTTAGTCTAGTATGATTTAGTGTAGAAGTAATGATTTAAATGAAAATTCTGAAAGACACACATACGAGTGTTAGGGCTGGTCTACACTGGCACTTTACAGCGCTGCAACTTTCTCACTCATGGGTGCGAAAAGACACCATCCTGAGTGCTACAAGTTTCAACGCTGTAACGTGCCAGTATAGGCAGTGCACCAGCTCTGGTAGCTATGCCCCCAAGGCTGGCAGTTACGCCCCTTGTGGAGATGGGTTTTTTAGTGCGCTGGGAGACTTCTGCCACAACCAGCTCTGCCACAACCACACAAGCCATGTTAAAGCGTCAGTGTAGACAAGCCATCGGGTATCCAACTCCTGTTTAAAGCACTAACTTTCCTCAAAAACCATCCTTAGGACTTGTCTACACTATGGAGCCTTTGCCAGTATAGCTATGCCAGCAGAATCAGCTAGTAAAGACACAGCCTAAAACAGAAGGAATTCTTCTGCAGGTACAGCTACACCACCTTCCAGAATGACATTAGTTAAGTTGATAAAAGCACTCTTCTGTCAGCCTAGTGGCATCGACAGCAGGGGTTTTGTCAACATAACTATTTTGTCTAAGGGTGTGTTTTTCCCTCCCCCTCACTTCTATCCAACAGAGTTATGTTGGCAAAACTTTGCAGCATAGGTTAAGACTTTGTGCATAAAGCACATAAGTTTTTTAGATGTAAACCAGGCCCTAGAAAATGTGGAAAACTCAAGTTAAGGGATGTGTACTCTTTCATAGAAGGGATATCTGCCTGAACACTAATTTGATCCAAGACTGAAGTGATCTCATTCTGAGACTTCTGGAGGGTGTTACATAAGTACAAGAGGTCATGTGGCCCAACAGTTATAGAAAGATGTACTGAATTTCAAGGATGAACTTTCAGGTCTGAAATTAAGTGGGAGATGCTGAAAAACCTCTCTTGAGGAAGAAAGGCACCTGCTGCTTTGGATCCAGAAAAGGTCCAATGAATTTGATAGCCTGACACAAAACTAGATTTGATTTCTTTAAATTGACAGTTAGTCCCAACCTAGAGAAAAGATTTAGGACCATCTGAACTGAGTTTGTGACTTGTTTCCAAAGTTCCCCAGATCAACCAGTTGTCCAGATAAGGCTATACATGTATGCCCTGATGACAGCTATGGGCAGCAACAACAACCAGTAGACATTTCGTGCAGACTCAGCGTGCCATGGACAGATTGAACGGGAGCACTTGCTTGTCTAGCAAGACAAGAGGAACTTCTTGAGTGCTCAATGAATCTGTATATGAAAATATATGTATGTCTTTCAAGTCAAGCATATTGAACCAGTCCATATGATCTAGAAAAGGTATGACAGAAGCGAGGGTTATGCAAAATTTGTTGCAATGAACATGTGCACTGACTAATCTGAGGTCAAGAATCAGTGAAAAAGGAAGGTTAGAGACAATCAGGAAATATGGAGAATAAAATCCTCTCTCCATGAACTGAGAAGGAATTACCTCTATTACACCTCATTGTAACACTGAATCTGTTATTGTATTCTATCCTCATGAGAATGGCCCTGAAAAGAGACCGGGAAGAAGGGCGGGATGAGGAATGGTCTGGAACTGTATGGCATAACAATCCTAAATGATCTGAACAATCCGCTGGTCGGTAGTTTCCAAACCAAGTCTCCATGAAAAAAAGGCAGGGTGTGTGTGGTGGCGGGAGGTGGGGGTGGGGAGTAGGGAAAGAGGAGGAAGGGTAATGGTTAAATGTGATGAGTTCCTCCTCTGGAATCTTGGTCTCTGCCTACTCTGCTCAAAAGAAGGATCTCTGATGGAAAAAGCAGCCAGAAGTGTAAGATTGACATGTCCATTTAGTGAAAGTTTGGAGTCTACACCACTATCTCAAGAATCTTGGAGCTTAGAGGCCCAAGATTCTTAAAAGGTAGGTAGCTCATGGGTCCTTTAAAGAATGCCAAGTATCATCTGTTTTGGAGTGAAACAGATTCTGACCTGCAAAAGGTTAAGTCCTGTACCAGACTCTGAACCTATTTAGGTAAGCCTGATGTGGTCAACCAAGAATCTCTCCTTATGACAACACCCATTTGCCCTTCATTGCAATACATGTTCCTGCATCCACTGCATCAAATGCTACTTGTAATGAGACTTTAGCAATTAAACCCTCAGAGAATAAGTAAATAAAACTCTCCTCTGAATTGAGGAAAAAGTTATTTTGAAACTTGTTACTCTGTCCCACTGAATGTAACTATATTTGGCCAACATTGCTTGATAGTTGGAAATTCTGACCTGGAGAGAGGCAGGAGTAAATTTAACAAAACCAACCACAAAGACACACTACAAGTTAGGTGTCCTCCCCACATTCCCTCACCTTTTTTTTTTTTGGTTCTGCTCTTTTAGTGCAGATCTCCAAGACTTTTAGTAATTACTGCTAATGAAAAATCCAACAATGAAGGATTCAGGGTAGTATAAAATACTTGAACCCTTTAGGAGAAACTTTATATTTCTGATCTGGTTTGAAAGTTGCCAACATAGAAGATAGCATCACCTGCAATTCCTTTACCAGCTTAAGGCTAGCCTCGTTTATGGGTGTTTATTTTTCGTAGAAAGTTGTAGGATATCAAACAATTTATGATTTTTCTTACATAAGTTCTAAAGGAATTTGCAATGTCTCTGCTATCCTGTTTGACAGCTCTTGAAAAGCATACGTCATAGGCACAGAAGAAGCCACAGCTACATCAAGAGGAGGAGATACTAACTGCCCTTCTGGGAAATGATCATTCTGAATCTCCTTTTTGTACTGTTTTGTTTCCAAGTTTGGGGATTTCTGAGGAGGCTATAGGCAGGCAATGTCTCTGTCTGCATCCTTAGAGGAAAGAGGGAACTGTTGACTTGGATTGTGTCAAAGCATCCAAGTATGGTCAGGACTGATATTCATACAGATAGGACATGGCATTCTAAGGTACTACCATCTACAGAGGTAACAGAGAACCATATGGTGAATTCTCCGCCTGAGTAGCTCTTCAAGATGAATTTTTATGATTCTTGAATCTATTAGGTATTGAAGAAGGTTCCCTACTAGAGACTCAGTTGAAGAGGAAAGAAAAATTCTGACAGCTGGACTACCTCAGAAGGTGCAATAACTTGCTTAGGAGTGGACAGGACCAGAGTCTCAGAAGAAGAAAGTCCCAGAGTAATTTTCATGACCGGAATTCTATCATCTTCTTGTACCAGAGATTTTGGTGAGAAAGAAGCAGGAGAGGTCTGCAGAATAGGGATTTGAGCTCTGGAGTAGCCTTGATCTCCTGAGAGGATACAAATGCAACGCCTAGCAGGCACTCCAAGAGGGGAAAAAAGTCCAATCTCTCAGGAGAAGGATTCACATGCACAGGATGACAATACCAAGGAAGAAGCCAAATTCTTCTGAACTGAGATCTTTGGTACCGAATCCCCTGGTGCTGAGCAATTAGTTGAAATATGATGTTCTCACTGCTCAGCTACCATGGTCAAAGGCATTGTTCGTGAGGCACTTGAGGCTGCAAGCAACGGTACTGATGAATCACTGAGTTTCCCTACCGCTACAGCAGCCATGAAATTGACAAGGGCACTAGATGACAGTGCAGCAGTGAAATTTACAATGGTTCCCAGTGAGAGGCCTGCTTTCATGTTGATAAAGCCTCCTTTAGAATCCACTTATCTGACCTCTTCTTAGCAGGTACCAGGGATACTGAATGGCAGTGGGCTGAATGTCCTGAGCATTGTTGTTCCTCCCATAGGCAACAAGGGTCTCCGACTGCTCTATCGGGATCTCAGTCTGTTGCGGCAGACTCTTATGTGATTTATGAAGTCTCTCAGTATAATCTCCCTCATGTCTCAAGCACTGGAGGAATGACTAGAACAGGAGAAGACAGAAGTTTCCTGCTCCTTCAAAGCCTTGTGTCTGAAGTTGCTCTTGAGGTCTTTTCCATGAGAAAAATTGTCTTTATTCTTTAGCCTTCTGGGTGTGTTTTTTAAAAAGCTTTGCAGATCACACACTTCACTATGAAATGACTCTTCCTGAGGCAGTATAAACAGTTATGTCTGTCTTCTAGAGGGATCACTCTTCCGCAGCAGATATGATCCAAAGCTGGGGAGTGAGGCTGAGGCATATCACAGACAGCCCAGTTACTGACTACTTACAACCTACTGTATCTTTATGTTTCATTCCAACATGCCAAAACAAACAAAAGGTACATATGCAAAACAAAAAAACTATAATAATTAGTTTTAGATTAGGATAGGTTGATCTAAACTAATTTAAAGTGAAGGAGGGACACTGAAAAGTTCTGACTCTCTCACAGGACAGTCTGAAAGAACTGGCTGGCAGTTGGGGGGTCACTCCACCTCTTATGCTCTTGGTAGGGGGAGCACAAGAGCCTGAGGGACGCAGGTGTAACCTTTAGCAGGTACTCCAAGAGGGAAAAAAAAAAAGTCCACTCTCTCAGGAAGAGGATTCACATGCACAGGAGCTCAAAGAACCTGTAGTTTCTCTCTGCCCTTCAGAAACCCTTGCCTACTTTAACCTAAATTTACTCTCAGTCTTTGAACTAAGAGCTGCTTGGCTGCCTTTCGAGAATTAAGATTGTGCTACTAAGGAAAAGGGTGATATCCTTTTGCAGAGCAACTGCAGAAGGAAAGCTAAAAGAGACTCTTCAAATAGAAACTGATGCTTCCCCACTTAACCCACCCATAGCTCGCAACGGGCTCCCAGACAGCTCTATAGATTAAAAACCTATGCTGTTCCCAGATGTTAAGTCTTCTGTTTTGGTGTATTCCAATCTATACCCCTCAGTCAAATAATTCCAAGGGAACTGCAGCTAAATGTGGCCTTTCAGTCACTTTTTGCAGCCACTCCAACATATACTAAAGCAGGCTCCAAATTGCACAACACTAGGGCAAAGTACAAGGGACCAGAAATGATGACAGGCAGTTAACTCCTGGATTCCCAAGTCTGGGCAAGTGCTACCTGACTTAAAATGTGGAAGAAAAATTCTTTTTTAAATGTATGTGTTTACCCATAGATAAGGCAGTCATTTCTAAACTAAACTGCTTGACAACACCAGCACTCATCAAAATAAGCAGCATGTTCTAGTTGCTGTGGATGTTGGTGAGGGGAAAGAGGTGATAACTTGCCATAGCTTTGCAATAACATCTCGAGTGATGTGGACATACCAAGCCATGAGAATTTCTGCTTCTGCCTTACCAGATTACTATGCCTTCAGATGTTTAGACCTCTTTGGGGTTTTTCTGTTTTAAAAAAGTAGTAAGTTTCTAGACTTCACAGGAGCAGTGACAACCCTTCAAAAAGTAATCAATGCAGTGACATCATCCAGAATGTGCAAACAATCTGAAACAAGAGGGCAAACACCACTGTCATCTATTAATCTGATTGGAGCATCAATTTTAAAATTCCAGTGATGAAATCTTCAATGTCAATATTATTTATTTAATTAGATGTGTTAGTAGATGAATCCAGGTAGGTGGTCAGAGTGAAGCACATTACGTTGGCAGTTACTGTAGGTTATGAAATGCAAAGACAAAACAAAACAAAAACAGAGTAGACTCACAAAAAAGGGAACACAGAGAAACAAAGGACAGGAAAAAAAGAGAAAGAGGGCAGAGATACGAGTGACGTAAAGAGAAGCAGATTCTCATTGACTAATGCTGAATATGACAAGTAACTAATAAATAACTAAGTTACCATTATGTAAAAACTTAGCATATTCTCATCTTGATTTCTGTGCAAGCCTCCAGATATCTGAGGCCATTCCACTGTGCATTTTAGGGTGAATAAAGTCCTGAATTTATGACCCAAATCATGGCCCATACTTACACATAGAATTCAGTCCTCTCCTGTGGAGGAGTTTCACATGTCTGAAGTACAGAACAAAAACTCACAGCATTTTTAGTTTTGTACATGAACTATTGTTATGACTTCATTCTAGGTACTTGTTTAATTACATTCCACATCTGGGCCCTGGCAGGTTGAGAGGTATGCCTGCTGCCATACCTCACAATGCTAATATTGATTTATCTGCACGCAAGCTGCTTTACAGAATGGCCAAGAACATCCAGACACCAAAGGGGCAGGTCCTCAGTGTAAAACTATCATAGTATCCAGAGTTAAGATCTTCCCCTGTAAGTTCAGGCAAGAACTTATCAAATGCACATTGCCCGGGACACCCTGGTGAGCATATCTCAGCTACAAGAGTGGTTGTGGCAAGCTCAGGCTACTAAGGAACTTCAGATAAACCTCAAAGCAATTCCGAAAACAAACTACAGATGCCAACCACACAACCCAGAACACTTGCTAGTATCAGTTCTTCACCAATCACAGATTAACTCAGACCCAGTCACCTTCTTTAAAAATTCCATGCTGACAATTTGCTTCATAGTAGAATCCTCATACAGGTACTTTTTTTACAAATTCAGCCCCAAATTAGGACAATTTAATTTCTGTAGTCCAGAGTCATGCCTTACCTACAAGATAAAAGTATTATAAGTTTTGAATATTAAGAAAGCTGAAAATAAAACAGAACAGGCTACTAGGCTAACTTTTCAAAAACAAAAAAAAGTTGATGGACAGTATTATTTCTGAAACAATCCACACCAAAACACTAAAGTTTCAAAGGTTAGGGTTTAGGAAGATTTCCCCTCCCTCCCGCAACCAACCACACAGCTTCACAGACATGAGATGAGTGACCCAAGAAGAGCACCAAATTTCAGCCACCAATTGATTATCTTGCCCAATATGCTAGGAGAAAGAAAATGGAAATTCAAGTGTTATGAATAGGTGTCAAGCAACAGAAACTCTCCTTACATAAAACACTGAATCAGAAAAAACAGCAATTTTCAGTAAAATGCCATGCTTTCTAAATTTTAAAAGGCTTAGGAGAAAAAGATAACGCTCTCATCTGAGAACTACTCTCCATAACAGCAGAGAAGTCATGGGTCATTTATTGTTAAAAAGAGTATAGAACTTGCAGACATATTGAACTCTGAGCGCTAAACAACTTTTTTTCTGAAATGGAATCAATATTGAATTGCAACTAGAGAACTGTCATTACTATATTCCTCATTGGCAAAACTATCCTGTAACTTGAGGAGAAAAAAAGAAGTACCTGGTCTGCAATAAAACATGAGGAAGTGAGACTTTTGAGTCATCTAGTAAACACTGGTACAGATTTTAGTTGCTTAATGAAACACACTCAAAGTCAACTCAAGACTCCACAAAGGATAAAGCAAAACTAACACGCTTTTGGAATTAGAGGGACACAGATAGTAAATGTGTGCAATGATAGAATTTGCATAATATCCGATGATACTGCAGAATCTCACAAGTTACCTAATTTTGGGTAGGCACTGATCAATCTCTTCTCCCTCCTCCCCATCTTTTGCAGTTCACTCTTGGTGGGACAAATTGATTTAGGAACTGTTCATGTTCAGTTAAGAACTCATCTCTCCTCTCCCAACAGTTTGCTTTCCAAAATTTTGACAAGTGCACCAATATTGCCTCACATTCACATAGTTTACTTAAGGAGTATCAAGAGGATACAAGTCTGGCAATCAGAAGAAGCTCCAACAAAGGGCTCTTCCGTACTTACCACCATTCAACAAGTGGGTTTAGAAGTGGAATCCTTGACAAGCTTTAAACGAAAAGACTATAGCTACCTGTACAAGGTTATGATCAAAATGAAGATGAAGATAAATAATCGTTAGCCTAAATGAAAGGGATGTCTCCACTGACAATAGAACAACAAAATTTTTGTCTTTCAGAGGTGTTTAACCCCTGCCCCCAAAAGACAAAAAAGTTTTGCTCTGACAAGCGCAGGTGTGAACACTGTGTTGTCGGCAGGAGAGCTCTGCTGACAACGCAAATGCCCCTCGTTGGAGATGGAAGTTTAACAGTGGCTATACTGCATGACTTTTAGTGACAGGACTGCGGTGACACAACCATGTCGCTAAAAGCTGTGTAGCGTAGACATAGCCTTAGAAACTCATCTACACAACAGCTCTTATTTTTAACCCTGAAATCTATAAATATTTGATGTTGAACTGAAAGCGTGCCACGAGGATCCCTATAAGATTCATCTATCAGCAAACAAACAGTACACCCCTCTTCAGTTTTAAAAATCAGCAGCTATAGTCTTCATTAATTCTGAAATGACCTTCCATCTCTCTTATTACTACCATATGAAACTTTACATGAGGCTGAGAGCTGGACCCGAGAACCAAATATAAACACTATGTTTTTGAAAGGAAAGGAGTCACAAAATTTTAATACATACAGAGCATATATGACAAAGCCATGGGAAGGAAAGGAGGGAGCCAATAAAACCCTCTCTCACAGATGTTAAATGTACACAGATCCTCTGTACCCCAATTTTTGGCATTATGTTTACTTGCCACTATGACCCGGGCACATTAGTGACAATTAAAGTGAAGAACAACATACCCTCAGAGGCGCACAAAAAGAATATAAAAAAAGGGGACGAAGCAGAGTCTCTGCCCCAGACAGCGTACAGACTAAGTTGAGATGAGAACAGGAGTAGTTAGGGAGCAAAATGAGGAGGATAAAGGCTACATAAACATGCTGTCCTTCAGCAATACATGTGTTTTGAGAGGTACAGTTTGGCTTTGGTTTTTTAATTTTGTAGGACTGAAGATCAGAAGTCAACTTGAAATGTGATTGATTGTGAGAGAAGAAAAACTATGACATAGTACCGCTTGGTCAATGATAGCCAAAGAAACTGGGAAATCTAGTCAATATAAAAACTGACTACACGGTAAGCTTGTGACTTTAACAAGCATGTGAATTTGGGTCTTCAGAGGTGAAAGGCTAGAGAAACTCCACACTGCGCTATTCAGCGCTCATTATTGCATGTTTAAGGGTCTCATACCAACATTAACATGCTTTCGTGAATATTTTAGTGGGACAGAAGGGAAAAAGAGGGAGAGCAGCATTTCAAATATTTCTAATATATTAAAAAAACCTGGGGAATCATTATCCCAGTACCATTCTGTTGGCAGCACCAATACCACATTACAAAGCTCTGAGGTGACTCAACAGAAGTTTTCCAGCATAAACCAAAATTGGTTACCAAACAAGATTTTTCATTCTGAGATTCCTTCAGACCTTTGTGGTGAGCCCTGCCTTCTCACCGCACTCTCTCCAGCAGCAATTCCTCACAGTAAGGAGAGGGGGGAAACAGAGCTGGAATTAATTTGTTGGTAGTGCCCCTGCACCATCTCTCACACACAGAGCATGTATTATAGATAACTATCTGAAGTGTGGTGAAAAATCTTTTGGATTAAAAGACAGAAGTCAGTCTCCTGTGCATGCCCATTAAAAAAATAAAATAAAATAAAATCCCATGGCCCTACTCAGATTTCCTTTGCTGACCTTTGAGCCAAAAATTTCTCTTCCAAAAGAAATGTAAAACGTTTAGCGTGGTTGTCCAATTGGCTGTAACCTGAGCAACACTAAAGATAGTTTCCAGTGCATGATACTTTGCATGCACATGTTCTTATAGATGCAATATACAAAGCACTGTGGGCTCCTGCAGGCTGAAAACACAGAACTCATGCATGCAGCATTCTGAAATGTCTCAAACAAATTTCCAATGCATTTCAATTTTTGTTGAAGAGTTTCTGCCACACATCTGCTCATAGCATTTCCTTACATTTCCAACTCAAATACGATTTAGGTTGCTTTAATTCAAAGTTGCTTCATTTACAAGATGAGAAAAGGAAAATGAAGTACAAATAAAATCTCCCTTTTTCTTCAAACTGAGGAAGAAAAACATCTTATTAAAGTAAATTAGCTACATTATCTAAAACTCCTGTAATGCCACTCTTTTTAAAATAAAAATTACATTTCTTCTGACCAAGACAATCACCCCACCCCTGCATTCACAATTCAAAAACTGAAACATTTTTACAAATTCTATATCATATTTTGAAACCTAACTACATAACCACTTCAGCATTCAGTCTTTATATTCTTGGAATAAGAGAACATTTATTTGTAATAGCCTTTAAGGTACAATCTGCCATAAAGTAGTAATTTTTCTTGTTTTTGCCTACCATTTGATATGTGCCCAAGCTATTCATTTTTAATAATTAACTGAAAGAAATTCTGGCAAATTAAACTGGGGATGTGACTGGGAATGAGTGCAGTGAGGCAAAAGCATGAAGAAAGGAGAGATTTATACATGTAAGTTAATACCAAACTTTTATAATGCATTTGTGTAAATATTTAAGTCAACAGTTACTGCAGCTGAGCAACCTTGTAAAGGGTGTTCTATCATTTCTTTACTGTGCTTTATAAACAGAGTTAAAATGTTTAAAACGGCTTACGCAAATAAGAGGAAATAAAACTATCTACAGGAAACAAGACAGCACCTTATTGATCATAGATGGTTAGGTTGACTCAAATGTCTGGCGCAGCACATAGCCACAATACTGTAGAATGTGAGCCAAAGGTTAGAATGCAAACCCCCTTTGTTTCCTGCAGTGAGGCATTTTTTTATGCTTCATAACATTATTCAGAAAGTATCTGCTTGCCAGGCTTGAAGTTTTCCTTAAACATCTCACGTATAACATGAAACTAAGAGAACAGGACCAAAAACCATCATCTGCGATTAGAAATAGGGAAGCAATGCATTTGCATTTACAAGATTATAAATAAAATTTTGCCACACACTAATATTCTCATTTTCCCCCTCATTTGCTAAGTAAATTTGGACACAAAATGTTTACCTCTGATAGCATAGTATAAAATTAGATACAAGAATAACCACTTAAAGGGGAAAAAAAAACCACACAGTGATTGTAATGGATTTCTAATGGTTAATTTAGAGGCAGTGTGATGGAACCTAGATAAATCAAAAGACGTGCTCCCTCCCCACCCCCAACCCCAAAAAATCCAGAATTTTATAGTCCTCAAAAGAAGCTAGCTAGGAAATTAGGCTTTTCCCCAGTTATATTATAGTCGTCTAGATTCAGGGATGTGCTTTTCCCTGTCAGATGGGGAAAACGAACAAACAAAAGCAAGAGTTGCTCTGAGATTATTCCCTATTACACAGAGTTTGCCAGCTCTCATTCCTCCTTGTGAGGAGCTTGCTGCCTCCTCACAAACTGAATTCCTGTAACACTAAAACAGTGCTGTCTAGGAAGTCTTTTACATAGTATTCTCCTTCCACTACAAACAAAAACAAAAACCAAAAAGCACAGTTAGAATGTCTAGGATTGCACAACAGAACTTGAGGAAAGGTATTCTCTTACCTGATTGTTTTGAGGAACCAGTCTTCTGTAGGCAAATGGACTTCAGTAACTATACCAAAAAGCAAAGCAGACAGACAACTACTTAGAAGCAGTAGAACACATAATTCAAAACAGAAGCTACATCCAAGTAACTGTACCATGCTAGAAATCCAGGTAGAAAAATACCAAGGCTCTCTCAGTTGAAAAGGAGGAAGGCTTTTCAATTAAAAAAGCACTAATTGCTAATAACTCAAGCAGAGTTTTTGCATAGCAACCAATTCTTTAGGGCTAACAGCACCAAAGATAATTTTATCATGTGACCAACTACGTCCTCTTGAGAAATAAATGCTGCCTATCGAATTGCTTTTCCAGCGCAGAAACTGAGGTCAGTAGAAATAGCTCCTCATTTAGAGGAAAGAGTGACCTGGAAAAAGAGAAACACAAAGCATCTTCCTTTTGACTACTGAGTAAAAGGAAGAAGAAATACTTTCAAAAAAGGAAGTTTTGAGATGTTAAGATAAGGGAAACAAAGACTCATGCTAGAGGTTTCCCAAACAAGTTACTCCCAGATAGCCAAGCCACAGAGAGACTCCCATACACAGCATCTCATACCCTCTGGGATTTCACTTCATTTTTCAAACCAGAGCAAAACAAAACTGAAAATCAGCCTAGCATGACCTTTTTCAATTAGTACCATATGATCTAAACATTGGGGGGGGGGGGACGGGGAGGGGAGAGCATGTATTTCCAGGCTCCTAAACACCAATGCAGTTCAAAATAAAGAGGACTGAAAAGGACATACAATAGCTTATGCTACTAATATTACTGCAACCACCAAAAATACTAGAACGATCTTTATAATGTTCTCTGTTGTGCAAATATTATAGACTTATAGAAAGAGACCTTCTAAAACTGTATTAGTGGCATGCGAAACCTTAAATTAGAATGAATAAATGAAGACTCGGCACACCACTTCTGAAAGGTTGCCATCCCGTCCTAAGTTATTCAAGCAAAGGGACAGCCACAAAAATAAAGATCTTCCAGACAGTAGAGACAGATGAATTTTTTTCAGCTGAAAGGGACTAGTTCCAATCCCCCTGCTGTTCGGCTGAAAATTCCAGAAATGAGATCTCTATGGGCTTATCTAAGATATGTAACTTCAACTACATGAATAGCTTAGCTGAAGTTGACTTACTTAGATCTACTTACTGTAGTGAAGACCCTGCGGTAAGTTGACAGCTGACACTCTGCCACTGACTCTGGTGGAGTACCGGAGTCGACAGGAGAGCACTCGGGTCGATTTATAAAATTGACCTCCGCTGCATTGATCACTGCCCTCCGATTCGGTGGTTAGCATAGTCAAGCCCTATGTCAAACAGATTATACATGGCAACCGCTTTTTCCAGTAAGATACGGCGTCACTGAAGAAAAACTGCTTGCCAGCCTCTCAAAGACCTGGCAAGCAGTTTTTCTTCAGTGGTGCCATATCTTCACTCTTCATTCTTTGAAAAAATAACTGCATTTTTAAGGGAAATGCAGTAGATCTAAGGAGCCACCCTGAATATGGACTATAACCTATGAACTATATCCGAAAGGACTTTTGGCAACTACAAGCTCACCTCTCCTATGTATCTGAACCTCAAAAACTGAATTCAAGTCTGTATGTATATTGATCTTTTAACCAATACTTTCTCTTCTTTTTTAATAAATTTTAGCTTAGTTTTTAAAAATATACTTGTACTTGGGTAAAACATTAGACACAGTACCACATGGGAAATTTGTTAAATTAGAGATGAGGATTAGTGCAAGAATTGGAAGGTGGATAAGAAACTGGTTAAAAGAGAAAAGTCAATGGGTTGTGCTGAAAGATGAACTATTGGACTGCAGGGAGATTACTAGCTGAGTTCCTCAAGGAACTGTCTTAGAACCAGTCTTATTCAATATTTCTATTAATGATCTTGGCACAAAAAGGAGTGCACTAAAGAAACCTATTGATGATACAAAGTTGGGAGGTATCAATACAGAAGGTGATTGGAGTATTATATAAGAAGATCCGGATGATCTTGAAGACTGGAGTAACAGAAATGGGATGAAATTCACTAGTACAAAATGCAAAATCATGCATTCAGGGTCTAATTATCTGAATTTCTGCTACAAGCTGGGGATTCATCAGTTGGAAATGACACAGGAGAGAAACCTGGGTGTATTGGTCAATCACAGTATGACCAGAAGCCACCAACATGATTCAGCTGTGAAAAAACAAATAGGATAGTTGGCTGCATCAGGAAAGGCATTTCCAATAGAGATAGAGAAGTATTATTACCATCGTACAATGAATTGGAAGAGCCCAGCTTGTTTAGTTCCACAAAAAGAAGGGTGAGAGCTGTGGCACTGGGACAGTTTTGTTTTGGTGGGGGGGGGGGAATGCTGAAAGCCATTGAACTGTAAAACCTATGACAGAAACCACTTTAAGCCAAGGGGTGCTGCCACAACTGTATGCCCAGCACTCTTGAGTGAGAGGGGATATGACTGTTCTCTAGAATACTTTGGGGGATAAACACCAGAGGGTGAAGAGCTATTTCAGCTAAAAGGACAATGTTAGCACAAGAACAAATGGGTATAAACTGGTCCTGCGGACACTCAGACTGGAAATTAAAAGAAGGTTTCTCACTGTCAGGAGAGAGGTTCTGGAACAGCTTCCCACTAAGAATTGTGAGGCAAACAACTTAATTAGTTTTACAAAAGAGCTGGACAAATTTATGATTGCAATTGTATGACAGGATTGGTTGTGATGGTAGGGATCAGGGATCAGCAGTCCTAAGGCTCACTTCCTGGTTATGCCTTATGTTCCTAAAAAGCTCATGCTTCAAGTCTTCCTTCCTGTCCCCTGCCAATGGCTGGCTTGATTATCCCTCCATTCCTGCCTGAAACACAGGTGGGTTAGTGGCCTCTCTCTGAAGCATCACAGATGCCACATCTTGAGAAAGGACACTATGCAGGGTGGACAAGTGCTGAGGTAGTACCAAGCACTCACTCACTCTCTCAGGTGCTTGGCTAGCTAGTTTTTGCACACATGCTCAGGGTCTAACTGATTGCCATATGGGGGATAGGGAAGGAATTTTCCCACAAGTAAAACTGGCAGCGACCTTGGGTTTTTCTTCCATTTTCCTCTGCAGCATGTGGCTGTTGTTCACTTGCCAGGATTATCTGGCTACATATCACTTCATCATTTCCCTGTCATTGCAGGGGGTCTCAGACATTCATGCATCTTGGTACCCTCTGATGTACCATAGGCTGAGTTTAGTCTTCTCTGGACTGCAATATTTTGGTCTAACTTCAGTTGTTGGATACAGTGTGTGGGTGCTGTGTTGTGTTGGTGGACTGTGATAAACAGGATCATTTAGTAAAATAAATGATCCATTGGTCCCTTCTGGCCTTAAAAACTCTATGACTATTGCACTAGGAGGACAGGTATAAACCTCGACATCACTGTACCATCATGTGCACAGAATCTATTTACATTCAATTGCTCCCTCAGTCAAAATAAGCTACCACTAGACTACAAATTTGCAGCTTGATCTCAAGCAAAAAGAGGATTCCTGGATTCTTCAACCTTGTTTTAGCTGAAAAGCTGTCTCACTACATGTGAGACTATAAATAATTATTTCGGATACCAAAATTAAGTGACTGATGTTTTGGAAACTCAATAGCAATTTAGACCATGACACTAATGCTAAATAGGCAGAGATGGCAACACCAGATAGAGACAGTCAATTTTTTTTTTTTTTCCTAAAAAAGATTTTCATCTGGCTCTCACAACCTTCTACTGAAACTTATAGAAACTAATAGCTACATAAATTACTACATCTAATATACACCAAAATAGTATAAGATTTTGCACAAATTTCAATTATTTAGGATTCAAAGACTAAAATCCCTTAATTTCTTGATCAGAAGAAATTAACTTCTTCCCCTTGTACACTACAAGAATCATTAATTCATGTTTCCGCCCCTACCATCAAAATATACTTCCTATTCCCAAAGCTCTTCAATAACTATGCAAAAACTGGGTGTTGCTACTGAATATTGTCAATATAACTGTCTCTGCTATATTATTTATGTAGTACTACAAATATTAACTAGCACTGTGTACAATTACAAATTACTATTACAATACTTCAGCCACTCTGGTATTGATTAGTAAAATTAAATTACTTAGTTTTGGTTATTTCATACATAAGTCTTGTTTCTATTACAATGCATTTTCAAAAGTATTCTAATAAAAGATTTAAAACTTGGCTTTAGCTCTTTCATGAGATTTAGATTTACCCCATTCAATATCATAGTCCTGAAACAGTTTACAAAACTGTTTGCTCAGGACTTTTGTTTTTCAGGCAGCCCATAAAAGAACAGCTATTAGGAGTCCCTGAATGAAAAGTATACCCTTTGAATGTAAGCCCCTTGGAGCAAAGGCCAACCTTGTCTTCTAGATTATGTCCTATGCATCACCTATTACCAAATTGCCTAGAAACACTAGTCAGACACACTAGTCTCAGAGCCTCAGAGATTAAGGAGGAGAACATTTTTTCTCCCTCTTCCTTGTAACAACTTTTTAAAATCTCCCCTCAGTCTTCTCTTCTCCAGACTAAAACCCAGTTTTATCAATCTTCCCTCATAGGTCTTGTTTTCTAGACCTGTAATCATTTTTATTGCTCTTCTCTGTACTTTCTCCACATCCCTCCTGAAATGTGGTGCCCAGAACTGGATACGATACTCCAGTTTAGGCCTGATCAGCTCGGAGTAGAGCAAAAGAATTATTTCTTATGTCATGCTTACAACACTCCTGCCAATACATCCTAGAATGATGTTTGCTTTTTCTGCAGTGTTACACTGTTGACTCATATTTAGCTTCTGATCCATGGTGATCTTCATACCCTATGACCTTCAGACCCTTTCTGCAGTAATCCTTCCTAGGCAGTCATTTCCCATTTTGTATGTGTGCAAATGATTGTTCCTTCTCAAGTGAAGTACTTTGCTTTTGTCCTTACTGAACTTTATCCAATTTACTTCAGACCATTTATTCAGTTTGTCCAGATCATTTTGAATTTTAATCCTATTCTCTAAAGTACCTGCAATCCCTCCCAGTTTGGTACCATCCACAAACGTAAGTACACTCTGTCATTATCTAAATCATATAAAATAAAAGGGAAACAAAGCCTCTGAGGAAAGACCAGGCAAAAAAGAAATACATTAAGTTTAACAAAAACAAAAAACTACACACACATACCCCACAGGAATCCAAAACAGTGAACATAAATAGCAGGAGTAGGTGTGGGAAAATACCAGCAGTGTGTCCTGACTATTCTAGTTTGGATATATGATCATGATAGCTATATTACTTTAACTTGCTCATTCCTCCCTCCCCATCCTATGCTGATGAAGCAGGAGAGAAAGAACAAGTGGCAATTAGCCTGGACAAAGTTAAGTAGCTATTTGTTAGAGATCAAAGTCCAATTCTTAGTCTCAAATTCTAGAGTAATTAAATCTAAAAAAAATTCTACACATACTGCAACTTATACAGGGTGGGCTTTAGATCACATATCACTTGGGTAAACAATCTTAGAACTGATCTTTTTACTTTAGATCAATTAAAAGAAAGCGTCTACGGCAGAAGACAGAAACTTGACTTTTTAGCCTCAAAAGGCTCCACTTAAAGTAGAACCCCTTATTGAGTGTTTTTTTCCAGTGCCGACTCTAAGCATTCTCCTGTTAACCACTAGTTTAACCCCAGAACCTTTAAACATATAATGCAAAAGTTAACAGTCTCCATGGTTAAAAATACTGCATACAACTTTAAACTGATTCACTCATCGCTGCAGATTTGTTCCCACCTCCAAACCTAGCTTTTCATCAACATCTGCTTACTCAAATTCGCTGTTCAAATGTCTGTAATTTGCAATTTAAATAAGGTTAGACCTAGGAATTGAATGCATTACCTTACCCTTTACTCCTGGGCTCAAACAGACTAAAAGCAAAGGACATTATTGTTATTTATACAGAGCCATAGTTATGAAATGTACCACAAGGATCCATAGCTGCAATCCCCTACCATGTGGTAGCATACTTTGCTACTACATCAACCGCCCAGCCCAATTGACTAGTAGTTAGTGGCCTGCTTTCCAAAAATACTACACAAAATAGTTTTGCCACAGAGGTTTAGGGCAGCAGTTTTAAAAAACAAGTTGTACACTATGACTTTAGTAACAGAAAATTTGAAGTGATGTGGCAAAGTAAAATCCCCCCCCCCTTTTCTAAAAAGGAACATCAAGTGTAATAACTCAACAGATGTGAACATTTGGGAAACGCATATTATGGGATTTTTCATTACAATAGCATTTACTATTTTAGTAAGAACATTTTATTACCATGTTCCAACAAAATGTCTGTGTGCATCACATTTTAAATCATGATTACATTGTATTACGTTCATGCTCTCCCCAAGAAAATAAAAAAAGTGACTATGAACTGCAAAGCTACCTGTAATTTTGCTTATCTTTGTGTGCGTGTATATATATATTATATATATATATACACACACACACATACATACACACACACACACACAAACAAAAAAGACTAAATGAGTCAGCTTATTGCAACATCCTGGGCAAGGAACTTGAGCCTAATGAGTTCAACATACTTACTAAAATACCAGCTACATTCTAAACAAACTAATCCATTAGGGCAAAAATAAAATAAAAAAACCACTGTTCAACATCAAGCATTCTCTGCACACACACTCGAAAAATATGGAACAATGTAATGATGTATTACATACTGGTAAAGAATTATAAATTAGTATGAAATTTTTTTGCATCTCTTTTCCCCAGGTATTGCATTTGGGAGTTCTCTGTATCATAACTGTATAATCCACATTCAAGAATTTGTGCACAATCTAGTAACTAATCAGCATCCTATATCAGTCTTGCTCTGTCACATTCCCACTCCTCCATGCACATGTCAAGCATTAGAGAGGATGGGGGGAGTGACTGAATCAAACAAATGCAGATGCAGAGAGGTGGAGGAGCAGTTTCAGTTAGAGCAACTGAAAAATTTAATACACAAAAAGGACTTTTTGTTTTCCAAATAAGTGGAAAAAGGATCTTCTCTTCCCCTAAAGATAGGCAGAGTAAGGGGAAAATCAGTCAGGACAGATTTTTTTCAAGCTACAAAAATCTAGGCAGCGGAAGAGTGAACCTTGAAGGGGAGTTAGAAGGTGTTAGCCAATATGTTCTAAAACTCTTGTGTAGACAAGGCAATGTATATTCTTAACACATGCTAGCTGATCCCGTTAAAACCCAAAATCTTCCTAGATTTCAACTGGACTACCTTAATACATGATAAAGTACATCTTACCTTGTCTTGACTATAGTTTTAGAAGGTATTAGATTGAACTAACAAAATCCAATTCCACACGTTTAAATCCTAATTTTAAGAGCTTTGAGTCCTCTTTCCTTACAATAAATTATTTTGGCCCTGCATGGATACAACCAGGTTGTCTATGCAGCACCTCCTTGTGGCCCATCAAGCTTCACAACTCCCCTGCTGGAGACCCCTGCCCGTCAGGTGTCCCCAACCCCTCACAGATCCAGTGCCATGGAGTCCAAAACAAAAAGGAAATAAACAATGAACTAAAAATTAGGATCATCCAAGGATTTTTCAGCAGGATCCACACGTCTGCTCCAGGCTTTTGTCCCTCCTTGTCTACCTTCCTGGGTCTCTCTGTCCAATCCACCAAATTCCTCATCCAGGTATCAAGTTGCCTTAAGCTCTTGGCTGGGACCAGCCTTCCCTGATTGAGGAAGTAGCAGAATTTTGCTCTCCTTTCTGGTCAGCCCTCAACTGGGCTAACTCCCCTCTCCATGTTTGATATTGGCTACACATATAGCAGGGTAGCGTCATCTGGCTCCACAGGCTCTCCACAAGCTTCTCTTTGCCATTGTGGAGCCTCTCTGCCTAATTAACTGCTTCATTACCAGTACAAGACTTATCTGACCCATCACAATACTATGTAGATAGGCTTTCTATAAAAATAAGTTTGCGTCTTTGACATGGTATAATTCCCCACTCTGAACCTTAGCATTCAAAAGATGGGGTACCAGCATGAATTCCTCTAAGCTCAATTACCAGCTTAGTACTTGTAGCGCTGCCACCAACCAGGAATTCCAGTGCCTGGCACACTCTGGTCCCCCCAAAACTTTGCCCGGGGACCCCCAAGACCCAGACCCTCTGGATCTTAACACAAGGAAAGTAAACCGTTTCCCCCACCGTTTCCTTTCCCAGGCTTCCTCTCCCTGGGTTACCCTGGAAGATCACTGTGATTCAAACTCCTTGAATCTTAAAACAGAGAGGAAAATTCACCTTCCCCCCTCCTTCTCTCTCCCCCTCCCAGACTCTCCCTGAGAGAGAAAGTAATCCTAACACAGAGAGAAATTAACCTTTTCTCCCCACCAATTCCCTGGTGGATCCAGACTCAGTCCCCTGGAGTCTCACTAGAATTAAAAAAAATCAGGTTCTTAAACAAGAAAAGCTTTTAATTAAAGAAAAACAGTAAAAATTATCTTGTAAATTTAAGATGGAATAGGTATAGGGTCTTTCAGCTATAGACACTGGCAATACCCTCCCAGCCTAAGTATACAAGTACAAATTAAAATCCTTTCACCAAAATACAAATTTGAACTCCTTCCAGCCAAATACACATTTGCAAATAAAGAAAACAAACATAAGCCTAACTCGCTTTATCTACCCAGTACTCACTATTTTGAACTTATAAGAGCCTGTATTGGAGAGATTGGAGAGAAACCTGGTTGCACGTCTGGTCCCTCTGAGCCCCCAGAGTGAACAACCACCAAAAACTAACAGCACAGACGCAAACTTCCCTCCCTCAAGATTTGAAAGTATCCTGTCCCCTGATTGGTCCTCTGGTCAGGTGACAGCCAGGCTCACTGATTTTGTTAACCCTTTACATGCAAAAGAGATATAAAGCACTTCTGTTCTATTAACTCCTACTATCTGTTTATGACAGTCCTAAGAAACTGGAAGTGGTTCCTGGGAAACTATCAGCCTCAGATCAGGAGAGTTTCCAGGAACAAGCAGCAAGTAAACCACCTGGAATATGATCTTAAAGAAACAAAGGGACATTGCAAAGGAAATGCTAACAAGGGATTTTACAAAACAATACACTTTGCTAGAAAGAAAATTAGAAGTACCTGGAGAGAGAGAAAAAAAAAGTCAGGGTTTGAAGTGTCCATACTCTTGCAAATCTGGATATTAATGCCTGGACTCTCAATACTGGAAACTCTAAATTATCCCATATATAAAAGAAAGCAAAATAATAATGCTTCTTACTTATATATCAGTAAGTTATAGACTCCCTACATGTAGGAAACAAGTATATAGAATAACGACACCACTGTTATTCTGTCTAATGACAAAAGAAAAGGAGCAAATCCTGAAAGTAGACTCAGCCATCAGGACAATTTATGGTCTTGGTAGGTAGATTTCTTTTCTGTGGCTTCAGCTCTATCAGAAGCAGGTCAAAAAATGGTTATACATTTTAAATGATCTGATTAAGAGGCAGAAGTGGAGGCAAGGCCTTTTCATGCCCAGCCAAATTTTGGATTGTTTATGAAAATCCCCTGTATCTTCTAGATCAGGCCTGCACAACATGTGGCCAGCATGGGGTCACTGTGCGGCCCACGGCAGCAGGTGAGGAAGGGGAGCTGAGGAGGCGAGCGAGCAAGCAGTGGCAGGTGAGCCGCCTGGGGGGGGGGGAGGGGGCACTGAGGGAGCAAGCAAGCAGGCAGGCGGGCAGTGGAAAGGGGGCTGAGGAAGTGAGTGAGCAGGCAGGGCAGGTGAGCCGGCGGCAGGGGGGAGAGGGGTGGCTGAGGAAGTGAGCAGACAGGCAAGCTGGAGGTTGGCCCCAGCTCGCTGCCACTCCTCCTCCTCCCGTGAACACTCTGCCATGCTTCTCCCCCTCCCCCCTGCTTCCAGCGAATCAGCTGTTCACAGGGGAAGCCTGGGAGGGCAGAGAAGCGGCGGCTTTGCGCTCAGGCCCAGGGAGGCAAAGGCAAGCTGGTGCGGGGAGAGGTTTCCCTGCACACGCCCTCCTCGCACTCGCCCCTCTACCCAGCTCACCTCCACCTTCGTCTCCCTGGGCCTGAGCATGAAGCCGCCGCGCTGCTTCGCCGTCCTCCCAGGCTTCCCGCGCAAACAGCTGGTTCACGGGAAGCAGGGGGGCACGAGCTCGGCCTGACCCAGTGCTCCAGGCGCTGCGTAGCCCAGCTCCAGCCAAGCAGCGCAGCTGTAGCACTACCAGCCACCTCGAGGCAGTGCGGTAAGGGGGCAAGGAGCAGGGAGGTTAGATGGGAGTGGGAGTTGGGGGGGTCAGGGCGGTCAGAGGGTGGGGAATGGGGGGGGTTAAATGAGGGCAAGGATCCCAGGGGGCGGCAGGAAGGAGAGGGAGGTTGGATGGGGGGCAGTCGGGGCAGGGGTTCCAGGGGTGGTCAGGGGACAGGGATGGCTGGATGGGGGCAGGCGTCCCAGGAGGCCATCAGGAATGAGAGAAGGGGTTGGATGGGGCGACGGCGGGGGGCAGTCAGGGGACAGGGAAGGGGGATGAATAGGGCAAGGGTGCTGGGGGGCAGGCCAAGACTCCTTTGTGGGGTGAAGAAGGAACCAGTTGTTTAGATTTTGGCAGCTCAACACTGGCTGGGGGGTTGGGGGGGTTGAGGAGGTGAGCTACGAGTCGGTGGCTGACCTGTTCTACTGATCTGGTCTGGCTCCCATCCCCACTCCAAGGGTTGCAGCTGTCTGGAGGTGCTGCCTTCCACGCCTTCCTCATCCATACTTTGTTCATGCAACAGGGCAATTGATTACAAAAAGTGTGGGGAAGATTTTATTCTACTTCTAGCAAAAAGACATTTTTCTTTTACCTTAATTATACTACCTTAGGGGCCCGCTATAACATATTAGCGAGGTTCAATATCGCTGTTTTGGTGGGGTGGCGCTGGGGAAGGAGAGTTTGTTTCCGCAGGACGGGCGGCACTTGCGGGGGGTGGGGGAGAAGTGCTTCGTCCCTCAGCTGTTTTCTTTGGAGTAATATGGCCCTCACCGCTATATAAGTTGCGTGGGTCTGTTCTAGATCTTTGTCAGCAGGGATTTAGAGCCAAACTGAGTTCTCAGAAGAGGTCGACAGCTTAAAAAAATATATATATTTTAATAGTCACCCATTAAAGAGAGATTTCTTACTCATACATTAAACTTAATCCACTTGTTTGCCAAGTTTCACACCCTGCAGTGAACTATGGATGGACCTGAGATATTCCATATTAAAATGCCTTATTTCAGAATTATTTTAGCTCCAATAGAATGGTAGTGCACACAGTGAAAGCCATTAGAACTCTTGTGGGTCACCAGACAAGAC
Source organism: Gopherus evgoodei (assembly GCF_007399415.2). Taxonomy (NCBI): domain Eukaryota; kingdom Metazoa; phylum Chordata; order Testudines; family Testudinidae; genus Gopherus; species Gopherus evgoodei. Next base: position 110,379,806 of record NC_044324.1, read on the forward strand.
TCAAGGTTTCAGAAAGTGTAGTTCAACATTAAATACACTGTATTACAAAAATGGGGCTGGGTAGAATCTTTGCTTAAGATCATTGGTTATGGATGACAGATTTAATCTTAACTGTATGATTGTGTTTGTTGTTCTATTCTTTTTGAGAGATGTTATCCTTTGCTGTAAAGTTCTTCATTAAATGTTAAGATGCAAAATTTCATTGGATCTATGAAAGTCTAGTCACTTAGTTTAACTTTAGACCAGATTTGCCTTCATAGCCACACAGATGGATTTGTAGAGATCTCTCTACAAATTTACTACTTTATTTATCTGAAACTATGTTTAAGCAGTAGAAATAATTAAAATGCATCAATCAATCAATGGAATAAAGAATCCTCATATATCATCCACAACAATTTTCCAGATGAAGAATCTTACCACATCAAAATGATTTAAAAAAAAAAAAAACACCACACACACACACACACACACACACACACACACACACACTCCCTTAGGCAGGTGTGTTCAGTGCCTCTTATCCCCTGTTAAATGGAGTCTATTTTTTGGTATCTTGCCTAGTTTTGAGATAGTGAAATCAAGACTGTCTAAAAAATAAGGAAAGCTATGAATAGACAGGCATAGAGATGTAGAGAAACCACACTTTTTGAAAGTGACACATGGTCCAACAAACCACCAGCACTCAGATATCAGTATACAAGTCTTTAATAAATCCCTGGCTGGGATGATTTAGTTGGTGTTGGTCCTGCTTTGAGCAAGGGGTTGGACTAGCTGACCTCCTGAGGTCTCTTCCAACCCTCATCTTCTAACTCTGGAATTATTACACACTAGTTCAGGAGTAGGCAACCTATAGCACGGGTGCTGACAGCAGCACGCGAGCTGATTTTTCAGTGGCACTCACACCGCTTGGGTACTGGCCACCAGACCTGGGGGCTCTGCATTTTAAAATTTAATTTTAAATGAAGCTTCTTAAACATTTTAAAAGCCTTATTTACTTTACATACAA